>NW_020884934.1:2736616-2764959 GCF_003945725.1 Corapipo altera | reverse complement strand
GGGACCCCACTCCTTACCCTCCCTGACACCCACCCACCCTTGTGGGGCTCCCTTTCACTCCCATCCACCCACATACTCTCGTAGGGGTCTGAGAGGATCTCCCTCCTCACCTTGCTTTCCACCCCTATGGGCGTCTGAGAGGATCACCCTCCTCACCTTCCCTGGCACCCACTCACCCTCCTGGGGGTCCCTTTCACTCCCATCCACCCACATAGCCTCCTGGGGGTCTGAGAGTATCACCCTCCTCATCCTCCCTGGCACCCACCCACCCTCCGTCCTGGGGGTCCCTGACACCCACCTACCCTCCTGGGAGACTGAGGGGTTCAGCTCTGGTTTAACACCTCCACCCCCCCCAAGCCTGTCTGATTCAGGAACAGTTGCTGATTCATTTCATCCCGGCCCCTCTGGTTTTTGGGGGGTAGGAGCCTCAATCCTTGCTGTTTTCCGTGTAAATACAGCGTTTTTCCATAATGGAGTTCTGTCTTGGCAGAGCAACGCTCTGAATATTTAATTCAGCCAGTGAGGTTTTCTTCCCTGTCTCTGGAATGAAAAAAAAAAACCACCCAACCTAAACGCTGTCTCCTCCTTCCTCAGCGGAAGGCCTCTCTCTCCATTACTGCATTCCACATTTTCCCTTGGAAGAGTTTCTGAAAAAAGCAAAAAAAGCTCCTTTATCAGCTGCTTTGTGTAATCCTGGTGAGATACTGAGCGATCTTTGACATAATGAGGAGGTGCAGAATATTTCTGTCTCAGGGCGGGGTATTTGCTCCCTCAGCCACCTTTGGTCTCTGTGTGAGAGATGATGAAATGCTTGGGTTTTTTTTATTTTTTTGGGGGGGGGGGGGGGGGCAAAGGACTTATATCTCGGTATTTCCTCACTCACGTGGATGAGCTTGGTGATAAGCTGTCATTGAAATTATTCACCTATACATTGGTGGTTTTCTTTAGTCTGTTTCTTTAATCCTTTTTTATTTCGTGGTTTTGGGGTTGAAACAGCTCTTTTTCATGTCAGCAATTTGGAAAGCAGGTGCAACTTGGGTATTTATTATTTTTTGGGGAGTTAGTCACCTGATGTACTTGCTGAGGTGATGTTTGGCCAGCCATTTTATGAGGATTTTGGAAGAGGGTCATGTGTAGAAAATGCTGGTTTGTTGTGGTTTTTTGTTTGTTTGTGTGTTTGTTTTCCTCAAGTATTTGATGACAACAATCTTAAATATTAGCAATGCATTTGCAAAATGTTTGGTTTGTATTCCCGTATTTCTGAGTTTCAATATCCCAAAGCTTTTCCTCCATGGAAGGTTGTGGCACCTGGTGCAGCTCTTAAATCTAGCAGCTCTTTTACACGTGCATTTCTTGTCTCTTGCAGCAGACATAACATGAGGTATCTCCTTCCTGCAGGAATTTTTTTCCCTCTAAGCTCATCATCTGTGTTTGTACTGGGAGGTTTTAAATAATTCCTGGTCATGGCATCAGATGTAAGGAGGAGAGAAAGGATTCTGTGGGTACAGCAGAGCAAGATGCTCCTGACTGGATATTCATCCCTGCAACTGCTGCCTTGGCCGGGGCTTAGGGATGGGTGGGAGCTGATTTGAATCCAGGGCCTGGCCAGCAGCTGCAGTCCTGCCTTTGTCTGGGATGCTAGGGATGGATGATTCCATGCCTGCTCCGTGCTCAGTGTGTCCCTGCATCCCGTGGGTGCTGCAGCGTGGGCACGTTCCAGCACGGAGCTCATGGATGAGTCTGTGCTGGAGACATGGCTTTTCCTGAATTGAATCTCCTCAGACGTCTCTGCCATGATGTCATTCCCTGCCATTTTTTATTTTTTTTTCTGCCCAGAGGGAGCATAGCTCCCATTCCAAATAACGTTTGGAAATCATTGCAGAAGAATCTCTGCTGCTGCAAGAAAGGGAGTTGGAGTGGGCTGTGCTCACACCTTTGTTTGGAAGGGCGAGGGAATGGCAGGAATAAAAGTTTTTACAAAAGCAGGTTTTGCATCTGAGGGGATCTTTGTACAACTGTTGCTCTGGGTTGGTGCACTGGCTCCCTGTGTGGCTGGAAGGTTTGTGTGCCCTGTTGGAAGGCCATAATTAAAGGTATCCCACTGCTGCTGCTGGGGAGGCTGAGTGCTCCTGCTCCATGTACATCCAAGGGCTCCAGGATGACAAATGGAATGTCACAAAGGGCTGCCATGGCCGTGAGCTGCCTCAGCAGCCAGAGCTGTACACGGCCTCTCCAACAAATGAGAGGAAATGTGCACTGGAATTCCTTCCAGGGTCTGCAGTGGTACAGCCTCGTTCCATGGCAGATCTGGGAGTGTTTTATTCCTGTCTGGAGTGGGGTTGCACAGCGGATGCAGTGCCTGGTTTTCTCCGCTCCCCTCAGCCATGTTGTGGGAGTCCAGTGCTGTATTCCCATGGACTGCAGTGATCCTGCCTCCTCCTGCTGTTCACCACTAGCTGCAGGTTCTTTTTCCTGTGCTAAGATGCTGATTTTTCCCTGCTCCTTGCTCCCCAAAATCTCCAGGGTTTGTCCCCCAGCCCCTCCCCAGCCCAGCCCTGCCGCATGTGCTGGGGATGCATCATGAGCCTGCAACATCATCCATGTCCAGCCAGGAGAACCTTCTCCTCCTCCTCTCTTTCCATCCCTTATTTTTTTTAACTTACACCAGCAACTTCCCCAGCACTCCCCTTAATTGAATTACTCTCCTCAATGATTGAAGATTATACAGAGTGTAGCAGTTTTAAATATGCTAATCTTTGCTGAAAAGGCAGGGAGAGCTCTGTGCTGGGGGATTAGATGGAGCTATTGTGTGTGGGGAAGTGTGTTTCTTACTGCCTTTGATCTGCTTTTATCAGGTGGGTTTTATCAGCCCTAATACCTCAGGTTTGAGGAATTCTGGTTTCTGGGTCACACCAGTTAATGTACACATCACCTGTATCGGGGTGGCTTGCAGAAAATATGATACAGATTCAAATATAATTGTTGCATGGGAACACCTCAACTTCTTCATAAATGGATTTTTTTTGGATTGAGTGGGCAGAACTGAATGCAACAGAAATATTTGCCCGTCACGTGAGTTTATGCTGCAGCTTCCATTGGTGAGCAGGTCTGAAGGGCATCAGTGTGTCCAAAAGGAGTCCCTGTTGTCTCTCTCTCTCTCTGTGGTGGCATTTCTGCATTGAGGAAGATCCTGGAGAAAATTACAACCATTTTTTAATCAGGAACTGAGAGGTTTAATATTGCAAAGATGGGTGCAGCGTAATAACTCGTGGACTGTAAGTGTTTGGAGAGCACTAACGGGCTGTGCTGTTGCATAACTGCTGGTCCAGGCCCTGCTGAGCAGTGTGTGTTTCTCTGGATGGCTGGAGAACTGCGGGTGCTTCGTGTGTAACCTGAAGCTGGTGTCACCCTGCTCACGGTCCTGCAGGGACTGCCCCCCCTGTGCAACTTAAAACTCCCTTGGTTTTAAGGAATTCTCAGCTTACCAGCTCCAGAGAGCTGTTGGTTTGTCCCACTGGTGGTTTAAAAGCTCATCCCCTTCCCTCCTGTTTAATTTCTTGATGCTGGTTTTCCACTGGATATTTGGGGTTGTATTTGGACTGTGGGAATTTTCCAGGGGTTGTTGAACTTGGGTTTCTTGGGTGCATGTGGAATATCAGCAGTGCATCCCAACAAAGGGGAAGTCAGGCAGAAACACCAGGGTGGAGGAACAGCATGGATGAACCAGGAGCTCCTGGACAACCTCAAAGCCAAAAGGGAAGCCCACAGAGGGTAGGAGCAGGGACAGGTGGCCTGGGAGGAACACACAGGAATTGCTGGGAGAAGAGAAGGCTCCAGGGAGACCTGAGAGCCCCTTGCAGGGCCTGAAGGGGCTCCAGGAGAGCTGGAGAGGGACTTGTAACAAGAGATGGAGGGACAGGACAAAGGGAATTGGCTTCCCACTACAGAGGGCAGGGATAGATGGGATATTGGGAAGGAATTCCTGGCTGTGAGGGTGGGGAGGCCCTGGCCCAGGTTACCCAGAGAAGCTGTGGCTGCCCCATCCCTTGAAGTGTCCAAGGCCACGTTGGAGCAACCTGGGCTAGTGGGAGGTGTCCCTGCCATCCCAAACCAGTTTGTGGTTCTTTCCCAGTGTAACCTGCTTGGGGTCTGATCCCTCCTCACTGTCCTAAGGACCTTGAATTCCACCATTTCTCTTTTCCACCATTTCTCTTTTCCACCATCCCTTCCTGCAGCGATGCCTGTCAGAGAAAAAGGCCTCAGTGTTTTGTGGTGCCTGTTCTCGTGGTGCCTTTTGATCCCTGGCTATTTGTGGAAGCCTCTGAAGGAGCTGCATCTGCTCTGGAAAGGAGGAGTAGCTGTGCCTTTCTCCGCTCTGGTATCTTTTCTGTCTGCAGCTGAGAAATAATTTGGGATTTTAACCAAATGGTCATCTTGTCCCTTGATGTGACACAATCTGTTGAGGGGTGTGGTGGTACCTGGCATTTGATCCAGGCTCTGCAAAGCCCAGGTCTGAAGGTTTTGGTGGAGATGTAAATGAGAGTAATGGAGAAACAAAGGTAAGGAACCTCCTCTGAGGCCACCTCAGCAGACAATGGAGCACTTGGGAATTATCAGAGCCATTTTTTTCAGCTTCACTGATGGTTAAAAACCTGTCTCCTGTAACGAATTTGGGAGGAAATAGCTGCCTCCTCGTTACCTGGTAATTTAGTGCAGATGTTTAAAGGCTTTTTGTTGCCTTCATGCACATCCAAGTACCTGTTGTGTTCACTAATGATGATAAAACCCCAAATAACCACCCCAAAATGAGCCAACTAAAGCTCTCCATGCTTTGGCTGTGGCTCAGAAGGAATCACATTTGGCTGTCTCAGATTTTTCAAGTCACCCCCTAGAATTCACCTGTGAGTCCTGTTACCTGTAAAACAGTTACCTTGTGGTGCATGGATGTTTCTGAAAGGATATGGGAATGCTGACCCATCTCTGGGATGGAGCAGGGAAGAGACCTCAGAGGTGGGACAAGGGTTGGACTTGATGATCTCCATCCCAGATGATTCTGTGATTCTCTAAAAGCACTATTTTGAAAATTAAGTGATAAAATCAAAGTGATTCTATTTTTGACACGTTAGTATAAATTATTTATGGAAGTAGTTTAAAGGAAAAATGAGTGTCTTGGCAAACAAAATGTGGCCTTGCAGTGAAAGTAGAATTTTTCAGGGCCCTTTGCTTGGTTTATTCACTGAGCTTAACACAGAGTTGAAAAGCTAAATGGATTCTTTGTTTTCCCCTCAGCATAACCCAAACTCTTCTGGCTGTAATATACTGAAAGGCCCAGGGACAATGAGCAGTTGAATCAATTATTTTACAGCAGGTATTTGCCTTTTATGTGCAAACTACGATGGGCTAAATGTATTTTGGAATATTGGAGTGGTATTAACTGGAAAAAAAAAAAGACTTTTTATGTGTTTTCAGTACTATTTAACTCTTATCCAAATGCATCACAAGGAAAAAGATAATCTGGGAAGCAAATATTATGTGAAATTAAATGTAAATAAGTTCTTGTCCTCAGCGGGAGCTCTGGGTTGTGGAGCCCCTCGCTGGCTTCTGGCTGCCTCCTGTGGAGTCTGGAAAAGGGAATTCAGCCTTCCACTTGGGAAGGAAGTCCTTATTCAGCTGTCCAGCACAATGGTGCATTTGTTTAATTGGAGTTCTTAGAGTGAGGGTGGAACTTTCCTTTTTTTGTTCCCCTGTCAGTGCGTCCTTTCTGCTGGAAAACCGGGATGAGTCCGCGCTGCCGGAATGCCAGAGCATGGTTTGCCGAGTCCCTTGGACTTGTGGCATGCCCAGGGTGATGCCAGCTGGTTTAGTTCCAGCGGGAAGCTGAGGGTTACATCCTGGGATGTCTTGGAGTTTTGACTTCCAAAGTATTTTTCCAAAGCCAAACACCAAATTCTGAGGTGATAAATTCTGATGGTGGTTAGAACCTGACAAAGTGAGGATGTTCTCCAGAGTTCTTTCCTTCTCCTTCGGCATTTTTGCCCATGGCAGTTGCTTCCATTTTAATGCTTGGATTTGGGGCTCATGGAAGAGGATCCATGCCTTGAGTGGCTGCCAGCATTCCCTGGAGATGCCACCCAGCTATTCCGAGCTTCACAGGCTCGTGGTGTTCTCTCAGCCAGACTTGTGTAGGTGTTCCCAACACACAGAATTCAGGCTTTGCTTTAAAGCCAAAGCGTGTTTGTCCAGAATGGAAAGGGTTGGGAAGAAATGCTGGAGCAGGTTTGTGTTCAGCTGCACCGAGGGAAAGGGCAGGTTTGAAACCTGCTGAGGAGGAAATGTTCCTTCAGTTGGTCTCTTTGCCTTGAGTTGGGATCACTCAAACCTCTGTACTGGTGACATTTGTGCCACACAAGTGCCATTTATCCCACTGAGGACTTGTTTGTAATGATTCGCTTCCAGAAGGAGCAAATCAGCAACTGCTGCAGGAAAAAAATCCCAAACAAACCCACTCCAGCATTTCTGTAATTAAAGCAGAGGGCAGTTTATTCCCTGCTTCCTGTCCGTGCCTCTGTCTCAGTCTGAGTTACAGCCAGGTCATTGTCCCAGTGTTCCTGATCTGTGCCACGCAAGGGGAAGGGGAATTAGAGCTGGAATAGCTGTGAACTAAAAGGAGAGGGGCCCTGGGAGGGTGGCAAAGCTCCAAGCAGTGGCTGATTCCAGATTGACAGGATCCCTGTCACTCTGAGCTTCGCCAAGGGGTGTAGGGAGCTGCTGCTACTGGAGTTGGGAAGAGAGAATTCCTGCTCACAGGCTGGGAGTTTGGCCCTGCAGAGGCTCTGGAGCTGCCCAGGAACGGGCAGGCAGTTGGATCAATGGGAGTGCAGGAGTGTTTCTCTGCAACTTCCTTTGGTTTAATGGAGATGGTGCCTTTTCTGGGAGTAGGAAATATTCCCTCATTGCTGTCCTGCTGGCACAGGAATGGCCATGAGAACCCTCTGTGGCAGTGACAGGAGGGTTTTATTTAATTATTTAATAATCCCAGACTGAAGGGATCTGAACTGGATGGGTGATGGAATCACCCAGTGGAGGAGGAAGTGGAAGGAACATTCCCTTTCCAAGGAAGTTCTGCCTCCTTTTTGGCTTTCCTGGAGATTTGCTGCCTTCTTTGCCTTGTCTGCATTCCCTGTTTATTTTTTCACTTCCCCTTATTTGTTGCTGAAGCAGTTTTTTGGGGGTTGTGTCCTCAGCTCTCTCAAAATGGCTGGAAAATCACTGTCCCTGCATAAAAACCAGGATGGCTCTACTGCTGCTGGTTGGGATAAAGCTGGAGGTGAATCCCTCAGCAGCTGGAGACAGCTGGAGTTTGGTGGATCATTGCAAGGAAATCCTTCCCTGTTTCATTTCCTGACCTTGGAATGCCGTACACAGGCTTGCTCTTCCAGTTCCTGTGATCCCTTCTGAGCTTCCCAAGCTGCCTCTTGATATCAATCCTTTATCTGTTCAGCTCATAATTATGGCCCTATTCTTTCTGTGCTTCCGACTTCCCAGTGGAGTTATCTTTGGCCTTTTTTCCCTGAACACTCACCAGAGTGGCTTTTATCCACCATCCTACAATCCTGACCATGATTCTCTTCCACTTTTTTCTATTTTTAGCTGCTCTTAAACCACAATGTGCCTTCACCTTCCCCCCCCCCAACACTGCATAAACAGCAGGCAGATCAAACATTCGTGTCCCACAAAATTGACCTCTTTATTTGGATGCTCTAGTGCAGCAGGAGACTTGAAAAGGAGCTTTTCCCAGGGACAAAAAAACCCCCAACTTTTCCAATCTTGTCTCACCTGCTGCTTTGGGGTTAAAATATTTCCCCCATCTCACTGTCCAAAGGGCTGAGAGGTTTCTCTCTGTAGGTTTGGTGGACTCTGGGCTGTCACAGTGAGTAATTTACAGGTAAATATGAATTCCTTGGCCTTGGGGATGCTAAAAGTTCACTTCAAATGGTTGGTGGAGACTTGCACAGCTAAGAATGAGTCAAGGCTGTGAGACCTGGCTCCAGATCCCAGGAAGGTCAAAGATCTGGTTCCAGATCCCAGGAAGAGCAAAGGCTTTCCAGTGTTACCTTTTGGGAAGTGGAGGAGGGGAAGAAATGTCCTACAGGAGATCTTTGGATGTTTTGTTTCTGTGCTTTTCCCTGGATTTGGTGCTTCTGAACTACTTCCTAAAACACCTGATTCAAGAACCAACCTGTGGTGCACTTAAAGCTGTTTTTTTTTTTTTAGGCAGGGCAGTCTGAAGATCCCAAATTATCTTCTGTGCACATTTGTGTGAGGAATTGCCCACAAATCTTCTCTGTGTCATAGGAAATATTACAGTTAAATAGGAACTTCTTTGGTCCTTAGAGCTCTTATATGAAGGGATTGTTCTTCTAGAAAATAGCAGAGGAGAATATTTATTTCAAGGTTCTGCTGGAGAAGAATATTTATTTCAAGCCACTGGATCCCAGCTGGGGTGTAGATCATTCTTCTCTAAAGAATTTTCTGCTCCAAACCCAGTTTCTCACAGAAACACTTCCTTTTTTTTTTTTCCCCATACTTGAATTGCACAATTCTTTTTGGAACAGCCTTTTTCTAGAAAAGATCAGAATAAAATAAACACCAACCAAACTTGTTGCATTTACAATTTGGAACCAATTTTCTGTCTTTTAAAGACTTTACTTTTTAATTTTTTAAATTATTCTTGATGGGTATCAAACCTTGGGTCTGCAGACCCTTCAGGTGCCGTGGCCTCTTCCCAAGGTGTTTGGGAAGGGACAAGTTCATTGTCAGCTGGCTTAAATTCCCTAAAGAGTGTCTGTGTCTCAGGAAGTTTTTAGGAGGCTCTCCATTGAACAGTTGGGAATTGTGCTGGGTTAACATCAGCTGAGCTTGGAGTTCTTAATTTGGGGGGCAGGTGGAGCAGGAGTGCCTGTGCTGGTGACAGTTCCCAGGAGGAAAAGCTGGCACAGCTCAGGAGCAGAGTCCTGAAGGTGGAACAGGCAGTGTGGTGTCAGGATATTCCTTGAATCCTTAACCTAAAGGATTTGTGGGATGCTTTGGCCACATGTCCGAGGACACCAGAGTTTCTCAAGCCGTGCTAATCTCAGTTTCCACATGGTTTGGTAGAAACCAAACCATGGTTTTGTATTTTCTGCTGCTAAAAATACAGATTGTGGTTGGTTTTATTTCCTGAAACCCCGGGTTCTGTGCTGCCCTTGTCCACAGCCTGATATATCCCTGAGCTCTGGTTTCTCCAGCTGTTTCCCTGCCTTGCTGTGGGGTTGCATCACGTGTGTGTCGATGTGCAGCTCCGTTATTTTCGCGCCATTCCCCAGGTGTTCTGCACACACATCCCTGTCAGCTCGGATCACACATCCCCAAAGCCGAGCTGTGCTTAAGGAATCTGCTCTGGGCGCTTTTTTTTTCCCCCTCACAAGCTGCCTTAAATCAGGACTGGTTTGGGATTTTCCTTCTGAAGGAACACTGGCCTGTGTCTGCCTGGAGAAGGAGTTTGGGGGAGCTCCTGTGGAAGCTCCTCTGCACCTCCCATGGGGAAGGAGCAGAGGTCAAGTCCTGGTCCTTCCAGTGATGCCCAGAACATGGGGGGTTCTGGGAATAACATGGAATCACTGAGGAAGAAGCTGTATGGAGCCCCCTTTTTCTCCCTCACCTTTTTTCTCCCCCCTTTCTGTTCCTCCCTCTTTCTGTCCCCTTTGTTCTCTCCCCCCTTTTCCTCCTTCTCTCCTTCCCCCCCCTTTTCCTCCTTCTCTCCTTCCCCCCCCCTTTTCCTCCTTTTCTCCTTCCTCCCCTTTTTCCTTCTTTTTCCTCCCCCTTTTCCTTCTCTCCCTCCCCTTTTCTTCCTTCTTCTCCTTTCTCCAGGCAAGAAAAGAATCTCCTCAGTGTGAGAGGGCAGAATATTCCTTGTGGCCCTGTAGGAAGTCAGGAGAGGAGGGAGGAAGAGGAAATACTTGCTTGTTTTGCCAGTGGGATAATGGTGCTGGGGAAACATTAGGAAAATTTCCCTGAGTTCAAGGATGAAAGGAAGGGAAGTGGGTGGTAATCCCTGGCATTTTCATAGGTCTCCTGAGACTTCTCTAATTCCTACTTGGAATGGCTGACTGAGCTCTGCTTGTTGTGCTTCCAAGGGCAGAACATCTTTGGGAAGGGATGTTCCAAGGGCTGCATTTGGCATGTGGTGCAGGGATGCCTGGATTCCCTTATGGAATAACACGTCAGGATAATGTTCAGTGCTCAGAGGAGTGAATGTTTCCCTTCAATAATGTATCCTCAGGTGGCTGCCTGTTTTATCCCTGCTCTCTCTGCCTGGATATTGCCATCCCAGTGCTCCTTTCCGTAGCTTCCGTGTCCTATTCCATGACACCACGAAGGAGGAATTTTTCCTGAGGGACAGACTCTTCTCTCTCCCCCCTGTGTGGGGTTTTATCTCCTTTTCTCCATCTCACCCCATGTTGGTTGCATCTGATAATACAATTATTTTGATTTATCTGCCTTCAGCTCATTAGATTATCCTTAAATTATTAATTAACGTGGGGCAGGGGGAGATTATGTGGGAACAGAGGACAGAGGTTGTACTTTGGAGAGGATGGAGAGCTCTAGAACCCAAAGAAACTTCTGGAAGTCCGGATCTGTGCTGTGCCCTTTCATTCCAGGCTTACTTGAGGTTCTTCTCCAGTTCCTTTGAGGGCCTTGAATCCCAGATTTCTGCAATACACCTACTTTGAATAGGGAACAGGAGAATATTGGCTTTTCCTTGTAGGGAGCAGGAACCCCTCTGGGAAGGGGTTTTAAAGTGGAGTAGAGAAATTCCAAACAAAGCAGAAATAAATCCACTCAGATCCTGGGCTGGATTTGGAGCCAAGAAAGGGAGGAAGATGCTTAATCATTTTAAGTGTTCAGGAATAACAACGTGGGAAAATGTTGCTGAATGAGCACTTTGGGCAGGAAGGATGAAGCTTAAATTTATGGGAATATTTTATCAGAGACTGTTCCAGTTGGAAGGGACCCATAATGTCCATTTTGTCCAACTGCCCGAGCAGTTCAGGGTGAGCTTTCCCCCATCTCCTTCCTTAAGGATGCAAAATTCAGGGATTATATTTGTTTTGAAGGAAACAAGGTAGGCAAGAGTTCACCTGCCCTTCTGGGTCTGTTTATGATCTGAAAGGATGAGAATTAGCCCAGGAAAACTGTTTTTCTCCCTGTTCCTCAGTAGTTCCAGCAGAGGAATCCCTGTCTTGGGAAAAGTCTCGATCTTCCCAAATGGGACAATCCTGTGTTTCTCTTTTGGCCCTGAGTGGACTGGAGCAGTTCCAAGTGGAGAGTGAATCACTCAGCTCCTGTGTGTGCCTGGAACACCCATTAAAATGTTCACTTGACGTTATCACAAACCCCATTTTGATCCTGTGGAGGAATCCAGAGGTTTGAACCTCTTGGCTCACACTGAGCTCTTCCAGGTTTTTATCCCTGGCTCTCAACTTCCTGATCCATTTGCCATGTCTGAATAGAATCTCCTCAGTGTTTGGCAGCTTTATAATGAGTTATAATGAAAACACCTTTATAATGAGTTAATTAACCCCCTTTGAGCTGTTTTTAAATACTTCTTGTCCTGTTTGCAACATTTAATGAATATTTTCTGTAGGGACTCTCCTTGGATTAGTCAAACCCTTTGAATCTTATGATGCAATTGCTGGAGCTGCTTTGCCTGGACAGTTCCCAAGGGGAAAAATTCTAATTTTATTACTTGAAGAGAGAATCAACTACTTAGTCTAGAAATTTCTTGAAGGACTTCCATAAAAGTTCCTCAGATATCACCAATAACTGTCAGATATCGGCGTCTTTTTTTTCCCCCCACTTCTAATTTCTTTCCGTAATAAATTTTTTAAATAATATTTTAAAATAATTTTAATAAATGAACTTGGTTTTCCTTCTTTTAGGTGATGTGTAAGGTACTTTTAAGGGGCAGCTTCAGTGCCAGCTTCAATGCCATCAGCATTCCAGGTCCTATCCAGTGAAGTGGGAAGGAGAACAGCTCAAACTTGAGGGCGAACAAGAAGCTGAAGGTTAAAGCTGGATTGCTCCAAGTCAAGTGACAGGAATTGGGATATTCTTGGATGTCTTTGCAGATGTTCCAGCTACTCAAATATTTCCCCTTTATTAGGCAGCTTTATCAGTAATCCTGGGATATTCTGGGTTTTGGCTGCCTCCTAAGTGGAGGTTTTCCTCATTTTTTTTCCTGAACTTCATTGGGAAGTGGTGAGGACTTGGTAACCTTCAAACATTCAACACTCAGAGGGAGTTTAAATTCCTCTTTGTGTACCTGCAGTGGCTTCACTGAACAGATTCCATGGGAATGTGCTAAAGGAGCAGGATCCATGTAGCTGGTCAGCAATATCTTTGATTTTCCCCCATTTTGGGGCCTCTCCTGAAGGACAGAAGATGCTGTTTTAGTTGTGAAAACTCAAATGAAGGTATTTTATTCACCCCAACAGTCCCACCCTGTCCCTGAGAGTGTTCTCCAAATATTCCTTGAGCTCTGGCAGCCTTGGGGCCTTGAGAACCTTTTCCCAATATCCATCCCGAGCCTCCCTGCCACAGCTCCGTGGGCAGTTGGAGCAACAAACCAACCCCAACCAAAGCACCACCCAGTTAATGAACAAACACACAGTTAAAATTAAAGGCAGACTAAATATTTAATGACCCAAACTCACCTTCTTTTGGCTTTAATCCCTGGATTTGGCCTTGAAACCCTTGATTGGGCTCCAGGTGATTCCAGGGGTATTTAATGGCTCAATAATGAATGTGTTGCTTCACCAAAATGCTCAGGGCTGGAACTTCACATGAGCTCTTTGAAATGACCCAACCCAAGGGATAAAACCTTTTGGGGGAGATGCAGCTTGGAAGTGAAATTCCCACTGAGTTTTGTGTACCATTAATGCAAAGAAGTGGGAATATTTAAGGAAAATTATCCGTTCTTTGCTTGGGCTCCCGCAGTGTTTGTGTAGCTGCGTTTCTGCCTGGGCTGGAGGGTGAGAATGAGGTGTCTCCAAGAGCATTTCTTTGTCTCCATGTGCTCACAGCAAAGCTGGAATAACCTGGGACAAAGCTGGAATAACCTGGGACAAAGTTAAGGAGGGTTGTTCTGAAATTCCAACCCAAAGCCCACAATCCAAAATGGATATTTTATCCAAAAATGGGGTTCTTAAGGAAATGTTGAGCCGGGGTGGTGTTGGGGTTGTTGGAGCAGTAGCTGAACAGGCTGGTTTGGTGAGAACTAAATAATAACTGTCCCCTGACTCCTTGAACCCCTGGCTATGGCCCAACTCAGCCCTTCCCACCTGGAGGACACTGGGATAGCACCTGGAAGGACACAGCTGTGTTGCACCAGCTTTTCCTGGGCATCCAGGTGTCCTTTTGGAGCCTGGATTAACTTTTAGTCACTGACCTGCTGAGAATATAAATTCCATTGAATATTTCTCCTGTGGGACTTGTAGAACTGTTTTCCACGTGTTATTCAGTGCCTGTTTTAGCAGTGGAACTGCACAGGATTGATTCATTCTTTGATTTTTAAACTGAGTCTTGTAAACCCTCAGACTTGCAGATCCTGGTACCTCACACAGGCTCAGGGGCAGGCAACTATTCCCAACTGGAACGATGAGGACTTCAAGCCAAGATCTAATATTATTCCTCCTTTCTTTCCTATTATTCCATCATCCTCCAACTCCTGCCTCCCAAGTCTGGGCTTAAGTGGTTTTTTCCCATGTGCTGGATTAACCTCAGTGGTTAAAGCCGAGCTCAGAAGGGGGGACTTTGCAGGACCTGCTGCTGTTCATCAGCTGGAAACCAAACTCACTTCTGAGGAGCTTCCCAATAACATCTCCCAATTTTTACTTAAACTCTTCTTCCCAGCTGAGTTGCTGGTCAGCTCCACCTGGAATTCCCACAGCTGGGAGCTCCTTCCTCCCCTCTCAGTGCCCAGAAGTTTTTGAGTCAAGACTGTGTCACATGGACATGTGTACTGCTAAACTTTTCCTCTTCCTTACCTCCATGGGTATCCAGCCCTGGGCAGGACATCTCTGGAATGTGCTTCCCAGTGTTTTCCAGTGCTGTGAGAGTTTTGTAAAGTGCTGCTTTGTGTCACCAATGTTTCTGGCTGAGGCTCCCGAAGCATTTCTGAGGCATTTTGTGAGCATTTCGGATAAAGTCCTTTTGGAGAAGATTTAAAGCCTAATTGGGAACTTGTTTGGAACTGTGTAAGAGAAAAGGGAAAGCAGGGTCTTCAGGATGTGGTGGGAGAATACCCTCCTGAGTCTGTAAATGTTGGGATTTCTTTTTCATTCCTGGAAAATAATAAGAGGCTTTGAAATGTAAAGGTGGCCTGTGAGTACCTTTAGTTTAATATCCATGAAAACGTGAGTGTATCCATGATTCCTGGGACACAGTTGGATCCTCCTGGTGTCCTTTGGGTTCTCCATGTTTTGGTGACACTTGTGGATGGTCCTCCTATACCTTTTAGGAGCTGAAACTGTTTGGGACCTTTCCTTCAGGTGTTTTATCCCCTCCCTCCTATGGCTTGGGCAAAATTCCCAAGTCTCCATTTGTTTTCCTTACCTGTGGAGTTCTTGATCTTCTTGTTACCTTAATTTGGGTTTGCTCTTCCTCACGTGAACGAAACCACATTCAGCATGCATGGAATTAGGGAGATTCCATCACTCCTCCTGCTGTTCCCTGCTTTTCCAGGTGTTTATGTGCACATTTCCTTCACCCCATCACAGCATTCCCAAGACCCTTCCCCCAAACCAGAGCTCCTGTTTTCTTGGCTGTGGGAAGTGGGAGACACTTTCTGGCTCTGCAGAAAACCAGACAAGGGGCTTCATCTTTACAACACAAGGCCTAGATTTTAAAGTGAATTTTTTCCATGGTTTTTTTTTTGCTTTATTAACAGAGTAATCAAATTATTCTGTGTAATAGATCTGCTCCTTCCTGTTCAGCAGTGAGGGGCTGCCTCTTGTTTATTCTTTTCTGCACTGTGGTAAAAAAAAACAACCAGTTTTTGTATGAAAAATTCACAGTTTAAGCTTAATTGTTTAAAAAAGCTCCAAAGCCTGTAACCTGGGTGGTTTTGAGTTCAGTTTGCGTTTGATTTCTTGGTGACTCTGCCTGATTTGTTTGCACTGTGCTCCTTCCTATATTTCCCATTTTGGGAGGGAAAGCAAAGCTAATTGCTGCCAAACCCCACAAGAGTTAATGAAGCTATTTATCACCATGTATTTTTGGGCTTGGGGTGGATCCCAAAGGAAATCTTCCCTGTGCATTAATAATCAGGGATATTGTTCTACTTTTATCAACTCTGCCAGTGCTGAGTAGGATTTACTTGGTGGGAAAGAGCCCTGAGTTTGTCATGAAGGTTGTAAAGAGTCTGCACCAGTTTTTATTGATTTCTGTGATCCTTTCAAACCCAAAATATATCAAATATATATACATTGTATATATATTTTGTATTTTTATATGTATATGTAAAAGGGGAGCCTTTTCCAGCTTTGTGTGTTCAGGTTGTGCCTTTTTCCTTGGAATCCATCCTAACATCTGGCTTAATTTATCCCTGAGAAATATAGATACCAGGTAAAACCAACTGGCATCTCCCTCTGGAAAAAGTGCAGTGCTAAAAAAAAAATGGAATTCTGACATGTCTAAAGGAAGCAAACAGGCCAATGACTTAAAAAACAAGATGGATAGTAGAAAATAATGGATAATAGAAAATAATGGGTAGTAGAAAAAAGATGGATAATAGGAAGTAATGGATAATAGAAAATACATTTTCCTGCCTCTTCCTTTTCCCTTCAGCTCCTGCCAAGCCTTAAATACAAGTGACAATTCTCTGCTTCTCTTGCTGGTTTTAAAATGCCTGGAGACAGGATCAAACACATCCATATGGTGCTGAACACTTGGAGCAGTGGCACAGCAGCCTTTTATCCAGTTGGCTTTCAGCATCCAGCTGTCAGCTGGAAAAAGCTGATTTTTTAACATATTATGGCTGGGAAAAGGTGGGATCCTTTGGGAAAAAATCACTGCTCTGCCTGTGAATGAAAATCACAGGAGGGAGTTTGCACAAGATGATCCTTAAAGGTCTAAATTTTGCCAAAAATCTGAAGGAAGCTGAGGTGATGTCTAACAGGAATTAGACCAGGAAAAATTTACACTGTGAAATTAGGAATAAAATGAAACCCTTTTCATTTATGGAAGAACAGAGCAGTGTTTTAATGGCTTTAATTAACTGTGCATTCCCAGGTACAGAGGCTGAGATATTAACAGCATTCCATAGATTTAATCCCAAGTGTCTCTCTCCAGATGTGGAGCTAATCTGAGGATTAGAACTTCAAATTTGAGATGTGAACAGCCTCGAGCTGGTGGGTTTGGAAAAGAGAGGAAGTAAATCCTCATGTTCTGCTGATTTCTCTGCCTTGTATTAAATTTGATATAAAACCGGGATGGGGGATGTATTTTTCCAGGCCTTGCTGGGCACTGGGAAAAACCACTTTCTAAGTCACAAAAGTGCCTTGACCTCCATTTCCTCCTGCCTGGGATGAGTTGTCGTGGAAAACAGCACTGGAGGAATGAAAATTAATGAGCTTTTCATGCTCACACGCATTTTCACAGCCAGTCACTGAAGTGTTAATCACCTGATTGCTGCTTGGTGGAGATAAAGGGGTAATTGGGCCCTTTTTGAGAATGCTGGAAGGGAAAGAGCAGGAATGAAAACTCTTGTTTCTGTGGGTTATTGCCCAGGATAGGAAAGATTGACTGGAACTAAAACCCCTTTTTGCTCTGATGTCACTTGGGTTGGGACTAAATTATATTTCTCGTTGCTTCTCAGTAACAAGGGCAGGGCTTTGAGGTCCTAAATGTGTGGGACACTTGCATCATTTGGGACATGGCTTGGAATTAGGATTATTAACTTCAATTAGAAGCCATTACAAAGGAGCATTTGGTGCTGGCCAGGGTTGAATCTTTGCCTCCTGAGTGACAAAAGGCTCAAGGAGCTGCAAATTCCACTGTTTTTTCCAGGGCTGTAACAAGTGGAGTAGTAAATCTATCAGAAAATCAAATGATCCCCTCTGTCCGGGCGAGGAAAAGCAGGTGAAATGAGGGATCAGAGTTGAAAATGGTGCTGCTTCCTTTGTGTCCCTGTTCTTGCAGCACATCCCAGCCATTCCCACCCCAGCTCTGGGTGTGCTCAGCTGCTGGGGAGGTGTCATTCCCTGTTACATCATCCCAGTTCATTCCATTCCCGCTTCCCTTCCTGCTGCTCTGCACCAGCCACTCCTAAATATTCATGGGCACTTCCCACCAGCCACTGAGGCTCCTCTCCCCGGCTCAGGGGCTGCTCCACTTCAATAAATGCAGCTTTTTTTTTTTGAGCAGCTGCTGAGCTAAAAGGCTGATGTCACACTTGCTGCTCGGGGAACTTGCTGGGATATGAAGGGTTTCAAAGGTTTGCCCCGGGAGTTCTCCCGTCACAAAGAGCCGGGTGAAGTTGGAGGCACCTGATTGTCAGAGAAAAGTGGGAATTTCTTCCTCAGCAGCAAAATTCTGGCTTAATTTGTCATAATGAGTAAATCTCTGCACCTTGAGCTCTAATAAAACTGTCTCAGTTTGCCTTGGAAAGCCCAGTTTGCTTGGAATCTCCGTGAGGATTAAGGGAATTGAATTCACCACAGGAAAATAAGCAACTTTTCCCTCAGGATCTCTCAGTCCTTAAAAATATCCGGGCTCTGTATTGAGAGGAAAGAGGGTGTTTCTGAGCCCAGTTTGGTTGTTCCACTGGTTTGTGGATCAGGAATGTCAAATATGGGATGAGACAAAAATAAATAGTTGATTTGACTCACAGAATCCCAGGATGGTTTGGGTTGGAAGGGACATGGAGGATTATCCTGGGCTGGGACATCTTCCACTAGATCAGGTTGCTCCTACCCAACACTTCCAAGGTTGGGGCATCCATGTGTTTTAGGATCAGACTTCCCAAAGTCTCTCACATTTTCCAGTAGCTTCTGTGGAGTTCATTTTGGTTGGTTTTAATATAAGTAGCCTTGGAGTAACTGTGGGGATGGCTGGGATTAATTATTTCTTACTGTTTCATCAGCTGCTGGCTGACAAATGGTAATGGAAGACTGGGAAAGGCAAAGCAGGCCTTTCCCTGTAGTTCACTGAGGTGCTGTGGGAATGAAACTGGAATATGGGAATCCTCCAGTGCCAGTCCCTGAATTTACCACGTGTTTTGTAGGGACAGGCCCGTGATTCCCAAGCTGAGTGCTCCAGGCAATCCCTGAGGCCAAAGGGATTGATCCAGGGCTGTATCAAACAGTTTCCAGTAGTCCTTTTAATTAAAGCTCTGTCGTGGTGGTGACCTGAAAAAGAAATGAGAGATTGGCAGGGATTCATCCAAGGTCAGCTGTTGGACATTATTGATCCTCTCTGCCTTCCTGGAGGTACTTTTGGAGGGAGGATGCCATAAAACTGCACAAATGAACTGCCAAAAACCCCTTTCTGAGATGGTTTTCCTGTTCCCTGTCCTTCTTTCCCCCTAAAATCACGGACAAACTGCTGCCAGCAGCATCTCTGTGACTGTTTTTCCCTGGAGCAGGTTCTGTTTCTAAGTTCTTGGAGAACTTTGGCTTATTTTTGGACTGATTTTTGCCACGTGGGTGTGTTTTTGTAGCCCTGCAGTAGCTCCTGGTCCCCATTCCTGGAGGGATTTAACAGCCCTGTGAATGTGGCACTTGGGGTTAGTGGTGGCCTTGGGGATGGCTGGACTTTGATCCTGCTGGTCTTTCCCATCCAAACTGATTCTGTGCATCTATTTATTATCATTTTTTGCATTTTAGAAGCATCCTCATGGACCAAAACATCCAAAGAAACCCTTAAATATCCATGTTTTCCATCTCCAGAGCTCCTGTGTAGAAAAATCCAGCTGCAAATTTCCTCTGCCAGAGGAAAAATGGGACTAAAATAGAAAGGACAAAACTGCTGGAAGACTTTGTGTTCCCAAATGTGCTCCCTGTGCTTCGCTCCCTCGGAAGGATTCACTGGCAGCACTTTAATTTCCGCTGCCTGCTCCCTGGGTTTGATCTCTCCAGGAGCTTCAGTCCCATTGTTTGCTCTGTTTGGAAGGAATATCAGAAATAGAGTCAGTTCAAATCAAGGTGAGTCGCCTCTGGCAGGAATGAAAGACAAGATATTTAAGGGAGAGAAGGATGGAACAGCTCTAATTCCAGAAATGATGCAAACCACACCTGGGTTTTGTTTAACTCTCTGGATATCCTGCATTAATTCCCTAAATCAAACCCCAAATTCCTTCTTAAAAAGGCCCATCTTTATAACAGCACAACAATATAATTTATAAGCTGAGCTGGGAATAAATTCTCCTAAAAGAGGCTGTTGGAGCCATTTTATTGGGACATAAAGGAGCCTTTGCTGGCTGGTGAAATGCAGGAACCACTGAAGTGGCACCAAAGCCACTTGCACAATTTTGGTAGTGTTACCAGGACAAAATGTTCTTATTCCCTGAGATCAATGGAGGCAGCCTCTCATTCCAGCAGCCAGCCAAGCCAGCCTTGGAAAATGGATGAGAAATGGGCATTTAATGCTGCCCTTTGCTCTGAAAAAATAAATAAACCTGTGTTTTATATATGTATTTCTATATATTTTTATAGAAATCTGTTGTGATACTTTTCATAATTAAAAATATCCCTTTTTTTTCTGCCAGACTCCATAATTTTACTTGTGAACAAAACTGCTTAGAGGGCTCCAGGGATGGATTTCCAAAGGTTTATCCTTTGCAGGCTTTCTGCTGCTTCTATTTTTTTTTCTTGATTTTGTTTCTTTTTTTTTTAATTTATCAGGGACTTAAGAATGCAGAGCATTGGCTCAGATGGTCCTTTGGTGGGAACTCATCTCCTGTCAGGAAAAAATTGCAGGATAAAGGAGGTTTGACAACAGAGCAGGAGTGGAATCCATAGGGGGGAAAAAAATCCTTTAATTAGAGCAAGGAGAGGCCTTTTGCCTCTGCTCTGGGATGGACTGGGTGCTGTCCTCAAATTCCTCACTGTGGATAAACTCACTGAGAATTCCTTGGATGAATCCTGGCTCTGTCTGTGGATAATGAATGAGTTTTGTGTCTTACTTTCGGGGGAAATTGGGTGAAGTTTCCCCAGTTTGACAGTGAAAAGCAGAGGGGGAGGGATTTTTAAAATTAATTAATTAATTAATCAATTAGAGCAGGTTGGATCTTCGTTATCCAAGCCTGGGAGAGGTGAAGGGAAGTTTTCCAACTCTCCAAAGAAAAGGCAGGATGTAGTGATCACTTTTAAGATTATTTTGCTCTGCAGATATTGTTGTGGTTTTTTTTCCTGATTGCTGGTCTGAACTTGGAGACTGAAGTGTGACTTTTCCAGGGGAATCCTTGTCCAAGATGTATGAGAGAGGCAAACATTCCTAAGAAAATGAAAAGGGCTGTCAGTCCTCCTGCGGTCCGAGGGGCACAATCCCAGTTTTCCTGGGTAGGTCTCTCCTGACTGTTCCTTTGCAGACTCTGGCAAGGAATGTCCTCCTAACCCTGTGCTGGCAGGGAATGATCCATGTTATCCAATGGGTCTCTTCCCTGCTCCCCAGAGCCTCCTTAGGTGGGATCTGGCATTCCAGAGTCGGAGCTGCCATCAGTCAGTGGCTGGGGTTGGACACACAAACCCCTGGGAGCAGGACAAGGCAGCCGGCAGGAATCACATGGAACGACCTTGGAATCTCTCCAGTGGCTGCTGTTGGATCAAAGCCACGGGAACCACGGGATCAGCATCGATCCCGTCTTGCAGCTGGATGTTCTTCCTGAAATCCCTGCCAGGCAGGGGCTCAGCACTCCCAGACAAAGGGCATCAGTCGGGGTGACTCCATGAGCTGAAGGCTTGGAATTCAGTTCATGGCAATTCCGCTGGTGGGAACATCACAATTCCCATCCTTTAAGTCAGTTCTTCGGGTTGTTGCTGCCTCTGATCCAGCTGCTGGTTTAGCAGGATGTTAAGATTTGGGAATCTGCTTGTTTCTGTGCTGAACCAGGGATCAAACCTTTCCTTTTAGGAATTCTCTATTTTTCTATACCGGGATGGTCAACTTCTCCCTGTGCCAGGACACATGGAAACATGGCAGCCCCTCAGAATTAACGCAGATAATTAGTGTGTGTTAATGAGGGCTGAGCAGCAGGACGTGGTGAGGGACACCAGTGACCTCCAGAGCTGATCTGCCTGAGGAAAACCATTGGAGCAAGGCAGATCCAAGCTTAAAGATTCCTGTTGGAGCTGGTTGCCTTCCCATTCAGGAGTGTATATGGATAATTAGATGATAGGAGCTGCTCCCAGGGCTGGAGCCCCTCGGCTCTGGAGCCAGGCTGGGAGAGCTGAGGGGTTTCACATGGAGAAGGGAAGGCTTCAGGGAGAACTGAGAGCCCCTTCCAGGGCCTAAAGGGGCTCCAGGAGAGCAGGAGAGGGGCTGGGGACAAGGGATGGAGGGACAGGACACAGGGAATGGCTTCCACTGCCAGAGGGCAGGGATAGATGGGATATTGGGAAGGAATTCCTGGCTGTGAGGGTGGGGAGGCCCTGGCCCAGGTTGCCCAGAGAAGCTGTGGCTGCCCCTGGATCCCTGGAAGTGTCCAAGGCCAGGTTGGAGCAACCTGGGATAGCGGGAGGTGTCCCTGCCTGTGGCAGGGGTTGGAATTGGATGTTGAGGTCCCTTCCAACCCACTCCATTCCATGATTTTATAATCACAACACTTTAACAATGACATCGAACCACAACTGTGGGATGAGGAGCTGTTTGATGTGGAATTTTTCCTGGATCAAATGTTGGAAGGAGCCAGTTTGAAGCTGTTGCTCAGCCCCTTAATGACAGAAAAATGTCCACAATTGATCCAGGTGCCATGTGGAAACAAAGGGTTCCTTTGGATAATCACTCGGCTTCCCTCTGCTTCCAAAAATTCTGAAGGCCTTGGGTGTAAATTCCTGCTGTGGAATGACACCTGACAACTCTGCATTCCAAGGAAGGGAGGAGGATCCACTGCTCGAATAAATAGGTTATTCCAGAGTTCAATAACCTCCATTTCCAAGTTCATGCCTGTTCTGGGAGGACTGCGCTTGGACTTGGTTTTTGGCTGTTAAATCCTGATCTCCAGAGGGAAAAGCAGCTGGAAACCCCTTTTCCTGGGCACTGAGTCACTTCTGTCCCTCACCTTTCACATGTTTGGTGGGAATTGTGCAAACGGCCTTTCATTTTTTTGCTAAAAGCTTCCTACTCAGCTCCTGAATTGGGGTTTTCCCTCATTCCCAGCATTTCCTCCTTTATCCCTCCAAGAATAATGTTATCCTTATTTTTTTAATTATCCCAGGAGCATAGCAGGAATATTTTGCCCTTTTTGCTGACTAATTCTGCCCTGGACACGCCTGTGTGTGGAATTTTTTCCAAGGGATTAAATTATCTCCCCGGGTTAAAACCAACCCACTGCTTAATGAAACCGAGCTGAAATCTTGCTTGTCTTATCCCCTTCCTTTGGGCAGAATCCCTGGATTACTTATCCAGTTGTTTCCCATCTGTATTTCAAGCAGCTGCTTCTTCTTGTCTCTGCGTTATCCTTGTGCTGCTTCTCCCTGCGGAGCTTCATTCCCCTTCTGAGGTCACTCCTGCATTTTCCGGGATTATTTGGAATAAAATAAAACTCATCCATGTCTCCCTGCTCAGCACACACAGAATTCCCAGGCTTTGGTTCCCAGGGCTCCATGTGGGAGAAAAATGCTCAACAGAACTTAACAATACATGGATTTCTCCCTGTTTTCATTCCCTGCTCAAGCTCCTTGGGACAGGGTTTTTTAGGAGCATGGCTTAGGATAACCAGCATATCCATCCACATCCCTTTGGCAAAAGATGGGATATGAATCCCAAGGTGATTCATCCCACTGTTTTCTGTAGGGCTGGGAATAGTTTGTACCATTGGCAGTAGGGAATATTGACATTGGGAATATTCCAGGCTTGGAATAAACAAGGCTTCTGTTTATATAACCTAAACTTGTAGCAGAGGAGCCCCTGATTTTTTGTTCCCTTTAATTATAGGTACAGTGGGAATTGTGGGCTTTCACTTCTGCCAGGATTTAAAGAAGGAAAAATGTCCCTTTTCCAGGATTTTTCAAGGGAGTTGGTTGAGTTCTTTTAAAAAGCAGGAATAGTGATGCCTCAGTAGTGATGGAATTAGAGCTGTGAGCAGTTGGTATTAATACCAACTGGATCTGGTGCCTGTCAACATTCTGGTGGGAATGTCTGTTTGGAAAAGACACGTCTTGGATCCAAGTCCATTAAGCCACTTTGTCCAAATGTTTGTTGGAGCAGATATTTAAATATAAACAAGCCAAGCAGCACCTTATTGTTCCCTTCTCTGTGGGAAAGGAGTGAAGGGAGGGCAAGGAAGCTCCAGGAATAAACAGGTTTATAATTTATGGACAGACCCAATCCAAGACATGTCAGGTACAGCTGGAGAAGGAAAAATTGCCTGGAGTACTTCAGTGTCCTTCAGGGCTTGTGACTTAGCAGAGCAAATAATTCCAGGGCTTTGATTGGAGCTGGAAAGAATTGAATTTGTCTGTTTGCATCAGTGGCCACGTGAGGAAAACCAGTTTGTGGTGCTGCAAATCGATTCCTGGGATTTACAGCCTGTGCTGGGGCGGGAAGGGATTGGATTTGCTCACCCCTGTGCTGAGGATCGTCCCTGGATCTGGGATGACATGCAGCAGCTCGTGGCTGTTTGTCCTGCACACCTATGGGACAAATAACCAGGGAGTCAGGATTCCTGCCCATCTGGGATGTGCTGCTTCCCAAAACCTCCTCCCAAAGGAAATATTTGCTTTCCCTTTGCAGAGGCAGCTTTTGAACTTTTGGGGGAGGGGGAGCAGAATATTTGAGAAACTCACCTGGGAACTCAGATTTTGGGTTGGGAAAATCCCTTCTCTCAAAGGCAGTTGGTTCCTTCTGGATTAAAATGCTGCTCAATTGTGATCCAGGAGATTTTGGTGAAAAAATCCTGCACCAGAAATCAAAGAATCCTCACCGGATGGTTTGGGTAGGAAGGGACCTTAATCTTGGCTTAAATCCCCCTGTTCTCCTGCTGGGCACCCTGGCAGAGAACTAAAATCTCTGGAAAATTGCTTGGAAAACACAAGCTCTGCCTTTGTGCCCCTTTTTCCTGCCTTTTCCCTGCACCTGCAGGGTTTGGTGTCCAGCAGAAGTCACTGAGCTCCTCTCCTCTGCCAGTGGAAATTCCAGCTTCCAGGAGGTTGGGAGAAAGCAATGGGAAGTGGTGTATCCTTGAGTAACTCCAGTTGCTTCTGGAATTCTCTGCCTGCAGTTAAGAGGATTTATACAAACTAAAGTGAGGCAGATTGGGATGCTCCAGTTCCCAGGGGATCTTGTTGATCCCTTCCAGGTGAAGGTGTTGGAGAAGGAAAAAGTTATCCATAAAATATGAGTGAGAAGAGCTTTTTGTTAATAATAATTAGTTTTAAGGGTTGTCAGACCTATTAAATTTGTTCATTTAGTTCAACTCAAATCTTTGAATTACCTGGTAGAAATTCTTTCTATTTTCATCTCAAATCACCGATATTTAAGGATAAAACAGATGCTTGGGAATGATACACAAAAAAAAAAGGTGTCTCCCAGTGACTTTGCAGTTGTAAAATCAAATAACTGCTCTTTTCCTTGCAGGAAGTTTCACTGCACACTCTGGATCTATTGGACACAGTAAATAATTTTTAAATCACTTGCTTACAGCTGGAATTGTTCCTTGAATCCATGTTTTTTTTCCTTCTTGCAGTGGGGAAGACTTCCTTGATCACCAGGTTCATGTATGACAGCTTTGACAACACCTACCAGGTAAATTAATCCGTATTTTTGCCTTGTCCAAGTGGGTTCTGTGGCAGGAAGAGGCCATTCTGTAGGAGTTGGGACACTGATTAAAGTCTGAACTTGTGAAATCCTAATTTTAACCACCTGCAGTGGCACTTCAGGGTTGGATTCTGCTGGATGAGCTGTGGTTCTACAGGAATACCCAAGGAATAGTTAAGTCTTTCATGGTTTTTTTTTTCCCCACCATTTGTTCTCAGACCATCCCAGATCTAATCCCTGCGTGGGGAAAACTTAACAGGTACCAAGCTCTTTTATAAAACAAGTTGTCACAAGCTAGAAAATCATAAAAAACAGAGGAAAAAATTAGAAAATTAGCTTTGTCCATTCCAGGATTGTTCCAGTCATTGTTTCCCACTCCCAGAATTCAGGATGAGCTCAAAAAGGTGGGAAGCTCTAAAAATACTTGAGTTTTCTAAAGTGTGTCTCTTGCAAGCAGAACATGTTTCATGACTTGGTTACAGGTGGTGACATTCTGGATACACTGAACTGAGAAAAATCTGTTCCCTGAGGCATGGGAAGGTTTTTTTAGGGGGGTGGGAGGAGGAGGAATGGGAGGAAAAAAAGGAAAAATGTCAGTCTTTTGTTGCTTGGTGTCTACCCAGGGATCTTGTTTCAACCACAGCAAGAAATCTTAAGGGTTGACAAGAAAAAATTCAATTTAGGGATCACTGGTTGGGTGTTAATGGAGTTGTTTTAGTGCCATTCATCCAAAAACCTCTCTTTGACTGATGTCATCACTGAGGCGGGGCCATACATCCTGTTTTTGATCTGGAAGAAGGAATCAGTCATAAAAAACCCCAGTAATTTGGGCAGACTCACAGTGAGTGTTGGTGTCAAACCCCAAAACCACATTTTTCTATGCCCAGGATTCCGGAGAGAATTCCAAAGCCAGGGTTTAATGATCCCAAACCAGGATTGTGGTTAAGTGCAGCTGGAGGTGAGTTCAGGGATGATTCTGAGCTCGGGATACATTTTGAAGGCGTATTTTCCTGGAATCTGTCATTTGAACGAGGGGGTTTGTGTTCAACTGTTCAAAACAGAAAGCTGTGTTTGATAAAATCCCTGCTGGGCATTGGTTGCCTTTTGCTCCCTGCTGGATAAAGGAATTCTGTTGCTCCTGTGTTTGTCGATAAGAAGGTGCTGGACTGTCAGAAACCCAAACAACTGGAATAAAACTGTGCCACTGGAGGTGTGTGTCTTACTGGGAGTGATTCCCCCCCATGGACACAAGGGAATGATTTCCCTTGTTCTCTGGCACCGTATGTGATGTGCCATGGAATTGCTGTTTTAATAAAAATCTGGGATATGAGGAGTGCTGGAATCCTTTCCCTGGATTGTGTTGTGGTGGGACAGGCTGGGAGAACTGGGGTTGTCCAGCCTGGATAAGAAAAGCTCCAGGGAGACCTCAGAGCCCCTTCCAGTGCCTAAAGGGGCTCCAGGAGAGCAGGGAAGAGGGATTCGTCCTCCCCGCAGCCTTGGAAAATGAGATGAAAATCATGTATTTAAGAAGCAGCTCTTGATAGCTCTTTAGTTTCCTTAAAACATTTATTCAGGATGTCCCACAGGAAGCTCCCAGTGGTGTCTGGAAGTTTGGGTGCAGTGAAGATGAGCCAAGCTTTAGTTTTTAGGGGCCATGTGTCCATGTGCCCATGTGTTGTTGAAGATTTCTGCCCTAATCCAAGGGAGAAAAGGGAAGAGCCATGAAGGTATTTGGCAGCTGGGAAGACAGTGTGCCCACATACCCTGGTCGAGCTGGAGGACACTAATTTGGGTCATTCCTAAAGAACTGTATGGATTAAACTGTCAATATGCATAAATTGAAGTTAATAACCTTTTGTGCTTCAAGAAACTGGTCTGGTTGTGGAGATATTAAAGAAATCGCTCGTTGAATGGAGCTGTAAGTGAGAAAAGCAGCCTGTTTTTCCTGCAAGGTGCTGATTTTCCCCTGGAAATCCCTGCAGGTGTCCTGCCATTTGATTTAAGAGCTCTTGGTTTTCTCATCTCTTCCCAGGCAACAATTGGCATCGACTTCCTATCGAAAACCATGTACTTGGAGGATCGAACAGTGAGTGAGCTTTTGTTGTCCTTGCACAGTGGGGATGAGGAGCAGCATCTGTTTTGGGCAGCCCCCAGTTCTGAGATCACTTGGAAGCACAGCCTGAGCCTTCATCTCCCAGCTGCTTCCAGCCTGACAAGTGGAGACGCAGCAGTGGGAGACAGGAATCCCCATTTGGTTCCTCCTCGAGGGCCATTTGACAGCAGCTCTTTAGTGTCACCCCGTGTGAGGAGAGAGAGGAGACAGAGAATTGGAGGGGTACAAACACTGGGAATTCAGACCCCTTCAGGTTTTGATGCCACAAAAAGGATAAAATCTAAACTGCCAAACGTGGCCAGTTAATATTCCTTGATTAAAACGAGGGTGGCTCTGGTGGTGACCCCTAGATGATCCCTGACTCTCAGCTTGGTGCAGCCTGAGCTCCTGGAATGAGATCACTCCTCTCTGGAAGCAAACCCAGGGTTTAAAATGAGCTCGGATCCTTAATTAAGAAGTTCATCTGCTGAGCTGTTTGCAGAAGCAAAGCTGTGCAGTGCTGCAGGAGCTCGTGGTGGATATAAACCCCCAGGAAATGGGATTGCATGGGAGGTGCCTGAGGGGTGGATGTGCTTTCCAAACCCAAACTGGCCCCTGCACACATTGCTTTTAGTGTATCTTGCCTTTTCTTCCAGCACCTGGATGGTAAGAGACGTTCTGTGGGCACCTTACCTTGCAGTTTAGGGTTATAGCTGGCATTTTATCCTCCTTGGAAAACTGTCAGGAGCAGGTTTTTCAGCTTTTCCACCAGCAACCATCCTTCAAGCTGCCAGGGGTTGCCTGTGTGAGTCCTGAGGAAGGACAAGAGTAGAGCACGAAACTCCTGTGTGGGGAGAACGGCATGGGAACAGTTCATGGAATTAGAGAGTCATTTAGGTTGGAAAATCCCTCTAATTCCATCGAGTCCAGGACTTCCAGGCCGACCACTAGCCCCTGCCCCCAAGTGCCACATCCACAGAGCTTGTGAGCCCTTCCAGGGATGGTGGTGGATCCACAGGCCTTTGGAGCCCTTCCAGAGGTAGTGGTGGATCCACAGGCCTTTGGAGCCCTTCCAGGGCTTGGTGGTTGGTCTATCTGGTTAATCCTTAAGGTTAATCCTTAAGGAATTCAATTTTTCAAGCTCTACACAGTCTAAAGTTCTTCCCTTCAGAGCCCTTCCAGGACTTGTAGTGGATCCACAGGCCTTTGGAGCCCCTCCATGGATTGTGGTGGATCC
>NW_020884934.1:2709990-2736606 GCF_003945725.1 Corapipo altera | reverse complement strand
AGGCCTTTGGAGCCCCTCCATGGATTGTGGTGGATCCACAGGCCTTTTGAGCACTTCCAGGGATGGTTTTGGATCCACAGGCCTTTGGAGCCCTTCCATGTGTGATGGTGGATCCACAGACTTTTTGAGCGCTTCCAGGGATGGTGATTCCAGCATTTAGCCATAGTTTTCTTGTTGATCCTTGAAAGCCAAGCGATTTTGGTCGCCAGGGAAGCATTTTTCGGGAAGCTGAGCTCCTTGCACCCCCTCAGTTTTCCCGCTGCCGATCCCTCGGGAGACGTCACCGCGAGGCGCCAGCGCCCCTGCATGAGTTTCCCCTCACTTTATTCAGCCTTTTCCCACGCTAAACCCTCTTTCCTCTCTCATTTTTGTGGCAGTTTGGCTCTTTTAACTCTCTCCCGCCCACAGATCAGGTTGCAGCTGTGGGATACCGCGGGGCAGGAGCGTTTCCGTAGCCTCATTCCCAGTTACATCCGCGACTCGGCCGCTGCCGTAGTAGTTTACGATATCACAAGTAGGTATTTCTGCACCGGGGTTTGACCTTCCTTGTGCTTATTTTTCTTGCTTGTTTGACTGATTTTGTTAGGTACGGTTGCAATTGTGGGACACAGCAGGTCAAGAGCGGTTCAGGAGCTTGATCCCTAGCTACATTCGTGACTCCACTGTTGCAGTTGTTGTTTATGATATCACAAGTGAGTGGGGGGAATTCTGCATTTCTAATCCTCTGCCCCTTCCATCCTCTAGCTTAGCTTTGCATGTCCTCTCACGTCATCTGCTTGGTCTTCGTCCTGGCATGGAAATAAATGTGGTTTTTTTTCTTGTTTTGCTGCTGGTGTAACGTATAAATGTCTCACAGTAACATCATTTTAACCCTTCCCTACTCCGGTCACCTCGAGCCTGCCTGCTTTTCTTTCATCTGCTTCTTAATCATAACATCACTGTGACTTTGGGTCTTCATGGTTATCTGAATTCCTCAATTGGAGACTTTTTGTAGCTTGCTTCACTTCATTTTACCCTCTCCCACCAAAAAACTCTGGGAATGGGCTGGCGGGGAACACGCATTAACATCCCATTTTCCCTGGAATTTGTCACTCTCACGCTCTGCAATGTATAAAAGTTGCCACCAAGCCCTCCCCCTTTAACAATTGCTCTCTCATTTCTTACTAAGGTATGTACATTTTTGTCAACTAAAAATATTAGTGCTTTTTTCAACCCTCCTCCTTCTGTCCCTCCCCTCAGTCCAGACACCCCTTAACTTACTGACAAAGAGCAGGAATTGTGTTGTA
The DNA here is from genome assembly GCF_003945725.1 of Corapipo altera. Lineage (NCBI taxonomy): Eukaryota > Metazoa > Chordata > Aves > Passeriformes > Pipridae > Corapipo > Corapipo altera. The sequence continues at coordinate 2,735,320 of NW_020884934.1, read as the reverse complement.
GGAGAGAACTAAATTCCAGGCTGAGAGCAGTGGCCTAATTCTAGGGGGCAGAAGTGCTTTGATTTATAAATACTAGAAGATTACTGAAGGAGTCAGGGCTTTACCTAGAAAAGCTTTAATTGTTAAAAATACCACTTCCATTTGAGCTAAAATTACAGGTGAAATTTTTTACTGACCTGGCAAATTCCACATTACCAAGTGGTAAAGAGAAGAATTAAGACACTGGCAGATGATCAAGTCTTGGCTGTCTAACACAATATATAACTTTGCAGTAAAAGCCATTAAAGAAATCAATATTTTGCAAGACCTGCTGCAGAAACCCCCCCCCTTTTAAAGTACTAAAACTACTTTGGCAGCTCAGATGCTCTTTGTGTAACGCTGAGCTCCGTGGCAGCTTCCCTCCAACTCCTTTTTCCTCATGGGATTCAACTTTTCAAGCCCCACACAGTCTGAAATTCTTCCCTTGCAGCTCTTAAGGATGCAACATTAAATTAAAATGCCTGTGAAAAGGTTAAATTTCTCTGTCTGGTTCTGTGCAAGTGATTTGGAAGTTGTTTTGGAGGCAAGTGTTCAATGCCCCAGGAGCTGCTGGTGTGTTGTAAAACCCTGGGATTGCCTGGGGAAATAAAAGGTGATTAAAGCGTACAGGATTCTTAATTGGGATTGAGGACTTTGGAGGAGCAATGGAACTGCACGAGCAGAAGGCACAAATTAACCCCTATTCTCTAGAGAAAATAGTCTATATTTTATTTTATAAATAAAGGAGCTGAAACACGAGGAGAACACTCATTTTGGATGCTGTCAAAGGCAAAATCATAGATGAACTCAGTTCCCTCCCTGGCTTTGAATCCCCTGTGATGAAGCACCTGAAATTTAATGCCAAAGTTTTCACATCCTGTAGTGGGGGAGATTCAGGTTTTCACTTGCTGGGTCTGCATCCCAATTCCACAGAAATGGAGCTTTGATTTCAGATGCCAGCTGTGTTTCCTAGGGCTGTGAGGGGTTCCTGCAGTGATAATCCTCTCCACTGTTCCCTGATAGATGTAAACTCGTTCCAGCAAACAACAAAATGGATTGATGACGTCAGAACGGAACGGGGCAGTGACGTCATCATCATGCTGGTGGGGAACAAAACAGATCTAGCAGATAAAAGGTATGGAGGAATCATCAATTCATCTTTAAATGCTCTTCTTACTCTGCTGCTGGTTTAGAAGGGGTTTTGAAATGTATTTTTGCTCCCAAAGTGCTCGAGCTTGTTTTAGTTCTGCCTCGAGAAATCTCAATTTTAAACCCCCTTTCGTGTGGTTAAACCAAATTTCCAGCAGCAGAATTTGGTTAAACCAAGTTTTCCAGCTGGGAATGAGTTGAGAAACCACCACCAACTTGTTCAGGAGAAAACAGAGTGTTAACTCCAACCTGCATCAGTAAATGAATAAACTGATGACAAGGATTTATTCTTAATAAATCTGCTCAGAAAGAAATGATAGGTGCAAATATAAATCCTATCTAAATTATGGTTGCTCCCTTTTGAGACTCCTCAGGGCTTCTCAGAAGTTTGCAAGCTGAATTATTTTTATTAGATGTTGTGCATCTTCAGCCTTTACTGTGTTTGCTGCTTATTTTGGGTTTATGGTATTAACACAAATGATAAAGGGTCACAGAGCCAAACCTGTGGATTCTGGATTTGATCAAAATCCCTGTTTTCTTGAGATCACTTCCTTCAGATTTATGGCCTCCTGTTAAGAAATATATATATATATATATATATAAATAAAAATATATATAACCCCTCAGGTACCTCATGATTTTTGTTTGGCAGCTCTTGAACCCAAATATCCCCCCTTGTTTTAGCTCTAACAGGATGATTAATGAGAGGGACACCTATCCAAGGAAAAAAGGGACAAAATTCCTTCCATGTGAGATGAGGTTACACTTGGACCTTGGTTAAAACAGTTTGTTCTTGATGATCATTTTTAAATGTTAAAGGGCACTGATGGATAATTCAGACAGGGATTTAGGGGGAGTCTGTTTGGCTTTCCATGGGAATATTGGGAGCCAGATGTGCCCTGGGAGTCTGTCTGGTAGCTGAAGTGGTGATACCTGTCATGCAGGGAAAAAAAACATTAAATGCTTTCAGAACTGTAATAAATCTTAATTTTCAAGGTGGTTTTTTTTCCTGACTCTGTGTTGTCTCCCCCAGACAAGTGTCCATCGAGGAAGGAGAGAGAAAAGCCAAAGAGTTGAATGTAATGTTCATTGAAACTAGTGCAAAAGCAGGATACAATGTAAAACAGGTGAGTGGCTCCTGCCAAAACACCCTCAGGACTTCCCTGGACACGGGGAAAACTTGGACAGAGGGATGTTTGTAGTCCATGCACAGCAAGGAACATCTCGGAGTTGGGTTGTTGGCCGAGGTTCAGGAGGATCCCTGACCTTGGGACTTCTTTCCACGTGATGGAAGAAGGTCTGTGAGTGCAGGATCCATTCCTGGATTCCTGGTAATCCAGATTTGGGGTTTAGACTGAAAGGGAGCAAAAAGTTGGGAAAACACAGGTCTGAGGGCTGTTCCTGATCCCCTTTCAGGAAATGAACCACTCCAGGAGGAGCCTGGTGGCTTGAAATGCTGCCAGTGCACAAGGAGTGTGAACTGGGATTCCCACTCTGCTGGGAGGCACTGGAAGTGGGAGCAAATGTTCCTGGAGAGCCAAAGCTGTTTATTTCTAGTAGATGCTGAGCTGCTTTTGATGAGGAAAGCAGTGAAATGATGGGATATTGGGAAGGAATTCCTGGCTGTGAGGGTGGGGAGGCCCTGGCACACATTGCCCAGAGAAGCTGTGGCTGCCCCTGGATCCCTGGAAGTGTCCAAGGCCACGTTGGAGCAACCTGGGCTAGTGGAAGGTGTCCCTGCCCATGGCAGGGGTGGAATGAGATGATCTTTAAGGTCCCTTCCAGCCCCTACCACCCTGGGATTCCACGTGTGTGTATCCTTACATTCTGTTTTATACATGTGGTTGCCCAGTTCGTGTGCAGAATAGTCCCAGTAGCTGCTAAAATAGGATTATAAACTCCTTTGTCCATGATAGACAGGACTGAAGGGGCTGTTATTAAAATGTCCCTTGACTTTTTGTAGAAGTAGTGAAATTATTCCCTCTCTAATGGAATAATTAGATGTGTTATCTCGGTGCTGAGATCCAGTGCATTACCAGCCATGGAAGTGCTGCATTCCAGGCTCCACAATTATCCTGCCACAACACAGGCTGATAATTAAGGTTTGGATCTTTGCTGCAGTCCTTAATGAGTGCTTAGGCCTGGGGGTGTGCCCTGGAGAGCAAAGACACGAGTGGTTATTCAAAAAGAGCTAAAAATGGATTTTTCCTCTCAGTTTTGATCCTTGTTGCAGGCGTGGATTGGAATTCTCAAGGATTTCAAAGCTGCAGAATATTTGTAACTCTCATTTTTTATTAGTTTAAGAAGTGGTGGTTGAAACAATTCTCAGAGGATAAGACTTTTAATACCACCACTTACAGAGGTTCCTGTTTTCTTGCAGCTTCTCTACTGAATTGTATGAATTTATTTTAACTTAGTAACTTATTTATCTAATTTATTTACCAATAAATTATCCCCCTTGGCTACCTCTGCTGAATGGATCCCCTCCCTATAAGATCTTTAATAAGCTGAGTGCAAATCTGACCTTCCCATAACTGATAACTAAGAAGATATTTTAATTCTGTAGGACAATCCCAGTCCAAGTTAATTTTCATCCAGGATTTTTAATTCAAGTGTCACATTATTTTAGATACAAATACAGTGGTATTTTGACCACATAAAATGAAATTTTATTTTTTGACTACGTGAAGTGAAATTTTGTATTTCAACTACATGAAATGAAATTTTATTTTTTGACTGCATGAAATGAACTTTTATTTTCTGACTGCATGAAATGAACTTTTATTTTTTGACTACATGAAATGAAATTTTATGTCAAAATTAAGATATTAGCTATTAAATAGTAATGTAAAGGTGAGTTTTGGAGTAGTCAGTGATTCACTGGTTTGTCACTAAGGTGCAGGTTCAGATTTAGGAATTAATTAACAGCTTGGATACTGTCAGTGGAACGTGTGGATTAGGGAATATGAACTGTTTGGTTTGGAGGTTTGTTTTTTTTTTACCTTCCATGTAAAATTCCTGCCTGCCAGTATAGAAACTTCCCAGGAGCCTTCAGATGGAGAAGTGGATAACTTGCTTCGTTGAATGCCTTTAATTCATTCTGGCAGCCCTGAAAAGGCTTTAAAAGACTTTGGGATCCCTGCTCTGTCTCCACAGCCTGTGTTTCAGGGAATCTCATTGTTAGGCCCTGGATTTCATGCCCAGAATGTGTCAGGGTTGCTTTTGCTGCCCTGTCAAAGGAGAGGGGAGGGAGAGCCCTTGAATTCCTGCTTCCAGCAGTACCTGGCACATTCCATATTGGCTCTCCAGGAGCCACAGGCTGGATGTGGCCCTTGGCAGAGGAACTTTCTCACGGCAGCAGCTGAAGGGACGTGGCCCCTCACTCACCCTGGGCTCTTTCTCCTCCTCTCCCTTGATTTCTGTCCGTGTGATGGCCAAGAGTTATTCCCAGAGTTGCAGAGAATGAGAATTAAGGAAAGATTTTTGTTTGCTTTGCATTGGTTTCTTGCCTGGCTTTTCCATCTGGGCAGGGATCTTCCTGTCCTTCCCATGGTTGCTGCAGGAGGGCGACAGGGAAAACTGCTTTATCCTACAGTCTTTTGTGACCCTGATCCCTGGGGATTTACTGGCTGGAGTGGGAGGAAAGGCACAGTCTGGCAAATCTTGAGGCTAACAGTGAGAGATGAGGGTTTTCCCCCAGGGTTTAATTGGGAAGGAGGTTGCAGAGAAACTTTGTGTGGCTCTTTTAGTCTTTCATCTGCTGCATTTGGGAAAAAGAAGTCCTGAATGCCCCTCAATATGTCTGTTTTTATACCCACAGAAACATTTAAACATATCTATGTGTATATAGTCCCTGTGACAAACATTTAAACATATCTGTGTGTGTATAGTCCCTGGGTCTGTGTCAGGCCCTGTGGGAAGGCAGCTTCCTAATCATCAGGAAGTTCCCCTAATTGGATTTCTCTCCACATATGCTGTGGCTGATAAGGCAGAAGGTTAATAAGAGTGAAAGTTGATTTTCTTAGTTGCCAAATTCCTATTTTTAGTCACATAGTTCAGGGGAGAAATGCAGCTAAAAGCATCGTTTTATTCCTGGTCTTAATGTAAAGCAAGGATTAGTGTATTTTAAACGGCCTTCCTGTCAGCAGCTTGGTTTAAATGCAGCAATTCCAGCTGGTTCCTTCAGCTGAGGATTTTTTAAGACTCCCCAACCCTTTCCCTCTATACATTCCCCTCATTGCTTTCTATGCATTGTACATAGAAATAATGGGAATAAATGGAATCCCAGAATGGTTTGGGTGGAAGGGAAGTTAAAGCTCATCCAGTCCCACGGGTAGGGACACCTTCCACTGGCCCAGGTTGCTCCAGCCTGGCCTTGGACCCTTCCAAACCTTCTGTGCCAAGCACTGGGTCAAAAATGCTCTTTAAGATTCCAGCAGTGTGGAATCCATCTTGCTGGCCTGTGAGAATTTATTTCCCTGAGGTTTTCCAGGAGCCTCGAAGGTTCTGGATCGTGGCAGAGGTTCATGGAAACAGAGGGGTGTGCTGAGCTTTGTTACTGTGGAGTTGGGGCCTGAAATCAGTGAGTGACATCAAGGAGTGGCTTCTCAGAGCCCTGTCCTTGTCCTGGACCACATTCCAGTGTGTGCCAGACTTCCCTGCAAAGATCCCAGCCAGACCTGGGGGCTTGGTCATGGTGAGCTTGGAGGGGACTTGTCCAGTCGTCTTAATGTCTCCCCAGCACCATTTGGGAGCCAAACTGGTAAAGATCCTTGGACATGGATCCAAAAGCAGCTCAGGTACCCACATTCCTGATGTGAACAGGCTGGCAGAGGCGTGGCTCAGTTTTCTGTGGAAAGTGGGTCACTGGGAATAAGTGGTTTATCTTTGTGTCATTTGAGGAGAGGCAGGAAAACCTGGAATAATGGAACACAGCAAGGCTGACGTCAGACCCAACACCAGGCATTCTGGGATCCCGTGCTGCTGTCGGGGTGGGAACACACTGAGGGATGGGGATCTGGAGGGCTTGGAAGCAGCTGCTGTCCTGGAGCTTGATAAGCCAGAAGTACAGAGTAGTAGTATTGTCTGTAACAGGGGAAAAATATTAAGGAATGTTAAAGGATTTATGTCTGGGTGTGTGCTGGGTGCATCCAGATGGGATCAGGACTCTACCAGGGCTGTTCTCCCAAGGGAAGAATCAATTAGGTGGTCATTTCATAACCCTGATGGATAGTAAAGCTGTTATCTGTCCTTCCATCCATCTGATCTGTCCTGTCCTTGCCCCAGGCACACGGAAAAGAGATCATTGCTGTCCTTGTGTGGTTCCCACAAACTGAACATGGCAGGGATCACCCTTAGCTGAGGGACAGCCCAGAGCTGGGCTGTTCCCAGGCAGGGGTTGTTCTGGGATCAGGGAATTCCAGTGAATTCTTGTGCATTAATGTGTAGGCTGAAGAAAAGCCATGTGGTGGGAACTACAAGGCTGAGCCTCAGGGACAAACAGGAAATGCAGGAGAGGGAATCAGTCCCGTTCCATCTGGACTCTCACCCTCCTTCAAGTGGAATAAAACTGGGAAGAGAGTTTGAGCCCAAACCCTGCTGGAAAACTGGAGCTGGTGTTCAAGTGAGGGGCAGAACTGCTTTGGGATGGCAAATGCCAAATTGTTTTGTGCTTCAGACCCTGAGTGTGGACATGGGATAACGATGCCAGCAAAAGGTGAGGCTTAGGATTGGGCACATTCCTTTGTCTGGATCACAGGGAGCCTCCATAACAGCAGAGACTGTGCTGTTTCCAAGGAATAAAGGTTATATTTGGTGTCAGGCTGTTTTGGGCTGAGCAGTGCAAATAGTGCTGGGGGATGTGTGGAGTCATTGTTTGAACTGTATCTTCCCGGGGGTTTGGATTGTTTTCATCTGTTCCCTGTGTGGTTTCTTGCAGCTTTTCCGACGTGTGGCAGCTGCCTTGCCTGGGATGGAAAGCACACAAGACAAAAGTAGAGAAGACAGTATCCTTTTTGCAGCTGTGCCAGGCATTCCCTGGAGGAAAACCCGCTGCAGCCAGCTTGTGGACATCCCAAAAACAGGGGGAATAGGGGCAAGTAACCTCCGAGCTTGGAGCACTGAGGGAGAAGGATTGGTGGGGTGGGAGGTTGGGACTGGGGGTGTTGAGGGTGAAGGCAGCAGGGGAAGGATGAGGGGGTATGGGTGGAAGTATGAGAAGGTGCAAACAGATCCAGAGGAATTCTTTGCTTGGCGTTTGAACAGTTTGGATATGGGATGGGGGAAAACAGCTGCAAAGAGGCCTGAAGGAAACCCCTGTGGCTCTTGCAGATCTGACTGACAGAATCCCAGAACAATCCTCTGCAGGTCCCTTCTCCAACCCTCCTGCTCACATCAAGGGTCATTCCAAAATCGAGGCCAGTTTCTCAGGGTCACATCCAGGGAAACTCAGGAAATCTCCAAGGATGGAGATCCCATAACCTCCCAGGGCAGCCTGTGACAGTGCTGGAGCCCAGGCAGCATCTGTGTGGTGTGAGGGAGGACAGGACTCAACTGATGGCATGATGGCTGGAAAAGGGATAAAGGTCTCTGCGTGAACTGGAATCCCTTACCTGGCCAGGTGGGTGTGTTTGGAACAGGAACTTTTCCAGGGCTGTTGGGTTTATTTGCAGCTGGGAAATGGAGGAGAAATGGTGCCTTGGAGGAAGGACGTGGAAGGAATGGTAGGAGGGGGATGAGCTTGGTGCTGACATTCCATCAGAGTGCAGGGAAAAGGATTTGGGAAGCTGTGGATGGCACAGCTGAGGCACAGCTTTGTGCTTTGATCAAAACCTCGTTATGCAGGTTCCCAGAAGGTTAATGAGCAACAATCTTTATTAATGAGGTGGGAGTAGAGTGCACAGGCTCTATCAGGGAGTTTGATCACCAGGCTCTAAATGGAAGTGCAATGAGGGCACTTGGAATTGGCTTCCTGCAGCCTGCAGATAGCAGCAATGGAATGGGATTAGTGGGGGTGGATTTTCCATCAGCTTTTTTTGCAGGACATGGAGAGTTCAGGGATCTCAGACCACTCATACTCAGAGATGGAGCTGGCAAGGAATTTCTGACTTAAAATACCCAGCGAGTTCAGAGCAGCCAGATGGACCAAATATTTGAATTATTGGTCTCTTGTTTCCCTTCCCGTGTTTATTTTCTCCACACCTCTCTAAAACCAGCTTCACCCCCCTGAGGGGACAAGCTGGAGGTCCCAGCAGTGTGATCTCTGTGTTCCCTGATAAGGGAAACACTGAGGCTGGGGATTAGCATTCAAAGCTCCTCCTGGGAAAGGCTCCTTGAGGTTGGAACTGGAGGGCATCCGTTGGGAATCCGAGTGCTGCAGAGGGAGCAGCTTGTCACAGGTTCAGAGCAGCCAGCTCTGCAGTGTCCTTGTGGGATATCAGCTGGCATTGGGAGGAGGAATTCAGGCTTTGCTGGCTGGTGGTGGGGTGAGCAGAGACGTTTGACTGGAGCAGGGATGGATGGGAATGTTCAGGATGGCACATGGGGGGTTAGGGATGTGCACAGCCTGAGGAGGAATGGCCTTGCTGGAATGTGCTGCTGGGGCTTTTGACAGAGCACACCATCTCTCTGGAATCATGGAATCACAGGATGGTTTGGCTTGGAAGGGACCTTAAAGCCCATCCAGTCCCACCCCTGCCATGGGCAGGGACACCTTCCACTAGACCAGGGCGTCCAGCCTGGCCTTGGACACATCCAGGGATGGGATACCCACTATTCCAACCCTCTCCTGCCTGTCCCAGAACCAAGTGTGGGCAGGGGAGGCAGAGGGAAGTACTTGCCTGTTGCCTGTGGAGCAGAGGAGGAGGAGTTTGGGAAGGAAGTGAGCTGTCCCTTCCTGGGTTCCTCCAGGCTCCTGCCACCTCCAGAGCTTCCATGTTCTCCTGGGTGCCTGCTGCTCTCTGGGCTGGAATACTGAATCCAGCACTGATTCCACACTGGGGGTTTCCAGGCTGGGACTGGTTCCCTCTGAACAAGCGACAGGACAAGAGGAAACAACCTCAGGTTGTGCCATGGGAGGTTTAAGTCGGATATTAGGGAAAATTTCTTCCCTGAAAGGGTGGTCAGGCACTGACACACCTGCCCAGGGCAGGGATAGAGTCCCCATTCCTGGAGGGATTTAACAGCCGTGTGCATGTGGCACTTGGGAGCAGGGGTCAGTGGTGGCCTTGGCAGTGCTGCGGAATGGTTGGACTTGATGGTCTTGGAGGTCTTTTCCAACCTAAATGCTTCTATGATTCTGTGGAAACAGTGATTAGACCCTTCAGGGTATCCACACATCTTTAATTCCTGCAGCAGGAGATCCCTGGGATCACTGGGAAGAGCAGGCTCTGGTCAGAGACAACTTTGGGGGCTGACGTTGTTTCTCCTGTGTATTTATCGTGGGCATGAGGGTGTGGTGAGAAACCTTGATCTCACCTTGGCTTTGGAGCTGGTCTTTCCAAGTCTTCCAGGGAACACTGAAATTCCATGAAAACACTGAAATTCCGGGGGAACACCGGAATTCCAGGGAAATACTGAAAACACCAGTGAGGGAAACAGAGCTGGAGACCCATTTGCCTTAACTCCCTCCTTCCAGTGATTGACATAAAACTGGAAAAGCCTCAAGAGCAGCCTGTCAGTGAAGGAGGCTGTTCCTGCTAATCCCATGTGGCTCCCACCTTTCTCCAGAACATCACTGCTCCCCCTCCCTGTCCTCTCCATTGACTGCAGTGTGAATATTGGCTTGAACCTCCCCCTTCCCGTGATAACGTATCCCAGTTCCTCATCGCTGCCTGTCTCGTGGAGATGATTATTGGCTTCACAAGCACACACACACACACACACAGAGAAAAATGTCAGTGTCTTCATTATTTATAAGAAAAAAAAAAAGCCAAAATATCCCAGCATATCCTAGTTATAACTTTAAAAAAAATGGGGAAAAAAAAAGAAAAAAAAAGAGACAAAAATAGGTACAATTTCTTAATATTTGTTCCTTTTTTAATATGTTATGATACCGCACTTTGGAATGAGGGCGACCGAGTAAGTTTGGGATTGGACTTAGATGGGATGTTATGTGCAGAAGAAGGCTTGCAAATCTGACCCATTGGAGTTCTCTGAGGATCTGGGAATGCGTAGACAGCGGTAATCGTGGGCAGAGGCGGCACATGCCGAGGGCTAAACGCTTCTCCTTGATAATCCAACAACAAAGTAATTAATTCCCTTGAGCAGAGTGAGTCTGCCTGGTGTCCAAACCCCACCCCAGCAGGGCTTTGACACCACCACAGGCTGCTGGAGTTGGGAATTCCACATTTCCAAGGAAGCGTGCTGGGAAATCCGGAGAGGGGCTCTCTGAGCGGGATGAGTGGCTTCTGGAGGATTTTTGGGGAGGGGAGGAAAGGGTGGATGTGCATTAGCAAAACACTTGCAGGAAACAGGGAAATAATGTTTCGAGTGCAAGATGAGTTTTAAGAGCAGTTTTTTTTTTTCCTTTGTAAGTAGAAAACATGGATGAAGTGAATTATTCCTGCCTGAGAGACAGGAACGGAACGTTCCAGGTGTTTGGAGGAGGAAGCATTTTGCTTCTTTTTCTTTTTCCTTTTTTTTTTTTTTTAGGGGAAATAGTGAAATCAGGACTGGCACTAAAACCTGCCAAAGCTGATCGAAACCTTGGAAATTTGGGAGAGAGAGGGAAGAGCAGGTGGCTGCCCCAGCAGAGAGAGAATTGCTCCTGCTTTTCCAGAGCATAGGTCGGTGGGGGAAGGGGGTGTTTACTTTGATCCTACAGAAATCTAGTTGAGACAACTTAGATGGAAAGGGAGGGACTTGAGTAGGATGGAAACCAACTTCTGATTATGCAGATTTATGCCTTTATTTTTTAGCTTTTGGGGTTTTTTTTTATGTTCAGTCTTCCGAGTCGGTTTAGTTCGGTTCACTAGAGCTGTATAGTTTGGTTAAACAAGTAGCAATTCAGTTTTCTATTGAACTAAGCTTCCAAGTAACCATTTTTTTTTCTTTGGTATTTATTTCTTGGCTTAATTTTTTTTTTTTTTACTCTGTTCAGTACTGATTTTGTGGTTTATTTTTTTTTCCTTTGGCTGAGGAATCTGTTGTAGAGCTTTTGCTGGTGTTGCTGGATGTAGCTCCCCGAGACCCACAGAATGGAACACACTAGAAGTGCACCCTTTTAATCTTTACTAGTTCATTGTGAAGTTGCTGTGTAAGTTAATAAAAAAACCACACCTGTAAATACCTTGTTTGCTGGGCAGATCTGGCCGAGTTGCAGGGAAGGAATTCCTGAGTCTGGGTTGCGATTGCTGCTTAGAAGGACAATTGCCAGGGAATATTCAGGCTCCTCCTTGGTTCTCCTTGCCCTTTTCCCTGCCACTTAAAATGGGGGAGAGGAAGGGAAATCGTCCTCACCGCCACTTCCCACCAGGAAACGGGCATAAAAGAGTTGGAATTCATCATTCCTGAGGGGCTCGTGCCCTGCCCTGGGTTTCTGGCAACTCTGCACAACAATAACTCAAAGGCAGAACGAGATGTAAAAGTGCTTTTCTAATGCAATATTAAAGGCATTAAAGGAGTTTTTTTGACGTGGCATGTCTTGAAATAAACATCAATGATATGTGACAAAGGATCATTCTTTCTTTAAAAAGAACCTGTCTGGGGGAAGGAAACCTGGCTGCTTTTCCTGTGTTGTACTGTCCTTACCCGTGCAGAAATGCCTCATCCCGCTGCTTCTTCCTTGGCTTTCTTCTTCCTTTGGTTCTTCATGCAGCTTCTCCTGGTCCTCAGTTGGCTGTTTCCCACCAGCACATCCTTGGTTTTCTTGCTTCTGGTAGAACCAAGCCCCTCTGCTTCCCGTGGTCCCAAGCTTTAAGCACTGGATTTGCAAGGAGCTGGCTGAGCCTGGAGGTTTCCCGGCTTTTCCTGGAAGACCTGAGAGCAGGTTTGGCCATGATTCCCTCTAAACAAAGGTCTGGAGAGCAGCATTCCCACAGCTCCCCGGGGCTGCAGGAACATGGATGAGGGTGTAGTATGGCACTTCTCCACCACGAGGTCCCTGGGTGTGCTCAGGTACGTTCTGATAGTCCTTGCTGTTAGTCCGTGCTTAACATGCCCACAGCCCTAATCCCAGTTCTCCAGAGAAAACACACTTCCAAAGTGAGCACAGAAGCAACATGATCTTTATTTTTTTTTTTTTTTGCACCATCTGGTTTCAGGTTTTAGTTTTCCTTTGCTCCTTGGGAACCATGGGAACAGACCTTTCTAGTGCTGCATTTGGTGTGATTTTGGGGTGAGGGTCTCGGCTCTGTTTCTTTTCCCCTCCCTGCTCTGCCCTGCTCGTTGTACAGCCCCATCACGCAGCTTTTCCATGCCTCACCTTTTGTCTTGATAAAAGTAGTTGAAGAAATTGTGTAAGGGGGGTGGTGGGAGGGGAAGGTTCCTTTTCTTCATGTTGGAATGTCACTGGTACCTCAGCTCTGTTTGATAATGGCGACGACGACAAGAGAACAAATCCTTAGCGCTTGAACTAAATAAATACCTGTCTCATTGGAAAGCTCTGGGTCTCTTCTCTCCATCACAACACAGGTGGGAGGTGCAGGTCCGGATCTGGGGGCTGGAAGTGCCGCAGGAGGAGTTTTGTAAGGGCAACAGGAATTTTTTGGGGGGTTTCTTTGCAGAGGGAAGACGTGGAGTTGTGTGTTTGCTGTTCCTCCGGTTCCACGCGGTGTCTCTGCCATTTTCCAGCTGTGCCTTTCTGGGCCTTTCCCGCTCTTGACATCCAGCTGTCCCCTTTCCAAGGGCCTCAGCTTCCCTGGGACATGGGTGGACCAACCCCACCTTCCCTGAGGAGGATCCTCCTTAAGCCTTGGAGCTGGGCAGGTGGGGCCAGGGAGGTGAGTACCAGTAACAGATGCTCGTGGATGAGTTATCCTTGTCTTTCCTGGAGTAGAGAATCATGGAATCACAGGATGGTTGGCTTGTAAGGGAGTCCCAACCTGCTGCCATGGGCGGGGACATCTTCCACATGGGTTGCTCCAAACCCCTGGTCAGTAGAGAAGGGAATTCCCTGGATTTGGTGTGGGAACACCAGCATCTCAACCTCAGTCGCTTGGTGAAGGGCTGTGAATCAATTGATTGGGAAGCTGTGGGGATGTGCTGGAATTCAGGGATATGGGAAGAGCCATGTGGGGACAAGTCACTGGAGAAGGTTTTTGTCACGGGGTAATTTCTCTTCCTTGTACGTGGCACCTCCAGGTCCTGGGAGCCTTTGGAAACCCCACATTCCTCTCTGGGTAGTGGGTTTGGGATGGAAGGAGCCGAGTGGGATATCAGAGGGTGGTATCTCCAAAGTGTGATAGTCTCAATTCCTCTTTGGAATTGAGCCTTGGAGCTGCCACCTCAGATACTGGGATCCCAATTTCCCACCTCTGAAGGGGGTCTGGATTAAACCGCAGGGAAAGGGTGGGGGGCTCCCAGAGGGTGCTGGTCCCGGTGGGTCGAGCTCTGCTCCCAGCCCTGCTCCAAACTCCGACAGGGAGCGTCTGGCTCAGCCTGGATGGTGCTTGTGGCTCTTTTGCCCGCTGATGGGATCAGCCGTGATTTTTCCAGGCTGGAGTATCCACAGCACCCTCCTGGCAGCGTCTGCAGAGCCGCTGCAGCCGTCGGCGCCGTCCTCTGGCTGCAGCTGTGCTTCCAGCGGCGGAATCCTCGGCAGAGCAGAGTGCGGGGGCTCTCCCGACCTGCTGCAGCAGCTCCTTTTTCCATGCTGGGCATGTCCCAGCTCCGGAAGGAAGATAAATGGGATGGGCAGGCTGCGGCACAGGCAGCTGCAAACAGCCGGCCCTCTCCTCCCATCTGCATTCTCTCCTCCCCTGCTGCTCTCCCGCTGCCTGAGCCGGATTTTCCAGGCTTGCTGGGCTTCGTTTTCACCGGTTCAATGGATCTTTCATCGATTTAATTGACTTTTCTTCAATAGGCAAAAATACCTATTTTATTCCCCTCCCCTGCCCCTTTAACCACCTTTCCTTTCCCCACCTTGAGCAGGCAGTAAAGTGGCTTTTTATAAGAAATTTGGGATCCTCTTGTAGGAGCAGGATGTAAATGCCGGGCACGGGTGTATCAGGAATGAAACCTCAGTGGAATTGCAGTGCTGGGAGCAGCTCTGCCCTTCCCGGGAGGATGAGCAGGAGGGAAGGGCTGAAGGCAGCTGGATGATGATGCTCCTGCTGCCCCACAGCTCTGCCTCGGGATGCTGTTCCCAAATTTTCCAGGCGAGGGAGAAAATGGGATTGATTGCTGCTGGTGGTTTGGCACTGGCCTTTCCTGTGTTTATCTGAGCTCGGGAGGAAATCTGAGTGGAAGTTTGAGGGTGGAATTTGAGCTTGGGTGGAAATTCAAGGTTCGATCCTGACATTTCCCGAGCTGCTTGATTTCCAGGGAAATGTGTTTGGATCCCAGCAAGGGTCATGTAGCCCCCAGCTGATTTCTGTGCTGTGGGATATTGTGGGATTCATCTTTCCAGGCAGTTTAGGGGCACATTTGGGCCTGTGAATCCTGCCATGTCCATCCTCGTTTCCAAGGAGTTTGGGAGTTGTTCTGAGCTTTGCTCAATATCTGGATCTTTGTCAGCTCTTACTGCTGGGAGAGAGGAGTCATGTGAGTCTGGATTGGAGTTGGGAATGGAGCAGCTCATCCCTAATTTCTGTTCCTCAGCACTTCTTTTCCCTCTGGTCCTGCCCGGTGGCAGCACCAAGAGCTCCCAGGAAGCCCCTTTCCTGAGCAGAGAAGAGCCCAGTCCAGGTGGTTTTGTGGACTGTGGGTCTGGTGTTTGTGCTTCCAGACTGATTTTTGAAACATTTAATTGCTCCTTTGTTCAGCTTCCTAGTGCAGGGCCTGGCTGCCATCAGCTCTTCCCACCAGAATCGCTGCTGGAGGCACGTGCTGATCCATCGCTGCCCTTCCCATGGATTGCTCCATGCCCCTGGGTCTTTGGGAGACCAGCAAAGCAGAAGAGAAGCAGGATCAGCCCTGGGATGTTCAGGTACCACAGGGAAGGGGAGTGTGGGAGTCTGAGCTGGGGCAGCAGCTGGACGTGGCCTAAGAAGGAGGGAGGATTTCTGGGTCACGTTGCTCTTGAAAAACTTCCAGATGTTGTGCACCTTGTTTAGTGAATTGTGGAATGGTTTGGGTTGGAAGGGTTTAAATTAGATATTAAGAAGAAATTCAGCCTTGGAGCTGAGCTATCCCTGGCTCTTCCCAGTACCTTGGAACTCTGGGAGGGATGGGAGATGGACACAATGGGCAGGGACACCTCCTGCTATCCCAGGTTGCTCCAAGCCCCGTCCAACCTGGCCTTGGACACTTCCCAGGGATGGGGCAGCCACAGCTTCTCTGGGAAATCCATTCCATGGCCTCACCACCCTCCCAGGGAAGAATTCCTTCCCAATATCCCATCAATCCCTGCCCTCTGGTTGTGAGTGTTGGATCAGCATCCAAGGACGTGACGGTGGCTTGGACATGGAGAGGGCAGAAGGGATGAAAAGATGGGGGGGGGTGTGGGGCTGGATCCTTCTCCTCTCCTGCCCTTGAGAGCTGGTGTTTTATGCTGGGATTAACCCAGGGATGGCAGTGCCTGTCACTGCACTGGTCCCTTCCCAAGTGGAGACGCCTCATCCACAAATCTGGGATGCAAAGGAGCTGCTCTGCCAGTGCAGGATGGTGGTTCCCCTGCACAGAAGCAGGATTTTTGGGACAGCTTTGTCCCTTCTGTGCCTCTTTGGGGTCTTTACGGCGTGTTCAGAGGCTGGGGTGGGATCCCTGGGGATGCTCCAGCCCCGCTCCTGTGAGGAGCTGAGGTGTTTTGGAGCCTTCCCACTGCCCTTGGAGCTCCCAACTGGAAAGGGAGGGAGGTAAAGGGGTGCAGGAGGAGACAGGGGAGCTAGTGCTGTGCAGCTCTTGAGAGGGACACAACCCTTCCCACCCTCTGGAATGGCCCAGGCTGAGCAGCCCCTCCTCCACCTCACTCACCACAGGCCAGGGCTGGTTTTTCGCTGCCTTTATTAGACCGCACAGGGGGTTGTGTTTTTATTCCCTTCCCGGGAGCAGATGCAGCAGGAGGGAGGCAGGGAAGGCAGGAGAGGATGAGGATGTGCGTGGGGATATCCCAAACCCCCTGGGTGCAGGGATGAGCTGATCCAGGGCTTTACTGGCAGAGCTGGGTGCTGGTGTCACTGGTGGTTCTTTATCCAGCTGTGGGGTCTGTTTGTAATTCCTACATTTGTTTAATGTCAGTGCTGTCTCCAGGATAAAGCCTTGGTTGTAAGGGTGATGCTCAGCAGCTGCTCCTCATCCCCTTCCTGTGCCATTCCCCGTGCTGCCCAAAAAACCCAGGAGCTGCTGCTTGTCCCCAGGCCTGACCATGTGTGCCCCCTCTATCCCAAATCCTGGCTGTGAAGTTCCCAGCTTGGCTGCAAGAAAGGATCCCTGGTCCCCAGGGAGAGCTGCCCTTCTCCCCCTCCTAAAAATCAGGGTGCTGCGTGTCCCTCCCACTTGGCTGGGATATTCCCTGGGCTCTTCCCAGCTCAGTTCCCAGGGGTTTAACTCCAGTTCCTGGGGATTTTGCACCATTTCTCCAGCTTGGCCGGGCCCAGGGGACTGGTGTGGTGCTGGAAAGGGGTGGGAATCCTGCAAAGGTTTTCATCCTCCTTAATCCTTTACCCCTCTCTTGAGCATCCCTGTGGCTGCCCCTTGTGTCAACTCCTGCTCCAGTGCTGGAGCCTCTCCGAAAAAAAGCCCCTAAAAAGCCTCTTCATGGAGCTCACCCAGCCAAAAAGAAATCCAGCCACTTCCCCCAAATTAACTCCCCCTTGCTCCCAAATCCAGGTATTTGTGCAGCCAGCTCCCTGTGGAGATTCGGGGTGAGGAACTGCAACCCCCCCTCTGCCAACAGCCCCGGCAGCTCCCAGGCCCTTTCCCGCTGGGAATCGGATGCTGTGGAGTTCTGGGGTGGGTTTCAGGGGGTCTCTGAAGCATGGGGGGCGTTATTCAATGCAGAAGCTGGGGCTGGCGAGAGGGCGGGTGTGGGGTCTGTGCCCCCAGGGTTTTGGGGGGGGCTCAGGGCAGGTTCCAAGCCAGGGGTGAGAGTTAAACTGGGCTGGGGGTGCTGCGACCCGGTTAGGGGGGCCGTGCCCCAGTTTGGGGAGGGCTCCTAAAACCAGCAGGGCATCCACATGAAGGAGCCCAGGGCGGCGCCGGTGGCCGCCCCCGCCAGCAGCCCCAGCGCCATCTGGTCCCCGGACACGCGGTAGGGATCCTCCCGCACGATCACGTGGGTCACCCCGGGACCTGCCAGGGAAAACGGGGGGCGGGGGGGTGAGCCAGGGGGGCACTGCCCTCCCAGCAACCCCCCAGTGCCACCAGCAGGGCCACCCACCTCCATACTGGTGGCCGTAGTGGCCCGAGCTGATGTAGGCGGCCTGGTGCGAGTCCAGCGGCACCGTCTGGTAATAGTCGTCGTCGTAGGGGTCGTACACGTGCACCTGGGGCAGGGGGGGTTCAGCAGGGGGGCTCGAGGGGCTGTGCCCCCCTGTCACCCCAAGGGGGGATGGGGATGGGGCCGCTTGGGGACCCTTGTGCTGCTGCCAGGGGATCCGGAGGGGCTGAAGGGCTGGGGCAGCCTGGGCTCAGCATTGGCATTGTCTGCCCCTGCTCAGCCACCCTGGGTCTGCTGCCCCTCACTCTGACCCTGCTCTGGCACCTTAGCAGTGTCCCTGTCACCTTACCTGTGTCCCTGTCACCTTGCTGATGTCCCTGTCACTTTAAATTTGCTCCCATTCCCTTTAACAGTGTCCCTGTCACCTTAACTGTGTCCTACCACCCCAACTCTGCCCCCGCTCCCCTTAATGGTATCCCATTCCCTTTAACTGTGTCCCTGTCACCTCAGCTCTGCTCCCATTCCTCTTAATGGTGTTCCTGTCACCTCAGCTATGTCCCTGTCACTCAGTGGTATCCTACCAGCTTAACTCTGCCCCCATTCCCCTTAGTGATGTCCCATTCCCCTTAGCTGTGTCCCTGTCACCTCAGCTCTGCTCCTATTCCCCTTAGCCGTGTTCCTGTCACCTCAGCTCTGCTCCCATTCCCCTTAGCCGTGTCCCTGTCACCTCAACTCTGCTCCCATTCCCCTTAGCTGTGTTCCTGTCTCCTGAACTGTGTCCCATTCCCCTTAGCTGTGTCCCCATAGCCCTGTGTCCCCTGCCACCTTAACTCTGCCCTGTCACCGCCCCTGCACTGCACAGGGTCCCCTCGGCTCTGTCCCCTCCCACCAGTGGTGGCATCCAACACTTCCCCCCTTCTCCCCTGTGGCTCCAGGGACTTCCCTCCCTGTGCCCCCTTGTGCATGAGGGGTCTCGAGGAGCCCCCCAAGCTCCGGGTCAGCCCTGGGTGAGGGCTGGGGTTGGGGTAACCTGCCCCCCTCCATCCCAAATCCCAAATCCCAGGGTGGGATGTGCCCCTGCTCTGGGGCACGAAGCCTCACCGGGGTGGATTTAGCTTCCAGCACAGCCATCTTCCAAGCACTGCAACAAAACAGAGGGACTTGGATTTGGGGGTGCTGGGGGTGGGAATTGTCCCCATTCCTCCCCGGGGACCTCGATATGGCACTAATCCCTAATTCCCTGTTGAGAAGCGCTGGGATAACAAGTGGGGATGGGAAGGTGCCAGGAGGTGCCAAACACCACAGGGCAGTTCCTGGGAATGGGCTCAGCTAAAACCAGGGCAGGCAGGAATATGGCATCCAAATTTAGGGGGAAAAGCAGGTAATGGGATAATTTCCATCCAGCTGGGGCCAAGCTCAGTTAATCAAGCTCAGCTTGGCCATGGCTGAACTGTCCCTCCATCCCAGCTCAGCTGAAGCTTTCTCACTTTTAATTTTTTACAATTAAAAAAAGCTTTTATTAAAAAAAGCCCAGTTTTATAAAAATAAATTTTTAACCTTATTTCCAATTTTCTTTTAGAAATCGAGAGAAGGGGAGCCGTGCTAAAAACGGGAGTTTGCCTAAAGCCAGAGGGGAGTTCACGTTCCCACTATTTATCCCTATTAATCAGTGGAAACCCTTTTCCAGGGATCCTCAGTCTGGCCAAGAGGGGATTTGTGATCCATGAGGAAATCCCACCCCACAGGGGATGGACTGCTTAAAAACAGCTGCATCTGCCTCGGGATTATCCAGCGGGAAACCCAAACCTCCTCCTGTGCCTTTCGCCCCGTGAGTGGGTTTGAGGGAACAGGGGCTGTGGGAGGGGGTTTAGCCACGGGTGGGACGTTGTGGGAGCGGCACAGGGCTCTTCCCAGGCCGGGACAATCGGCATGAAAAGGGCCCCGAGGGTGTGGCAGCTTACACGGCGTCGTCCTGGCTCTCGGCGCACAGCGTGGTCTTGGAGCCGTCCCGCAGCACCACGGTCAGGAGGCATTCCCGGCTCCTCCCCTCGGGAGGCTGCACCTCTGGGAATGCGAGGGCAGGGATCAGCCTCAGCCAAGACCCAAGACCCTCCCTGTCCACCCCCGGGCTCCAAATCCCCCTGGCACAAGAGCTGATGGATAACTGCACTGGGGGATTCATTTGGGCTCTGTCAGGATCCCAAAGCTTAAAAGCAACACGAGGAGTGGGCTGGTGGCCAGAAACCTCCACCCCCAGGGCAGAAAGGACGTGGAAGGGCAGGAAACTGCCAAAAATGTGCCCGAGCTGCATCTGCTTTGAACTTGCCAGAGTGCACCCGAATTCCGTAGGAACGGGAGTCGCTCCTCACTGGATTTGCACCACGAGCTCCAGCAGGAACAAAACCTTAAATCCATGAGGCTCCTGTGCCTTGCCCTGTTTTCCAGGCTCAGCAGGACCCTTGGGGTGAGCACACAAAGCTTTGGGATTGTGCTCCCACGGCAGCTCTAGCCCCAGAAAGGCTCTTTGTGCAGCAGCCGTGGGCTGTGGGGCCCAGCCAAGCCGGGCTTTGTTCTCCCTGTTTGTGCGAGACGGAGACGGATGAGTCAGGAACGTGGGATCATGTTTTCAACAAGCACAAACCAGAAGGAGAGTCCCTCCTTCCTTCCCTCCTTCCTTATGGAAAAGCAATGGGAGAGAAGATGCAATGAGCATCTCCTGGGGGATGGCTTGGGAAAGGAGTGAATGAGGCAGCCCACGTTAATTTTGGGGTATCTTGGATGTGCATGGGCAGAGCGGGATTTAGAAGGGTCACAGCCATCTGGAGAGCCCTGGGATGGGGTTGGGGATGTGGGGCTTGGCTCACCCTTGCACTCCCGGCTGATCCGGACGTCCCGGCAGCTGTACTTGATGTGGATCCGGCCGTCCATGTCCCGCTGCGTCTCATCGTGGTAGTAAACCAGGCTGCCGTCCAGGTACAGCACAAACCAGTTCCTCTTCCAGCGGCGCAGGATGGAGCCTGGTGGCACGGGGAGGAGGTGAAGGTCCCCGGTGATCCCGCTGGGACACAACCAGCTCGCTCACAAGACCCCCATGCCATCCCCTGGACTTGCAGCCGGATCCCTCCAGCCCCTGCGAGCCGCTGGACACCTGTGCCTGGCACGGGCATCCAGGGCACCGTGACCAGGTGGCTTTGAATTTCAAGGGGCTGCCAAAAAAGCCATCAGGGCGTCCTGGAGCTGCCTGGGAAGGGCTCCAGCCCCGGACATGGAGCCGTGTGTCTGTTCCTGTGGCAGCAGCCCCTCTCCCCGCTTACGTAAATCCCACAATCTCCCTGCCGTGGATTAACCGCCCAGGTCGGGGCTCCTCGTGTCCCCCCACTCCCCGCCCCTTCCCAGCATCCCAGAACCTCTCCTGGTTTTTTTTCTGGGAGGGCTCCCAGCCTGGAAAGCCAAAGGGTTGCACTTACTCTGCCGCCAAAGCCAACCGCTCTTCACCAGCGCCATGGCTGCCCGAAGATGTCCCGGATCCGCTGGCACAGGAAAAATAACAGGGTTAAGACAGCAGCTTCTGCCTCTCCCCCTGGCTCTCACCTCCCTCCAGCCTCCGGGAGGGAAGTGGAGTGGGGATTCACTCTTGTTGCTCCCGGTTTTTCTTGGGGATGAGCTCAGCGCGCGGGTTAATCGGGGTTAGACAGGCGCGGGATTTCGTCATGTGGGAAACGTCGCGAAGGCAGGAGGAGGAACTCCAGCCACCTTGCTCTCTGCCTCTAATCCCATTGGGATTTAGGGATTATCAGCCCGTGGAGGTAAGTGGAGAAATCCGGGCCGTGGATGCAAACAGGCAGTGGCTCCCCACGGCCCCAGTAACTTTCCATGGGCAATGACACCTGCACTTGTTTGTTTTCCCTGCCTGGGTGGAAATTAGTCCATAATAAGGCCATGAAGTCATCGCTCCCCAGGTCCCCAAGCAGAGCCAGCACCCCAGGGACAGGCAGGAGCTGTTCCCTGGCCATGCCCTCCCCTCCCATCCACCACTCAGCTGGGAATCCCAGTGCTGGGAGCTCAGTGCTCCAGGATGGCCTCCAGGACTGCCTGGCTGGATCCCCACCGGGTCTGGGGGCACAGGAAGGCACAGCCCCCCTTTCCCACTTCCCCCCCCACCCCCGTAACTCTGGGTTACCCAACACCTGAATCCCTGAGTATCCACATCCCCAGGAAGTTTGCAGCTTGGCACCATCACCCCTCCCTGCCCGCATCCCTGGGAGCTCACAGCCCATGGATACACCTCCATCCCCTGGCACCCTCCCCCAGGTCTCCCCATCCCTCTCATCCCTATCCTGCCCTCTTCCCACTCTACTTGCAGCCCCTTGGAGTCCACATCCCACCTCCCCTGGCACCTTTTCCCCCTGTACCCCCACCCCGCAGTACTGGCACCCCCTGGCACTCCCACTGCCCCGGCAATTCCCGTCCCCGGTACTTCCCATCTCCGGTACCCCCATCCCCAGTATCCCCATCCGTGGTACCCCGTCCGCGGTACCTCCACCCCTATATCCCCATCCCTGGTATCCCCATCCCGGGTATCCCCATCCCAAGTATTCCCATCCCCGGTCCCCCCGCGCCCGCGGAGCTCCCCGCGCATCCCTCACCGGGCGGAGGCGTTGGATCCCTGCTGCGGGATGCGCTGCGCTCCGCTCCCGCCGCCCGGCCCTTCCCGCCCGCGCGGATCGCCGGGAGCTGTAGTCCAGGACCAGCATCCCAAAGCGCCGGCCAAGAGGGAAAAGTGCCGCTTCCCAGCGGTTTATCCCGGAAAAGCCGGCGCGCGCTGCCCTGCGCGGCTGGGATGGTGCCACCGGGGATGCGCGTGGTGGATCCAGCACCTCCCATCCCCTCAAATCCCGTCTTTTCCTCGGGAGCCGGAGCACATCCAGGGATGTGGGTGCCCTCAGGAGGGGGATCAGCCCAAACGGGAGCCCCAAAGCCATGGATGGGGTGCCCGGGGGGGGGGGCTCCTGCCCCAAGCAGAATGGGAATGGGGAGAGGAGATGCTCGGGGGATGCAGGATTTCCCTCCGGAGCTGGGAATGGCTCTGAGGAGGCGTCTCCTGCCGTGAAGCACAAGTTGGGAACAACCCAAAATTTTAAGCACCAGAGTGCTCGTCTGAGTTAAATTCCCAAGTGGAGGAAACAATCCTTGGGGTCAAAATCAAGGCCTTCTGCTGGAATTAAAACCATCCCAAGCTCTGGAGATGAATGGGGTCAAGTCACACCTGCCCAAAGGGCTGGAAAAGCTCCTGGAATTACACATTGTTGGAACCCTCCACCCTGCTCTGGGCAGCAGAGGCATTCCCAGGGAAACACATGGGCATTTCTGGGAGCAGGCAGGATCTCTGTGTGGACAGGGATGTGCTTCTATCGGGAAAGGCCTGTGGTGGAAGTCCAGAGTCTCCCCCAAAAGCTGCCCAGGGAAGGAAACAACACATTTCCTACAGCTCCAGTCACGTGCTGGGAACAGCCAGGCCTGGGATACCTCATGGAGCAGAATTCCCAGTGTCCAGCTGCTGTTCTTTGCCTTCAAACACAAGTCAGGTGTGGTCAAGGCTGGGCTTTATAAAGGTGTTTATTAAGTACATGGCAGCCCTTAATATATATGAACCCCCCAATAATATGAAATAATACATAAAAAATTCTATTCCAGCAGTTTTTTCCACAGAAAGCCCTTTCCTCTCCTCTCCCTCCAGCACCAGCTCTGCAGAAGGAATTAAATTAATCCATCAGGGCTGGATGATCCCAAAGGAGTTACGTTGGGATCCCCCCCATCAGCCAGGGCACACCTACAGCCTGGTGTGTCCTTCCACACCTGGTTATCCAGCTGCAAATCATCTTGGGGGTGCTGAATATTCCCCAAATCTGGGACATTATTTGGAAATCAGGTGCTGGACGCTTTGTCTTGCAATGAATCCGTAAAAAAAGTTCCCTTAGAAAGGGATCGGGACTGAAACTTGGATTTACCCTGGGTTATTCACAGGGATTGGGCCGCCCAGTTTGGCATAAATTTATCTCCAAGCTTTTCCATTGGTTTTCCTCTTGGTGTGGGATTTGGGGGGCCTGGCTTATTAATTTTTTTTGTAAACAGTGGAGGGTTTTTTTCATTAAATAGGATAAATTTGCAGTTCTCAGGGTGGAAAACGCGATCCAAGGAGCCAGGAGGTTCTTTCCAGCTGGTGGTGGAAGAAAGGAGAGGATTCCATGGGGGAACACACTCGGCCCCTTGCTCAGGAGAGCCAAATCTGGGATTCTCCCCCATTTTCCAAAGCAATTGGGTACTGTTTAATAAAAAAGGCTGACTTTGGCACCTCCAGTTTGTCTTTCCTCCAGCTGGGCTCGTGCCTGGTTGGGTTCTCCAGGATTTTGGGCAGGAAACAAAGGAATTTTGAAACTCTTCCCACATCCCAGGGAAACGGAGTCTCTCTGTGGATTCTCTCTGACTCCTGGGGACAGAAGTTCTGGGAGTTCAGAGCTGAACCTGGGGAGCAACATCCAACACTTGCCATTCCTCTCAGTCCCTCATTCCTGCTCAATTCCCTGATTCTCCAGGGAGCTGTTCCACGTTCATTGCTTGGGAAACGTTTCCAGTGGGAATCTGCACCAAAAAAAAGGCAAAATACTTCAGACAGCAGCAAGTTGTGAGGGGTTAAAGGGAGATATGCAGGGACAGAGCCCTGTCTGTGTCAGTCCTGGGTGGAAACCCACAGGAATTCTTCATCTCTTTCCCAGAATACTCTTTTCCCTGCTCTAAACAGGGGCAGGGGCTGGTTTTGGGGTGAGGGGCTGGTTTGGGATTTGAGGGGCTGGTTTGGGGTGTGAGGGACTGGTTTGGAGGATGAGGGGCTGCCTTGAGGGGCTGTTTTGGGAGGTGAGGGGCTGTTTTGGGGTCAGAATGCAGGGACAGACCCCCACGACGGCCCGGGGGGGGGTCGGTGTGTGGGCAAGGCCGGGCCCCGCCGCTCCCCACTCCCCTCCGGCTGCCGTCCCGCAGCCCTGCCTGGCCGGGCGACCCGTGGAGAGTCTCCCGGAGCCGTGTCCCGATCCCGGATCCCCGCGGGATCCCCCTTCGGCACCGCCCGACCCGCGGCCTTCTCGCTCCGCGCAGCCGCCGCGGACTACAACTCCCGCCATGCCTCACCGAACCACAGCTCCCGCCGTGCCTTGCGGTGCACCCGCCGCACTACAGTTCCCGGCACGCCCCGCGCCCGCCCGGGCCCTGCCGCCGTGTCTCTTTCCCTCCGCCCGCCGCGTGGACTACGCTACCCGTCATGCTTTGCGCGGGGCGGCCGCCGGCTGTTACGGCGGCGGCGCGCGGGGCATGCCGGGAGCTGTAGTCCCCGCGGGGCCGCGGCTGTAACGGTCCCGCTGGTGGTACTGCCCCCCTCCCTCCCTCCCCCCTTTCCCATTCCCGGCTGGCGGCTGCGGGAGCAGCGGGAAGAGGAGGAGGAGGAGGAAAGGGAGAGGTGCTGTACCGGCACAGGGGCCGCCGCCGCCCGAGCAGCCGCAGGTGAGACGAGGGGAAGCGGCGGGGGGACACCCCCGGGTGACAGCGGCGGGGTCGGGGGGGGGTGTTGAGTGCGGGGTCCCCCCGACCCCCGTCGGGGATGGGGAGGAGGATGGAGAGCATCCCCCCTCCCGCGGG
>NW_020884934.1:2648914-2709590 GCF_003945725.1 Corapipo altera | reverse complement strand
TGTTGCCCCCCATAAACCCTGTTGCACCCCCCGGGGCTGTTCCCCCCTCCTTGGTGTCAGGATTTGCCCCATGGGGGGCTCAGTGGGCTGGACCCCCCCAGTTTTGAGCCCCCCTCCCGTGCCAGGGGTGGGATGCCCGGGCTGTGGGTGTGTGTGTCGTCCCCCCCCCCCCCCAAAAAAAAAATATCCCGAGGGGCACGTGGGGACGGCGGCAGGGATATCAGGGAATATCCAGGAATACCGGCGAGCCCGCCTGCAACTCCGCGGGATGGGAGTTGTGGTGCCACCCCCCCCCCCACCCCAACCCAAAACCGCTGCCCTTCAGGGGTTGGGGGGGGGGTGTGTGTGTGTCACGGTGGGTTTTAAGCGGTCGAAATGGGTTTTTTGAAATGGTCAAAATGGGTTTTAAAATGGTCGGACGGGTTTGAAAACGGCTAAAAGGTTCGGTGAGAGGGAGCGGGGGGGGGAATGTCGGCGCAGCATCCGTAGGAATGAGAGCGGGGAGAAGCAGGTCGGGCGATGTAAGGCGGCGTTATTTCTCCTCTCCATAGAAAATACCGCTTGTGGGTTACTTCCCTTATTTTTTTTTTTTTTGTAGGTGGTGGGGGGTGTGTTTGGGTATTTACGGCTCGAATCCTCTGTTTGTTGGCGTCGTGGCTTTTCCAGGGCAGCGAAGTCCATCGATGTCGGGGGGGTGGGGGGGAATAATACCAAAAAGGTGCTTGGTTTCAGGGCTTTATAGAGAGCAGAGGAGCCTGGAAGTATGGAAGTGGAATAAATATTCGTTAGGAAAAAGAGGTTTGGGGCCAGTTGGGGTTTTGGGGGCATTTTTCCCCCCCTCCCCTGCACATGCTGATGAGCTTTCAGGTTATGGTTTGTGTTTCCATAGGCTGAATTTCATTTATTTAGTGCTGAATGTTGGCAATTGTGGAAAAATGAGCAGGTTGAGGGTTTTCCTTTCCCCCCCTCTCCTGGACAAAGACATGTTGTACCAACCAGAAAGAAACCCCAAGTGATTCTATTTATGTTTTAATCCAAATATGATTTAAGATGCGGTGGTGTGTTTATTCTTGCTGTAAAATAGGGATGGAGGAAGAGCTTTTTTTATTTTATTGTGTGTGTGTGTGTGTTTTGTTTTTTTTTAAGGAATGGGAATGATGGAAACATCTTTAGGGAAACATTTGGCTGGACTTGATTGCATCAACTGCATTATTTCATAAAATGTGAGCTGTGAAGTGGTTGTTGATTAGGGCTCAATTTGAGGAGGGATGTTGAGCAATGTAAAGAAAAAGGAAATTAGTACTAAGAGGCCAAATGCTTATTTTCTTTTTTTTTTTCTTTTTTTCAGTTCTTTCTGCTTTTGAATTTTAACTGTTTCCTGGATTTTCTTGACCTTTATGGAGCATATAAAAAAAAATCCCAACCTACAAATGCTCTGCAGATTTATCTTTGTAAGATGTGTGTAGTTATCATAGGACTTATATCACTCAGCAATGTGCATTTTGCATGAAATATCTATTAAATCTGATTAACTTTTGTTCTGGAAGTTGAAAATATCAACTTACCTGGTTCTGCATCCCAACTTTTTATTTACCTGAGGAAATGGTGATGGTTTTCAGAACGAATCTTTCCCAAATCATGTGGCCTTTATTTTAGAGACTGTGGGACAAGGGTTGCAGATATTATTGCTCAGATCTGGGGGGTTTTTGGTGTATCCTTCAGCTGATTAAAATTCCTGGTTGGTAGCAAAGACACACTTTTTTTGGAGAGGTGGAATCACATCCATTCTCCTCTGGAACAAAGGGATTGGAAGCAGAATGACTGTGCGCCACGAAGGTGTTTGGGATTTGTTCAGTAGTGGGAAATATTCCTTGGAATGAGAAACATAAATCATACTTATTGTATCAAAACTAATCTGGAATAACTCCAGGATATGGACATTTAGGGGGAACATGTGGAGATCCTTCCTGATCATCTGTCAAATTCCACGTGAAATCTGCATTGCAGCAGGTGAACTGTCCAGGGATTTTTAAAACCCCACTGTGCAGTTGAGTTTTCCTGGTCCCTTAGATCCATAACTCATGACAGGGATAACAGGGAAAACCAGGGAAAACAGGTGATGCTGCTCTTCGTGCTCCTGCAAACATTCCTCAGGCAAATAAAACCACTTTGGAGCAGCAGCTCTGGGAAAGACCTTCAGTACCTCCACTGAAAGCATAATTAAAACCATAATTAAATTGAGCCTAAATTAAATTATCCAATCTGCTGGAAGAGCTCGGGAACCTCGGCTTGGACACGGAGGTGCAAATGCAGCCACTGCAGGCATGGGAAGGGGGTGTTTGATCCAAGTTTGGGAAGCTTTAATCCAGGTTTTGGGAAGCTTTAATCCAGGTTTTGGGATGTTCTCGAAGGCAGCCACTGTGGAATTGGATCTTCTTTCTGGGGAAGTGGGACATTCCCTGCTGGAATGTCACCAAGTCCCACCTGCTGTGAGAGCTGTGGGTAAACATAATTCCACCTTGCTGAAATCCAGATGTTTTTGCCACAGGCATTTCAGACCTTTCTGGAGGAGAAAAAGGTTTCCACCCCTGAGCTCTGAGCACATTCCCAGCTCCCAGGCCGGGAGCAGTGGATGAGCTGCCAAAAGGGAAACACCACTTTTATATCTTCCTTTCCCTGCTCTCTCTTTCCTTCAGTGCGGATCAGGATCCTCATTTATCTCCAGCCCTGCCTTTGGGGCCTGATTGTATCTGCAGAGGCCCCTGGTTTCCCTTTCCGCAGCACAAGAGCTCCCTGTACTTTCTGTTTCCTCTGCAATCCATAAAGTCTCTCCATGTGCTGCAGCATTCCTGTGTTTTGGTCCTGCATTAACTCCCTGATGTGCCCATACTGGGATCTTCCTCATCAACTCGATTTTACTGCTTAAAATCCATAAGTTCTCATGTTCAGTCCATAGAAATTCCGAAATGACTGAATGGGAAAAGTCCTCTTGCCTTACTTTATGATATTTTTCCAAACTACTTAAGCTGCATTTTTGTGCTGGTTCCAAGTGCCAATGGATTGGTCCCATGGGATGTTCCTGGATTCTCATGTCGCTCAGGGACCAGGTGGAGGTTTTTGTTTCAGTGATAATAAATAAAATCCACCTGTCTGGGGTGGGGTTTTTTTTTGCCTGTTAAATGCCTGAGTTAAAAAATACTGACTCTTAAAAGTTCCATCTCCTTCCATGGGCAGGGACACCTTCCACTAGCCCATGTTGCTCCAACCTGACCTTGGACACTTCCAGGGATGGGGCAGCCACAGCTTCTCTGGGCAACCTGTGCCAGGGCCTCCCCACCCTCACAGCCAGGAATTCCTTCCCAATAACATTTAAGCCTGATTTTTGGAGGAAGTAAGGATGATGTGGCTTTTAAGGTATATCCAGCATTTGCAGATCTTCTGGAATTCGTGGAAGCTCTTTATTTTTCATTCCCTGTGTAGGGAATGAGCTGCTGTTGAGGCTGATGGAACTGAATGGATTTTTTTTAGGGTGTGAGTGGGACTTGGATAATTTTCCCCAAATCTCCTCTGAGTTTTGTTTCCTATGGATGTGCTGGAAACCCTGAGCACTGCACAGGAATTTCAGGTGACACTGTGCCTTTCATGGAGGGGAAACTTTGGGCCTGTTGATGCTCCCCAGCAAAACATTTAGGAAATTACCCCCATGGGATTTGTAAAAGTTGAATAAAAACCCCACATTCCCGTCCTTCTCCCTGTCTTTCCTTCCTCTCCTTGACTGAAACAGTCACATGGAAACCTGGAAGGTGGGGAAATGAGAAGTGAGAGCAGAAAAAGGGGGTTTTATCTTGGCTTTCCTACCTTCTCAATAGAAAGATTAATGCTGGAGTGTATTTGGAGGCTGAGCATTTTTGCCTCCCTTGTCTCAGCAAGGGTTAGAGATTTGGGAGGATTATTGGAGACAAGCTTAGAGTATTTTATGAGAGGAAAAGTACTAAACTGGCAAAAAAAATAATAATAGATGCCATCGTGCCTGCTAGGCATGTCTAATTCTTGGATAAAATGGATAAAGATTGCCGACTGCAGCACAAGTTAAAATAGACCAGAAAAGGGTTTTTCCCTCTAATTTGCTGTGGAACTTAATAAAAAAGATGTGCTTTTTTTTTTTCTTTTTACGGCATCAGGTTCTTTATCTGCCCCAAATTAAAGCCCAGGGTTTGGGCTTTCTCTGCCATCAGGCAACGACTCCCTGAGTTCAATCCCATCCTTGGGATGCAGGAAACACATCCTAGGGGCTGCTGGGAAGTTCCGAGTTCCCTCATTTTCCAGTTGGTTTTTTGCACTTGGATTTGCAGGCAATGACAACTGGCTTTTTTTTAATGGACAAGGGGTTTTAGGGGGTTGTTTAAAACAATGAGTTATGTGGTTGTTTAAGTCAACCCCCACGCTGCCCAGGGCAGTGGTGAACATTTTATTCCGGAGTAGTTTATTCCACAAATAATATTCTTCTTTTTTTTTCTTTTTTTTTGGTGTATGTTGTCACTTAATGAGACTTTTACCAACAGCATTCCACTTGTTTTTGAGGTTTTGTGGAATAGGCAGCTGGAATAAGGTTTCCACTTGGATTTGGTCTTGTAGGAGGAGCTGGTGTGGAACAAGAGTGGCCAGTGCTGGGTTCAGACTGAGGTGGCCACTTGACCACCTAAACACTCTCCTAAAAGTCACCCTGACCTCTTGTGCTTCCAGGGAGAGGTGAAACCAAGACAAGAAAATTTGTTTGTATTTGTTTGTATGTTTTGGTTTTATCTTTTTGTTACTGTTGGTATATTTAAGCCCTTAGAAAAGCAAATGTAGGGGAGCAGCTCAGGAGCATGTTTCCCACACGGTTCTGCTTTCCAGGGCTGCTGGGGCAGGCAGCGGGGACAGGGTGGGTTCCTGAGGAATTCCAGGGAATGGGGGGACATCCCCACCCGTGGGAGAACCTTGGAGAGAAGGAACAATGTGGGTGGTAAAAATTGGCACAGGTTGCCCAGGGAGGGGGTGGCTGCCCCAAACCTGGAAGTGTTCAAGGTGTAATTTGAATTAATTTCCAACTGCTGCTTCCAAAGGCCTTTTCTTGTCTGAGGTTTGATACCCAACAGCTTTTCCCTTAGGAGGGAACCCTCGATTCCACAATGGAATGGTGTTTATTGTGAGCAGGTTGAACTCATGGCATTGTGCTGGGAGCCTTGAGTGGTTTCTTGCCTGGCAGTGCCTCAGGTTCTGGCTTTCAGCTTGTGTTCCCTGGGTTTGCAGGACTTTCCCCACCTCTGGAATGGTGCTGGGCTCTACCCCAGCTCCCTTTGGTGCCGGTGATTTTCCATGGCTGGCTCTTTTCATCACCACCCCCAAATCTGTTCCGTGTGTTTTGGTGACATTTCCAGTGGGAGTTTTTTAATCGAGCTCAACAAAAGTTTGCCTGTTCCATTTCAGCACTTCCCTTCCTCTCCCTGGTTTGGGATCTCCTGGAAGAATGACATCACTTTGTTTGCCAAGGCCTATTTTCCATGACGTGGAGTTAACTCTCGTTAATTTGGTTCCTGTTCTTTATAAATCCAGATCAGTTCTGACTCAGTTTTCCCTCATTTTGTCCAGAGCATCCCTGACAAATTGGTTTCTAATTTTTCCTTAAAATCTTCCAGTTTTGGTGGTGCTCAGCCTCCTTGAGGAAGCTGCCAGTGGGTGCTTAACCAATTCAGCTCAAAGCTTTTCCAATATCTTGGATCTTTTAGGAAGGAATTCTTCCCTGTGGAGAGGGGGAGGCCCTGGTACAGGTTTCCCAGGGAAGCTGTGGCTGCCCCATCCCTGGAAGTGTCCAAGGCCAGGTTGGAGCAACCTGGGATGGTGGAATGTGTAACTTCCACAGGGGGTGGAACTGGGTGATCCTTAAGGTCCCTTCCCACCCAACCCATCCTGGGATTTGCTGGTGATTCTCCTCTTTATTGAGTACCACCAGCCTGTTTTGGTTTGACACAGCTTGATCTCCACTCACCCACTTTTTTGCTTTATCCTGTAATTGCTTTTCTGGAAATTGTTAAATAATTTTTCCAGTGTCTTTCCATTGATTGTGAGGGGAGTTAAATCTCTGATTTGCTTCAGAAGCTCTTTCAAGCTCTGTAGCTGTTTCCTTTTTGATCCCAAAAGCACTTTGAAACTTTTGGGAGCAAGTATAAGTGGGTCATCTATATGCAAATTCCTTAATTTTTCCCCTCTGTATATGTGGAAAATCAGCATCTTAAGTGATGCCTGTTTTCATCTCAGTTGGACTCGGTATCTCAAAGGTCTTTTCCAGCCTGAGTGACTCTGTGATTACGTTGGTGTTTCGTCGAGATGAGAACTCGGGAGCACAAACGTCACCCAGAAATCAATTATTGCAATCAGCCATTTCACAATCGTGATTCAATTACTGAGATGGATTTAAATGTCTGCTCTTTTTCTCTGCTGTCAAGGCTCACCAGAGTCCAGTGATTTCTGCAGCTTCACTGCTCATGATGAGGCCCAAATCAGTGACTCGGTGGGAGAAACTGTCACCTGGGATTTCGGGAAGCTGATCTCCCGTAATTCCTTGTGGCATAAGGATTTTTGTGTCCCTTCTGCCTTCTCTGTGGTTTTTTCCCCCCTCTTTTTTTTAGGGATAGGCTGCAGCCATGGCTTCCCTTTCCTATCTGAACTGATTTTCCAGTCCAGTCACGTGCTCCCTTTTTTCCTGCTGCCGGTCAGGATTCCATTTGTTCCTGCTCGTTATCCCGACTCCACGGATGGAACAGAAGCTTCATTTTCTTTATGGACACTCTTGCCTGACTTTGAACCTCATTTCCCCTTCTAAGTGTCCTTCTCCTGTGTTTAGCTCATTCCTTTCCTGGATGCATCAGCAGTTTCATCTGGGAAGGTGTCTTATTAGTGGGAAAGGTGCTGGCTCTGCAGTTCCTGGCCTCTCCCTTCCCTGCAATATCGTTCCATCACTCAAATCCATGTATTCTCCCATCAGCCTTGTTCAGTTCCACGACCTTTCTTTGGGACCTTCTCTTGCTTTTAGTACTGGATTCCTGTTGTAGCTCTGGGATCAAATGACCTGTGGATGCACCAGGAGACTGTGGATGGAGTGTGGAGTGAGCAGTGCTGGCATTTTGAGGCAGCATTTCCTGACTCTCCTCGAGCCTGGAAAAGCCGCTGCCTTGCTTGGAAGCAGATTCCTGCCTGTTTGACAGGCAACTCCTCTAGGTTTCTCTTGGCACCCTCAATCCAGTGGGAAGAAAAAGCCTGGCATGCCAGCATGCGAAGATTGCCAAGCCTTTCCTTAGACTTTCCTTTGGAGCTCTTTTCCAGGATCCTTGAAATCTTTCCTCCCCTGCTTAGTTCCAGCTGACGCCGTTGCTGCTCCCGGTGTGCACAGTTCCTTTTGACCTGTGGGAAGAGGAAATCCATGGCAGCCAGGTATTCCTGGGAGGCAATCCGTGCTGGTGCCCAAGGCACGTTTGCAGAGGCTGGAAAAATGCTCTGTATTCCAAGGTCATTTTTCCCTGCCAGCACTAAGGACGTGCTCACGTGCGCACAGAGCTTTTCTGTGACTTCCATGCAGATTTTCCTCTGGATGTCCTTGACTTTCTCCTACTTTCCCGATGCTCTTCCCTGCCTGTGGTTCATGTATTTTCCCCTTCTCCCCACACACAGCCTGAGGCTCTTTGTGTTCAGCCCTTGGGAGGCTTTTTCCCTCACATCTTTTTAGCCCGTTTGTGGCCGGCTTTAACCATTTAATCCCAAATTCCATTGTCTTCCATGGAGATTTTTTGGGGGTGAATTCATCATCTGGGTCAGGATTGTGCTGAACTTCCTCATTCAGGGGAAATCTCCCAGTTCTCCAGCCTTTTATGCTGTGAGTTGTATTTTGCCAGTGAGGAACCATGTTCCCGTGATCCCATCGTGGCATTTACTTCTTTCCATGCCCACAATTCCCCTCTAATTCCCAAACTGCATAAGCAGTGCCTTGGTTTCCCGTTTGGAATATGGCAAATATTCCATATATGAATGGAATTTATTCCATAGATGAATGAAGCCTTGGAAGATGCCACAGTGATGACGTCCCCCCTTGTTTGGAACGAAGGAGTGGGAATGTTGTCCCTCTGGTGGTGGTCACCTGGTTGGGTTCCTTCCCGTTCCCTATGTGGAATTTCTCCTTTTGAAGCACCAAATTATTCCTGTCACGTGGAAGTGTCTCTCTGTGACATCAGGACTGCAGAGTTTTCCTCACTGTGGTTGCCAAAGTCCTGATTTGGATCTTATCTCTGTGTGAGACGAGACCCCGTTCCCTGGGATGTGCTGGCAGCCAGGATTAGCTGGGCTTTGCTTGCCAATCTTGTTTTTCAATATGAAAGGACCTCGGCAGAGTTTTCTCCTGGGGCAGGGAGGGCATTGATTTGGGAATATGTTTTTCTTGGTGTTATCAGGATTTTCTGGCTATGGAGATAAACCCGGGGGCTTATGGATCCTGGAGTTTGCTTCCTGCTGTGCCACCTGGAGAAAGTTGTGTCTTCAGTGCTTTTAGTTTTTACTTGGCCTGAAAAACCCTATGATTGTTACCTTTTTATTATTATTTCATATTTCTTGCTTTCTGTGGGTGTTTCTATTTACTAAAAGGTAGTGGGAAGAACACTGGGGAAAACAATCCCATTTTGGTTCCTGCACATCCTGAGATGCTGGAAGGGATCCAGAAATATGGGCTGGCCCGGGGGAGGAGAAAACAGGGCAGTGTTTCTTTCTCTGCCTCAAGGTAGACTCCAGGAGCTGATTCCTGTGGTACTTTTAGGGATATTGCCATTGAGTAAAGGGGGAGCAGAAAAAAAACCTGGATATTAAATTTATTTCAGATTTGTTCTCCCAAAGATGCTCTGATGGAGATCAGCACTCTCTGCAAATCCTTTTATATTGAAATAATGTAATGGGAGTATCCATTTTAAGGTTATTGGGGAGTATCCAGAGTCTATTCCTGGTTCCCAGAGCGGAAATCTGTTTGAATTGGAGCAGTTTTCTGGGAGTCGTGTTTCCTGCCAGAGTGGGAACAGGAGGAATGAGCAGTAGCAGGAGAGGTTATAAAGCCCTCAGGCATTTTACCTCCATTTCAAGGAGCTGGATACAGCAAGAAACCACAAAAATTGGGCACACAGAGACTGCATAAAGGATTCGGGGACACCACATCCTCAACCTTCCCAAAATACCTGAATCCATGGGGATGTAGTTCCAGAGTTCCCTTCTGTGTTTGTTTTATTGAGTAGAGAGGGGCTAAAAATCCACTGGTGCCACAATTAGCACTGGAGATTTTGTTCCTGGTTATAATTAACCCTGGTGGTTTCTTCCTGGTTTGATTCATTTTGGATTTGTAGGGAACAGAAAAAAAAAACCCAACCCAATTAACACCAGGAAGTGAATTCAAAGAAACATCTCTTAAAAGTGGTTTTATAAAAGAACTGAGACAACCAAACCTCAGTGACTAAAGGGGGGACTTGAGCTCAGGCTTATTAGAGCAGATCTATTTGCAAGTCCCAGTCAAGTGAATATCAACTTAATATTGAGTTAATAATGCCTAAAGAAGTTGCCAGGTTTTTTTGTCTTCACTGGGAAATTAAATCCAGTTGACTGTGCTTAAATTACTGTTGTCAAATTAAGCAGCAGCACTGAGAAGTATCCATGATAAAACCTCCAGGGAAGCTGTTCTTTCACTTGTATCTCAGCAAACTGGACTTCTGAGGCGTTTTAGGACCAAGTGATATTGTCATTAGGAGAACTGGCAGCATGTTATCAAATAAAGATTATAATAATCACATTATAAACAGGTTATATTATTATTATAAACAGGTTATCGAAACCAGGATGGGTTTTAGAGGGGTTGCAATCAACTAGCAGTGGATCCAACAGGATTTTGGGAGCCTGGAGTAGAGAAGGGAGAACTTAAAGCCCATTCCAGTGCCTAAAAAGTCTCCAAGAGAGCTGGAGAGGGCCTTGTGTCATGAGTGATGCTCCAAGGGTTGCTGTAAACACCAGGGTTGGTGCTGTAGCAAAAAAAAGCAATTTTTTTTTTAATTTTTTTTTTTGGATTGAAGATTTCTGAGCGAGAAAATATTTAGAAGAGAACAGATTTCCTTTCTGTGTTTGGTGCCTGTGATTTTCCTGATTTCCATCTCAGCATCTCGAAATAGCTCCCGGATCAGTCGGAGGGAAAGCGAAGAACTGCAAAAATAGGCTGAGGACTAGAAAAAACATGCCTAAGTCTGGCTTAGCACAGGGAGTGTAGGCAGGAGGGGAGTTTTAGGCAAACTCTGATCCCTCTTGGCCTTTAAATTGATGGAATCCTGAACAGTGTTTTCTTCCCAGGGAGGAAGAACTGTGGGAAGTCACCTGTGGTTGTGACCCTGAGGTTGTGTGAGGAATTGAAATATTAATTTTTACTGACTGGACCAACCTTCACCTTGAAATAACCACCTGGTTCTAGGAGAAAATTCCTGTGGAGGATGGCACTGTGGGAAGGGGTGTTTGGGATAGAGCTCAAATTAACTGGAGCTGGAGCCAGGCGTGGAATTGTATCGGAGGGGGATGGAATTGTATTGTTGGGAGTTAAGGAGGAAAGTCTTATTTAGGGAATAAATCTGTTCCCTTAGATTAAATCACAGAACCCCCTGAATACTTGCTGTGTGCACACCAGCTGTAAACTTCTTTCCTCCCCAAAGTGATCCCATCCCAACCTTTGGAAAAGAATTTAGGAAACTGTAAAAACCGGAGTTCGAAGGGTGGGTAAAACAAGAATCCTGTGAGGGCTCGTGAGCAGCAAGACAAAGGCTCTGAAATCCACAGACTCCAGGTGATGTGTTGTATTCCTGGATGTCTCCAAGTGGTCCTTGAAGCCAGACTTCCCTGAGGGACAGGCAGACACGATTCCTAGAGCTTTCCACAAAAAAATGCCACGTGCATTGATCAGTCTTTGTCTGCATTTCAAACTCGTTCCTGCCAGTTCTGCCACCACAAGTGCTGCTCTGGCTGGTTTGGAAGGGATCTAAGAACACCTCAGATGTATTGTCAGGGGAGTCAGGGCTAAATAAATCCTAGGAAAGATGAGATCCCAGCAAGTGCTCAGATAACACAAGCAGCATTAATGGCTTTTAACCTGTTTTCTGAACAGTGGGACGGGACTGATCAAAGAGAAAAATCCTCTCGGTGGCTTCTTTGTACCAAGGGCTGGAAATAAGCAGCTGAAGGAAGAAATTCAGAGCTTAGGGAAGAACCTTGTGAGGGAAAAAAACTGGAGTGGAAGGTTATGGAAGTGCAGGTTGACAGCTCTGTCCTCTTTGTCAGCCTTTCCTGTCGGGATCTGCTGTGGAAGACTTTGGACTGGATCCTGTAGCCTGGATAGGTACTTGGAATTTTATTTTAACATTTTTTAATTTTTTTTTTTTTTTTTTTTTAAATCAAAGACTTGTATTGTGCTGTGAATAAGATTTGAGTTTCTGGAAAGCTGGTTTCCTTTGCTATCCAGGGAAAAAAGAGGTGGAAGACTGATCTCCCAGGGGAGGTGACTGTGCTTGAGCATCTGGGAAGAAAGGCAAGTGCAGATTTCCATGTGCCTCACTCCCTGCATATAATGTTTTCTGCAATTCCTGCTCCTCAAGTCAGGATTTAGGATTTCGCTTCCATACCTGATTCTTGGTCAGGGGAAGAAACTGAGAATTTCCCAACGTTTCAGGAAAAAATGAGGCTGGAAATGAGCAGGGAAGCTTAGGGGTGTTTAGAGTTCCTGGAATATCGTGGCTTGGAAGGGATCCACGAGGATCAGCAAATCCAGCTCCTGGGAGTTACATTGGCTGTCAGAAAACTGGCTTGAACAATTCCAATTGATCCAGGTTGCAATGTCACTGAAACCAAGCAGAGATGGGAGAGAAATGGATAGTAAATTCATCCATCCCAGCTCCACTTTTTGGCTCCACAATTTTTCTTCCAGTCCTAAAGAATGATCCTGTGCATTTAATGCATTGAAAAACACATGTCCGCTTGATTTAGCTGAAGAAATGGGGGTCCAAAACTCCTGTCCTTGATGGAAATGTCGTTTTTACAGTGAAATTTTGCCATCCCACTTGCAGAACCGCATAAGGTTAAAAATCCTGGGATGATATTCTGCCTTTTTTAGTGCCTTTTTTTTAAAAAAAAAAGATGTTGCACTGATTAATCCAACAATACTGGGCTTTCATTTAGCTCAACCCGAACAGCAGAGCTGAGGATAAGAATAAATCCAAATGTGCTCCTTCAATACCAATACAGGAGATGGATTTTGTGCAAACGTTGCAGGAAGAAACATGATTTAAACCCATTTGTTCCAACCCTGGAATAACAACGTGCAAATTGTGATCGCTCTGCCCTCCAAGTGTCAGCTTTAATTTGAATCTTTCCTAAACCACTTGATTGTTGAATATTGCCAAGGAATTTAACCCCCTTGGAAGAAATCAGAGAGAATCCTGCTATTGAGTTAATTAGATACAAATTTGAGTGGAGAGTTTTTTGTTGTTTTTTTTTTAATAAAGATTAAATGATCTATTCAACTCTTTTAGGCCTCGCTTGAGATACACACACCTGTGTCTGGCTTGTAGAGGATTTTCCTCATTAATTAAGAGCCCTTTCCTTGTGTTATTACTTAATTGGGTATCACAGGGAAGCTGATGAGACAATGAAATGGTTTTAATTGCACACAAACTAAATGATACTTCACTGGTGGAGTGTTCCGTGCCATGACCCTGCTGGTTCTGCCCTGCCAGCGGTGCCAGGGCTGGCTCAGGAGGGAAAGGCAGCTGGAAAAAGGCACAAACACAGGCTGGGGGTTGGAGGGATGAAAGCAGCTCTGGGTGGAGGATTTGGGGGGGCTGGGGGATGAAAAACTGGATGTGATCCAGCCCTGAGAACCGCCCCCGTGCCCTGGGCTGATCCAACAGGGAAAGGGGGGGGATTCTGCCCCTCAGGTGAGATCCCCCTGCAGAGCTGCCTCCAGCCCTGGGAACAACAGCACAAGGACCTGGAGCTGCTGGAGAGAGTCCAGAGGAGGCCCCGGAGATGCTCCAGGGCTGGAGCCCCTCTGCTCTGGAGCCAGGCTGGGAGAGCTGGGGGGGTTCACCTGGAGGAGAGAAGGCTCCAGGGACACCTGAGAGCCCCTTGCAGGGCCTAAAGGGGCTCCAGGAGAGCTGGAGAGGGACTGGGGACAAGGCATGGAGGGACAGGACACAGGGAGTGGCTTCCCACTGCCAGAGGACAGGGTTAGATGGGATATTGGGAAGAAATTCTTGGCTGTGAGAGTGGTGAGCCCCTGGCACAGGTTGCCCAGAGAAGCTGTGGCTGCCCCTGGATCCCTGGGAGTGTCCAAGGCCAGGTTGGAGCAACCTGGGCTAGTGGAAGGTGTCCCTGCCCATGGATGGTCTTTAAGGTTCCTTCCACCCCAAACCATCCTGTGATTCCAGAAATCACTCACTTTTCTGTAGTTAACTGTCCCCATTTTTCAAACTTATTTCCAAAATCTCCCATGTTTGGCCAACGTTCAGTTTTGAACCATCAAAAGGATCTTGGCTGTTGTTATAAATTTTATAGGGATTTATGTTTCCCTGCGGTTTCAGGCCTATAACTGCAAAGTAAACTACGTAACTTCTAAAAATTAAATTTAAGACTTGCTTTTTATGACTGTGCTCAGGTGGCTGTGGACAACCTTGCATGGGAGCAATACATTTATTCTTAAACTTTTGGGATTAGTCACTATTTCTGCTTCTTCAGACTCCTTCATTTTTTTCTTTTGGGAGGGTGGAAATGAGAGTAAAAGGAAGAAAAAGCTCTTCCCCGTGTCATGTTTCCCTCTGCTCATCTTTCCCAAGCAGCAGGGAGATGTGTCAACACCATGAATTATGGATGGAACTGCAGCCCATGGAGTGCTGAGTATCCACAGTGGGATTAACCTGCTTCATTCATCCCTGCACAGCAGAACTGCCTGTGGGATTGGGAAAACCCCAAAACTTCACATTGTCAGTGTTTGTTCAGCCGCAGGAATTAAATTCTTCCTTTCCCCCTCCCCCCATTTTTTCCCCTTAAACATCAGATTTCCCTGGAAGTCTTCCAGGAATTTTTAGGTCAACCCAAATTTTGATGTTTAGAAGCTCTGCTTGGGAAGTTAGTCCTGGATTATACTGGTTTAAAACTGGGCAAAAAGAAGCTGGGGAGCTTTGGCTGCTCCATCCCTGGAACGTCCAAGGCCAGGTTGGACAGGGCTTGGAGCAACCTGGGCTATGGTCGATGGTTATTTCATTTACCTACTTTTGCACTGCTGATTTTAGATACATTTAAGTGAAATATCTCAGATTGCTCACTTAAACCATTTGCTTGTAAACTTATTTTTATTTCTTTGGGCTTCTGTTTTCCTAAAAGGAATTTCTCCTCCCTGTTGGTCCAACCCTTCCAATGTCAGTCAGACACTGTTGTCTTTTCATTAAAATTTGAACTCCTTTATTTTGGCCATTCTGTGCACACTTAATTAAACAGTGGCATCTAATTAGTAATTTGAGAGTCTGTTTAATTTTTTATTATGCAGGAAACAGAGGATGGTGCATTTCAGTGGTGGTATGTGCTAGGAACTAATGGCAAAGTCCCCTTGCAAACCGGAATTCCCAGTGATACGGTGTGGGATGCACAAGTGTTTGTGTTCGTGGAACTGCTTTGCATTTGATGGATTCCCAGGAAAAACAACAGTGTGGGATGTCAGCAGCAGGATTTAATTGACAGGTGGTTTCATAGAATCATGGAACGTTTGGGTTGGGAAGGACCTTAAAGATCATCCAGTTCCACCCCCTGCCATGGGCAGGGACACCTTCCACTATCCCAGGTTGCTCCAAGCCCCATCCAACCTGGCCTTGGACACTTCCAGGGATCCAGGGGCAGCCACAGCTTCTCTGGGCAACCTGTGCCAGGGCCTCCCCACCCTCACAGCCAGGAATTCCTTCCCAATATCCCACCTATCCCTGCCCTCTGGCAGTGGGAAGCCATTCCCTGTGTCCTGTCCCTCCATGCCTTGTCCCCAGTCCCTCTCCAGCTCTCCTGGAGCCCCTTTAGGCCCTGCAAGGGGCTCTCAGGTGTCCCTGGAGCCTTCTCTCCTCCAGGTGAACCCTCCCAGCTCTCCCAGCCTGTTCTGATCACTATAGACCAGATTTTAGAAGGGTTTGTGTTCCTTTCCCTTTTCCTGCCCTGCCTCATCCTCACAGAAGGATCTTGGCTCCATCTCCATTCAGTGATCCAGCCCCTTTTGGCAGCTCCGCATTCGCTGCTTCATCCCTGGAATTTTGTTTAGCACATACAGGTGGGAGAGCCTCTATGTGCTTCCCATGAGGAATGCTGTCCTGAGGCTGGTGGGACACATCCTGTAGGAAGCAGGACCTGGTCTGGGCTGTTTGGGCTCCTCGGGTCCTGTG
Organism: Corapipo altera; assembly: GCF_003945725.1. NCBI lineage: Eukaryota > Metazoa > Chordata > Aves > Passeriformes > Pipridae > Corapipo > Corapipo altera. The sequence goes on along the minus strand of NW_020884934.1, from coordinate 2,694,081 downwards.
GAATCAGCCTTTTCTCCCTCATCTTCTATGCTTTTGGAGTGTTTTAGGGAACTAAATGTTTGAAATGCAGATCCATCCCCCTGGCAGTTCCCAGCCTGGATTTGTCCCAGCTGATGGCTCCTTTCCTCCATGGAGAGGCTTCAAAAGCTGCCCTGGGAGCAGTTGACATTCATGGTTGTTCCAGGAGGGTCATTAATGCAGCGCTGCCTTCGAGTTCTTTGGGAATTCAAGGGACCGATTCTCTCCTTTGGAGCTGGATAGGAATTGTAATGACTCCAGCTTTTGTGGTGTGTGTGGACATCCAAACCAGGGTTGGAGTAACGGTGTGGTGGCAATTAAGATCAGAAAGGAACGTTAGATCATCTGTGCTAATTAGGAGTGAATGAGGTGGTGGGAATTGTGAGCAGTGAAATGGGTGCGCACTGGGATTCCTTAGGGATGGACTCTGCCACAGGGAAATGGGGGAAGAGAAGAGGGTGGGAACTCAGTCTGCTTGGATGGGGCATTGCTGGTGCTCACTTGGGCATAGTTCCTGCAGCAGAGGGAGAGGGGGAACGGGATTCCCACTTTCCTGGACTTAATCTGCTCCTTGGGCTGATCCTGAGCATGTTGGGGACGATGCCCTGGGGTGCCTGAGATGGCGCTCCAGGAGAACCAGAGAGGGACTTGGGACAAGGACCTGGAGGGACAGGACACAGGGAATGGCTTCCTGCTGCCAGGGGGCAGAGTTATGTGGGATATTGGGAAGGAATTCCTGGCTGTGAGGGTGGGGAGGCCCTGGCCCAGGTTGCCCAGAGAAGCTGTGGCTGCCCCATCCCTGGGAATGTCCAAGGCCAGGCTGGAGCAACCTGGGATAGTGGAAGGTGTCCCTGCCTATGGCAGGGGGTGGGAGAATCTTTAGGGTCCCTTCCCAGCCAGACCATCCTGTGATTCCTCCTGACATGAACCTGTGGTGTTCCTCAAGGAATGGCTGGTTTGGGACAAGACTAACTCAAGTACCAGCCCTGTTTTCCTTGTTTCTGGCTGCCAGCTGGATGTGGGATCATGGATTGCTCTCCTTTGAGCACAGTGGTCCAGATTGTTTGAATTCCATTCAGAATGGAACTGTGTGTGTGTTTGGTTGCAATTATTGCCTTAATATGTGGCTGCAAGACTTTTATGGACTGCTCAGAGCCTCCAAAAAAACCAAAGTGATGTAAAATGGACTGACAGGTTCCAAGAGCAGGAGGGACAGACATAATCCTCTGTTTGGATGAGAAACGATCCCAAAGCTTGGAATGGAGCATTGTTTTGGTCTTTTGGAAACACTTAATAGCCAAGAAAAGACAGCAATTCCCACCAAGGCAAATTTGATGCCTGAAGAGAGGAAGGAGAATGAAGAGGAGAGAGGAGAATGGTGAAAACACAGACTTTTCTCCCTCCTGGGCAGGGAACAGTCCAAGATTCATTAAATCCTGACGAATCCTTCAGATATGAGCTTGGAAAGCTCTTTGTTGGCTCAGCCTTTTATCTACTCAGACCCTTCTATTTTATCTCCTGAACTTCCAGGGCTGCGAAAAGCCTATCAGGCCAATTTAATATGGAATAAAAGCAAAAAGCCTGGTTTGATTCCACACCAGGTCGGTCAGGCAAGAGTTAGAAAAGTCTAATTAGACTTGTAATTGGAATGTGTGTGAGACAATTAGTTTTTGTAAGTGTGTGTAATTTAATCCAAAGGAAAGGGTCAGGAGGAACTCGCTGGGAAAGAGGTTAAGGAATAACATGTGGCATTCCCAGGCCTGCTGCTGCTCGTGTCTGATACATCTTTTCAGGGACCCCCAAAAATCCAACCTCCAGGAACCTGGAGGTGAGGCAGGGCTTGTGCTCTGACTTTGTCTCCCAGTTTTCATTCCAAGGACAATAGTAAATCCATGGGGGATTCAACAGCAGCAGCGATTTAGGGAATCCCCAATAAAAACCTAAAGTCCAATGCCTGTCTGTGAGTAACTCCCACTCTGGGAGTAACTCCCACTCTCTAGGAGCCCATTCAGCTTTTAGGGAAACTCCTGGGAAATGGCAATATTTCAGCTGAGCTGTTGAATCCCATCTTATCCCGAACACACACTGCATGTCCTTCATGGATGTAGGTTCTTAACCCTGTGCTTACAGAGCAGCAGCCACGATATTTTCCTTTCTGCAGTCCTTTTTTCAGGAAAGGGGCAGCCCTTCAGCCTCCAAGGTCAGCCCAGGAAAAGGAGCTGCTTTCCAGACATGTGGTACTCATTTGCTTGGAATTTTTGACGCCGCTTATTCCAAGGCGGCGCGGCCACGTTTTCCCAGACTCTTGTTTTTGGGGCGGGATTGGACGGGAAGAGAGAGATGCCAAAAGCTCTGACTGGGATCTTGAGTGGGGCGTGTAGGGAACGTGTTCCCAGGTTTTAACAGATCCTGCATAATTATGGGGTCCTTTGAGTCCAAAGGAATGGATTGTTGGTGCTCGTGACCGTAATTCCGTGTTATTTATGGATCACGGTCTGTGATCCAGGTTTTGTCGGCACAGATGTCAGGGCGGGGGGTGTATTCCATGGAAAAAGGAGCCTTGGAGCATGGTCTGAGATCAGGCAGAGCAGGTTGGGATTTCCTGCCTTTGGCTGTAAAACCAGGAGCAGTGGAGGGTTAACAGCCAGAGTCCAAAAGTAGCAGGATAATAAATCCCGGGAATTCAAAGGAAACCTCAGCTCCTGGAGTCTGGGCAGCAGAGGGATGGAGCTTCTGACTCCAGTGTTATTTGTGACCTACTTGGAACTGAAATGCTGCTGTTTGGTCAATACTCAACGGCTGGTTTTTAAAATGATCCCACATCCAGGTTAAATATAATCCTCTGAGAGATAAACATTCTCCACAGGAAATTCCATCACTCCTTGTTGCCTTCATTTTTACTTTTTACTTTAATAGTTCCTTCTTTTTCCACGGCAAACCCCCTTCTCCCCCCCAAGCCCCCACCACCTTTTCCATCACATATCCAATATTTTATGGAGCAATCACAAAGGGCAGTAAATTGAGTCAAACATCCTCTCCTTGGCAGCATTTCCCTCATGACCAAATCCAATATGAACAAAGAGGACAAGGGCAAATAACTTCACTTATTCAGGTCATTTTTCAGCAGAATCATAAAAAATTAGATAGAAAAAGGCCCTATTAGATTATCTCTCCTCTCTTCCATCTTGCCACTCCTGGGTTCTTCTCTGCAGTAAATTTTCCTTGTCCAAATGGAAGTAAGAGAATTTTCCTGCTGATTATTGTTTTTCTTGAGTGGAATAGGATGGATGGGGTTTAGAAAATATTTTTTTTAATGCTTCTACAGGGTTCATTTTTAATTTCTGTGGGTTTTATGTTGCTCTTTTTGGGCACCAGGATCTTACAGTTTTTAATTCCACCCCATTATTCCAGTTGTTCCAGTGTTGGAATAACCCCCAGGCCATGTGTAACAATTTCACCCTATTGTGTTCCTTCCAGGATTAATGTCCCAACAGCACCAGATTGTCCTTCCTGGACAGTGGGAAATGTTTATAATGCTCTTCAGATTAAAATAATTGAAAATCCTCTTAAAAAGATGGAGTTTTTTCCCCCCAAGAGCTACCAGGGAGGTAAATATAAGATAATTTAAACAACCCCTCCCACCAAAAATCCTACATTAATATGGGTTTGAAGGAGTTAATGTTTAAGGAGTGGATCTGTTTATCTGCAGCTGAAAGGTCACTGAGTAAATTCTTCAATGATCCCAGTGTTGGGGAGGTGCTGCTGAAATGACAGATCTTGTCCTGCTTCCAAACAAAAAAAATCCGGGTCGGGACTCTGGAGCAAATGGGGATGTGCCTCGTGTCTCTGGGAAACAGGGAATCAGGAAACCAAGGAATTGTGTCGTGGAATCACAGAATGGTGAGAGAAGGAAGGGACCTTAAAGCTCATCCCTCCCTGTGGCCAAAAAGAGACAAAAACTTGAATATCCCAACCGCCAAACACCAAAACTTGGAGCAAACCCCTACTTTTGGCCCAAATTTGGCTGCAGCTGAGCTGTGCTCTCCCAACCTGCGAGGAAGCAGCCAGATGTTCCTGCTGGATGAGCCTCATTTCTTTGGGAAACCAGGCTAAAAATGGACCCAGCCAGCAGCAGCAGCTATGTTTAGACCCAATATTCCAAACAACTCCTTCCTTTGCAGTTCTTTTAGGATTTTTTCCCCCCTCCTGGAGCTATCTTTGGCAGGAGAATGAAACAGCTGCCACCAAGAGCAGGAATGGAGTTAAAAGATGAAGAGCTGCTGGTGGCAGCACAGCTGGACACATTCCAGGTCACTGCAGCCTGGCAGGCTCTCCAAGAGCACAATCCAGGATGCTGGATGTTTCCCTCACCTCTGCCCTCCTCTGGAGCCAATCACTTCACGTCACCAGCTCTGCAATCCAGTTTTTAGATGGTTTGCCAATCAGATTATGATGCTGGAGCTAAGGAAGGGAAAGAAACAAACCGTGGAGAAAGACTTTCCATGGGGAAAACATTCCACTTGGGATTTCGCTTGTCTTCCTGTGCCAAACTGGCAGGAGAACTGTATAATTACAGTGCTTTTGCAAACAAAATCAATGTACAGCAAGTCTGGGCATGGCCACCCTTCCATACCTGGATTTTATGGAAAATGGAGTGAAAGGATGCCATAGTTTTGTTCCATTCCATAGTTAAACCACTCTCCCCAAAAAATAGGATTTTTAAATAAAATCCCCGTGTGTTCCATGGATTGTAGTCCCTTCTTCCATTTTAAAAGACAGGCTAAAACTCCACAACACAGGAAAGCAGGGACAGTATCCCTCAGATCTGTGTTCCCACCCAGGGATCAGGATACTCAGAGTGGCATCACCACGTCACATGTGGACAGAGAGACAGAGGAAGGGCTATTATGGATATTATATATATATATATATATATATGTATATATATGAAGCATCAAACTTTGTTTTCTCCCAGGTCTGACCAGGAGCCCCTATTTTTTCAGACTAAAATATAACCAAACAAATTGGATCATAAAAATCAATTCTCAAAAACCAGCCCCTCTGTTACATATTAAAGGTTTATTCCCCTTTATTGTGCACCATTAAGGATGCACAACCAGCTTCCAGGAATGCTCTGCTGCTGTCCCAAATGTTCATCCTGTGGATCCTAATCTCCCGTTGTTTTCCCTGTCACATTCAATACATCTCCCGTTCATAAATTATGGACTTGCCTGATTTCCTTAATGTTGCCCAAGAGTCCCCGGGAATTCAGGCTGGGCAGCTCCAAACCCAGGATGCTGAGACTCTTTTAGGATGGGAACAGACTAAGGCAGCTCATTCCCCCCACACTGAGCCAGTCACGTTCCTTTTCCTTATTTTCCCACCAAAATTCCACCCCTAGGAATTCACCACGGAGGTGCTGAAGAGATGAAGACCCATGTGTGTGGTCCCTGGAACTGCTGGAATAGGATCCATAGGATCCCTCACAGTGTATGTGAGGGGAACAACAGCACAAGGATGTGGGGCTGCTGGAGAGAGTCCAGAGGAGGCCCCGGAGATGCTCCAGGGCTGGAGCCCCTCTGCTCTGGAGCCAGGCTGGGAGAGCTGGGGGGCTTCATCTGGAGAAGAGAAGGATCCAGGGAGAGCTGAGAGCCCCTTGCAGGGCCTAAAGGGGCTCCAGGAGAGCTGGAGAGGGACTGGGGACAAGGGATGGAGGGACAGGACACAGGGAATGGCTTCCCACTCCCAGAGGGCAGGGTTAGATGGGATATTGGGAAGAAATTCTCCAGCAGACAAGCCCAAAGGGCTCAGCTGCTCCTCCCAGGAAAGCCCTTCCACCAGCTTTGTTGTCCTGCTTTGGATGCATCCAAGGAAATCTTTGGAAGTCATCCCCACCTGGGGGATGAGAGCTGTGGCATCAGTTTAGGAGAGGATTTGTTCCTGTTTGGGATCTGTTGGAAGGCTCTGGTGGTGAAAGGCTCCAAGTTCTTTAAGAGACTCTCCCAGAGCTGCCGGGGAGGGAAGTTAAACTGATGACCTGGAAAAAGAAAATGAGGGAGACAAGATTAGTCTGCTCAACAGGGAATGCTGTCCTGGGATTTGTTTTGATTCCTGTGGAAGCACCAGTCTGGAAGGCTTTGTACAGTGGAATTTTGGGGGTTGTAGGTGGAGGGGAAAAAATACTTTGGAGATGTATATAGACATACATAAAAATATATTTTAAATGAATAGATAATATGTATAAAAATAAATATATAACTATATTAAGTTATATTTATAACATATAAATAATATATTTAATATGTTCTATTAAATATATAACTATATTAAATCGATTAAATATATAAAGTATTAAAATATATTAAATATATAACTAAATATCAAATATTAAATATATCAAATATATTAAATATATGAAGATAAAGATATAAAATACATGAAGATAAAGATAAAATATATTAAAATGTATTTATATATAAATATATAAATATATGAGTAGAAATACATAAAACATATAAAATAAATATATAAAATATAAAAATGAATATGTAAGATATATTTTAGATATAAAATATATGAAGATAAAGATGTAAAATATATAAAATAAGTATATAAAAATAAGTATGTAAATAAACATATTCAATATATTGAATATATCTATAAAATGTATAAAACATATAAAATGTATGTATCATAAAATATATAACATATATGAAGATGAAGATTTAAAATATATAAAATATATAAAATATATAAATATATTAATATAAATATATAAAATGAATATATAAAATACATAAAATACATGAAGTTAAAGATATAAAATACATTTAAAAAAATGTATAAAATATATAAATACAAGGATTTGTTCCTGGATGAGGACTCTGGGAGTGCTTTGCAGAGGCTGCTGTGCAGGATATACTTAATTTAGCAACTGTCATCCCAGTTTGTATGACCTGTGGTGACAGAACCTGGCCTGGGAAATGTCTGAAAATCCAGATTCATGGAATATTTAGCAGCCCATTCCCTGCTAATGGGCTCCAGAGCTGCGCCAGCACCGCAGGATCCGGAACAAAAGGCTCTGTGTCCCAGTGCCAAGTTTCCTGAGGCTGCCCTGAGTTCGTTCAAGTTTTTCCCTCAGGTTTTATCAAAAGCAAAATCTGAGTCCAGCAAGGCAGGGCTTGGGTGGTTAAAACCAGCCAAAAGCCGGTTTTATTCCCCTTGCTCCGAGGAAACCTGGGATCTGTCACGTGTGGCACTCTCAGAAACGAGGTGGGTTTGTGGTTTTTTTTTTTTTTTTTCAGCAGGAGATAAATTGATGTGAGAAAAACTCCCCAGTATTGATTTTCCTTTTCCTGTGGCTTTGGAGAGGTTGTTGATGCAGCAGGAACACAAGGGCTCTCCTGTGTGGGCACAGTAATCGTAATAAATTGGCTTTTTGAAACCCAGTTTTTAGGCTGTGGTTTCAGTGACTTGATTTGTGGAGTAGATGAGAGCTCCTGGCACAGAATTACTCATTTTTGGGCTGTGGAAGAGGCAGGAGGAGAAATTTTCCTGTGTTATGTGGAGCACTAAACATCAGACAAGATTGTTCTCTCTGTCTCCTTCCTTCCTGGAGCTGAGCCAAGAGGTTTTTTGGGGATGTGAGTGTTAAAAATTACACTTTCTAGAGCTCATTCTTGTTCATCCCGACAGGGATTGTGACAAGGACAATGATTTATCCTCAGGAGAGCAACAGTTCCTTTCTCCCAGTGTCACCAAGATGTGAGCAGGTCATTCACTGAGGATGCCAAGGATGAGATGTTTGTCCATGGTTGGATAATCCTGTTGGATGTCCATGGGAAGCACTGCTGATCCTGATGAAGGGGTGAGCAGGAATCACTGGCGTTCAGGGACACTCCTCTCTTTGTTCACCCTGTTCTGGGTTTGCAGGCAAGTTTTGGGGCCATTTTTTTTCTCCCCATTGTCCAATTTCTTATGGCCTGCTCTGCATATTCTGGGAGTCTCCATGTTAATGTGGGATTTGTTGGGATTTGTACGTGGCCAGGGTGGCCCAGAGACCATGTTGTGAACGGAGACAGACGCTGATGATGTTGCTCTGTGGTGATTTATCCCAAATAACTCAATGACAGTCACTCAGTGATCCTTCTTTCACATCGTTCCTGACAGGATTTTCCTGATTTTCCCTGGATTTCTGCTGTTTTCCTGACACACCACTTACTTTTAGCAGCTTTCCTGGTTTTTGATCTTGTGCCCTTCCCATAGTGGTCCTGCAAAACCACTGCTCTTCTCTCAGAACCCTTTATGTGGAGAAACTCCAAGTCTCTTTGTGTTTTGAGCAATACAGTGAAATTTAGGACTTGGAATTCTTGCAAGTCCTTTTTTTTTCTCTCCATCAAAAGCACCAATCCTTATTTTCCCCTCTTTGTGGACAATTTGGAGTGTGAATGGCCTCCCCAGGAGGGGCCATCTGTGTGCTTGGCTGGTTATTGCAGGAGGCTTTTAGCAGGTCAAGGAAGAGCACAGGGACGTGGGGCTTGGATATGATTTTCCTTACCTTTGTTTTATCACTTCTTCCCCAAATTTTTCCACTGCCACGCCTCAGACCTGAGCTGTGCCAACAGAATTGAATTTGCATTTGTGCAGAGGGGCTTGGTTGCAAACACCAAGCCCCTCTGTGTTCCCCCTGGAGATGTCCAGCTTTGAGGATGATGGGAGCACAGAGGGTGTCCCTTCCTTAGATTTAGGAATTTCCAGGACATTCTACAGACTTGGGAGGGGTGGATTTTGGGGTGGAAAACTGGTTGTAAAGGTCAGTGGTTTGATGTGAGCAGAGGGCTGGTTATTGTAGGATATAATAATAGAATCATGGAATATCCTGAGTTAGGACCCACAAGGATCCTGGAGTCCAAATCCCGGCCCTGCGCAGGGCACTCCAAGAGTCCCACCCCAAAAATGTTCTGGTGAGACTAATTAAACATCTTTCTCAACAGCTTGGAAGGTGGGGTAGGATGCACCTTGTAAAACTCCGTGGATAAACTGGGAGTAAAACTTGTGGCAGGGGAGCAAAACCAACCCCAAACCCTGAGCCATTCCCTGAGGAAACGTGGGAATCCCCAGTAGAAAGATTCAGGTTGGAAAGCACATCTGCCAGGAGTAACTCCAGGATTATTCTTGCTTTGCCTCCAGGAATTCTGTGAGGGAAGTCCCACCTCATTTTCTTATAAAGATAAAAAACCCCAAAACCCCCCAACACCCACCAAGACCCATGCTGAAAATACATTGTGTGTCTTTGTTATTTGTGGAATAATTTCTGGAGCTGGAAATCCTCTTGCAGTGCATCCATCTCTACCCAAGAGGTGGGCACCAGGGTATTCCAAGTTTGTTGGGCACATGAGCCTTGGGTTCGACTGAAAAATCATAGAAATTCCTATAAATTATGCCAAAGGGAGTTAATTGTCACTGCAGGGTGTCAAAAGCTGCAGAACATCCAATAACAACTGAAATTGGAAATACCCACCTCAAGGAACTGTGCTCCTCCATTGCCTGGATCTGCAGGGAATTCAGGAATTTAACTTGGCTGCTTCCGTGGGAAGCTCCTGAATATTCCGGAGAGATTAGACTTGGTCTGTGGAATGAGGATTATTTCTTGTCTCTGAAAGGGGGACACTTGTGGTCAGTACTGGGAAGATGAATTTTTAGGAATTGTTTGGAGGAAAGTCCGGGGTGTTTTTGTGCAAGGAAAAGTTGTTCTCCAAGTAGGAGTCAGCACTGGAAGTAAAATAGAGGAGCTTGTGGAATGTGGAGGTCTGGGGTGGGATAACATTAGGGGGGGTGTTGGCAGAGCTCTGGGACAACCTGGAGGAGTTTGGAATGAGCACATGGATTTATTAGAGGCAGTGGGAAACTTCAGGAGGACCAGGAGACACCAGAAACTTGGGAAATGAGGAAATCCCCACTCTGGACTTCCTGGATAATTAATAATGGCCCATTTCTGCTCAGTGACCTGAGCTGATCGGGAGGAACAAAACCTGTGGATAAGGATTAGCTTTAGGAATGGCCTATGCTGGGACTGGGGAGGGGTGGAACAGGAAATCATTAAAATCCTTTGCAAAAGCTGGAAAAAAGCTTGTTAATTTTCTCTAATATTATCAGGAATTTTGATAATCCATGGGCAGTGCTCAGGAAGGGGAAGAGGTTGAGTGTGTGAGGCTTCTTTAAAATTTAGGTGATATCACTCTGAATTTTGGGGAGTTTTTCACTGGAATTGCTCCTGTGATATCTGTGTAGCAAAGAGAGTCCAGGGAATAAAACTGGAAATTGCCAAGGACTCCAAAAGGAAGGAGGGATTGGGAATTCTTTGAACAAGTGCTTAATAAACCCCAGTGAAAGAAATGTTAACTTATTTTTAATTGCTTCAAAGTGACTTTGTAATTGAAAGTTAATTAAAGGTCTTGAAAAATTATGGGGAATTTTGGGAACACCTTTATGGAAAAGCAGCTGCCCACCTTAAATGATTTTTATTGCTGCTTAATCCATATGAATTACTCAATTAATTAGTTAATTGTGGATCAGCACAGGAATTTTCTGTGGACCTTGTAGCCAAACTGGGAGCTTTGGAGGGAATGGGATTCCAGGGATATAATGGTGGGAGATGAGGTGGGAATGGTGCAGTGGTGGGTGGAAAACCTTGGCCTTATAAAAATGATTCATTTTTAATTAGAACTGAATAGAAAAATAAACCAGATCTCACCCTAAGTCTCTCTTAGAGTTCAGATTAGAGCGGGTGACTTAAATATCTGGAATTATCGGGAATTATCCACCCATCCTGCTGCTGTGTCCTGGATCCTCTCCGGCCCCAAAATCCAGCGGCAGAGAGCTGAGCTGTTGTTATTTCAGTCCCAGTTGTCCTTTTCCCGCTCTTTGGCTCCAAACCCAACCCCTCCAGTTTTCCAGGGGATTAGGCCTGGGTTTCTTTTTAATCAGGAAGTGAAAACGTGGATGGGATTTGCCACTTTTCCTAATCCTGCTCTGCCCTCCTGCCCTTCTACCGGCACCCTGCAAGTTATTTTAGGAATACAGGAGGACTGATGGGAAAGGGAGGTGTGGTTGGGGTGACATCCAGCAGGTGAATCCTGACACATGTCCAGGATGTTCCTGGAGGAAGGATGATGCCAAACTTTGCCAGTTTAAGGAATTCCAGACTTTTTTTTTCATCTGGAGTTCCCACTTATGTCCTAGGGGAAATTTAATCCTCTGGAGCTTAAAGAACCCTTTGATTTTAGGAACTTTGAGATGTTGAGTCGCTGTGTGTTGTGACATTGAGTTTCCCTGGATGCACATTTTCCTGGGATGGATGTTCTCCTGGATGGATGTTTTCCTGAAATGGTTGATTTCCTGGATGGATGTTCTCCTGGTTGTGTGTTTTCTGGGATGCATGTTCTTCTGGATGCATGTTCTTCTGGATGATGTTCTCCTGGGATGGATGTTCTCCAGGATGGATGTTCTCCTGGATCGATGTTCTCCTGGATGGATGTTCTCCTGTGATGGGTGTTTTTCTGGAATGCATATTCTCCTGGATGGATATTTTCCTGGGATGGGTGTGTGTGAAGGTGCTGGTGGAACACATGGCCCTTTTCACCCTCTTCCTTAAAAACTCCTCCCTCTCCAGACTGGCCAAAGCCATTGCTGGTGATTCCCAACTGCTCCCACCCCTTGGCCAGGAAAAGTGTTGGGAATGGGTCTTTGACAGGAGGAAGTTCAGGAGACGGAGCAGCCCTGGGAGCGTTACTGTGCTGAGCATCCCATTACTTGGGGATCCAGTGCTAAATTCCTGCCTGAATTCCCGACTGATTCTCTTGGCTACCCCTCGTCCTTCCTTCCCTCAGTGTGAAGCCTTTTCCTGGGATCTCCCCTCCTGCTGTGCTCCCTGTTCCCGTTGCTGGGCTCTCCGAGGGCCATCTGGTGAACCAGATCAGGGAGCAACAAACCAGGTTATTTTTATCCCGGATCACTTCCCTAATCCCGTTCCCTGCACAGCTCCAGCACAGCCTTGGTGACACGAAGGCACTTTTTAAGGAAAGATTGGAAAGCTCTTCCAGCCAGGAACGACCCTGCGCTTTCCTTTCTTCCGAAATCCTTTCTTTCCATGCCTTTATTCCCTGCCAGGTATTTACACTCGATGAACGTTGTCGTGCCAGCAGAACTTCCCACTGTTGTGCCATCCCCCTAAATTTTCCAAGTTAATTCCTCCTCACAAATTCATTTTTCTCATTCTTTAATGGATGTCTTTGCACTTCCAGACCTCCTCACACTCACATTTCTTTGGTTTAGTCCTAATTTAAAGGATTTTTCCCAATTCCTGGCCCTCAGCACTAAAGGCTGTGTGAGTCCTGTCCTCCTGCTGAATGCTGGAAACCCTCCAGGAATTCAGCACTGCTGGACACAAACCTTTGGTATTTGATGAGCAAGAGCTCATTGACTTCCTTGGCCATCCAAAATATGGATTTGAAGCAAATTTAGGAATCAAACCCGCTCTGGGAAACAAAACAATAATGGCAGAGGGATTGGAGGTGGGAAAGCAGCAAAAGGAATGGTTGATCCCGTGGGCAGGATGTGCTTTCCCCAAATCCAGGGCGGGAAGAAGATCTGGGGGAGGTTGAACTTATTTTCTGCTCCGTTCTTGCCACAAAAAGAGGGATTTGTTGCGTTTTCCGAAGCTGTTGGAAGCGAAGCCGCAGCCCACGTCTTCTTGCTGTGGGAGCGGGTGTATTCCTGGAAGGAATTAAAACTGGAGCTGTTATATTTGGTACCTCCTGGAGCACTGAGGCTCCTTTGGGTACAGAATGTGCTCAGAGAGAGGCTCATTTGCCACCGAGGAGCTTGATGGGATGAGATTTGTCAAGTCCTCATTTCTGCTGGAATTCGCTCTCTCCTGAAGAGATTTTAGGGTTGTTGTGCCTTGGAATTTTGAAGGGCCAAGAAACCTGAAACCAGGATTGAATTCCAAGCAATGAATGTTCTTATTAGAATGTAGGAAAACAGGTGGAAACATTCTTCCCTCTTTCCCTGGGGGGTAACAACAGTGTTGGGTTTATCTGGACCTCACTTGCCACTGAGGAGCTTGGTGGGATGAGATTTGCTGAGTCCTCGTTTCTGCTCGAATTCCTTCGTGTTTTCCTCTCTTTCCTGACGAGATTTCAGGGTTATGCCTTTGAATTCTGAAGGGCCAAAAAGCCTGAAACTGGGATTGAATTCCAAGCAATGAATATTGTTATTAGAATGTAGGAATACGCACCTGTGGAAGCAATAGGTGGAAATATTCCTGACCCTTTTCCCTGAGTGGTAACAACAGTGTTGGGATTATGTGGAGACTGGAACATCACCAGGGTGGGTTTGGACTTCTGTCTAAGGATTCCGTTTGAGTTCATTGGTTTCATGTGAAAGGTCTTGTGGTGGAATTCTGAAGGGAAAAGTGGGATGGATCAGCACTCCCAAAGAAAGTCTCACTTGTTGGACTGGATCCAGCATTTTCTGCATCCTGGTTTCTCCCCCAGGGTATGGGTTTTTTGGGTGAATGTGAACTAATTTGGGATCAGTGGGTAGAAACCAGGAAAAAAATATTTCATGGGAACATTTTGGGCCTGGGTTGATTAAAATTAACAGTTATTCCGGGGAGCTGGTCCTGGTTTGGGAACAGGAGTTTTGCTGCTCCTCTCTGATGCCTAAAACATGTGGAGTGGCTTGGGAAGGGGTTGCCCTCCCCCTCCTGCATCCTGTGCTTCCCAGAGCCCAGTCACTCCCAGTATGGTTATGAGCACTCCCAGTCTATCCCAGTTGCCCTCAGCATGCTCAGTCCGAGTTGCTTCCAGCATGATCCCAGCTTCTCTCACTTGCTCCCAGTAGCCCAAAGTGTGGTCCCAGTTGCCCCAGTTGTGGTCCCAGTCCCCCCAGCATAGTTCCGGTATCTTCCAGTTGATCCCAGCTGCTCCCAATGTGTCCCCAGTTGGCTCCCAGTATAGGTCCAGTAGCTCCATTCACACCCACTGTGTAATCCCAGTTGCTCCCAGTATGATCCCAGTGTGATCCTGGCCACTCCCACTATGATCCCTGTTACTCCCAGTTCCTCCCAGCTGTTTCCAGCATGAACCCAGTTTTTTAGAGGCATTTAATTTCCAGTTCCAGAGCTTTTGTTCCAACTGGGAAGGTGGAGGGGTGGGGGGTTGAGAATAACATGTAAAACTGGGGCTAAAAGCTGTGTATTCCCAAATCCTCACAAACAGCTGGTTAACAAGGATTTGCATGGAAGCTTAAACTGGGAAGACCTTGGACTTATTTCCAGCTCTGGCATCCCTTCCCACTCCTCCCTTTCTCCCAGCCTGTCTCCCGTGTCCCCATTCCTTGTGCTCCAGGGGAGCCATGACCCCCCTCTGCTGGAAGGAACCATATTTTGTGTCCCACAGGTTTTCCCACAGAGCCCTCACGACTCTTTCTCTTTCTCTTTCTCTCTGTCCTGTTGCTGCTCCAGAGCTCTGGAATGCTGTGAAGACTCACTGCCCAGGCACATTCCCCTCCGGATTATCTCCATCCAGAGGAAGCTCGTCTCCCAGAGGTACCAATCCGTGTTTGATGTGTCCCCTTCCATCGGGTTTAGATTCTCCTCCCAACCCCGTTTTCCCATCTCCCTCCATGCAGGAAAGCTTTGGATTCTGTGGATTATAAAGTGTTGCTGTTTGAGCTGGGCCCTTCTTTCTGTTAAAGGAATTTGGTGGAATTGGAAAATAAGGAATTTCCGGCTCGTCAAATGCAGGAGTTGAAGCTGCACCAACACTGTGGGCCTTAATTTTATTGTGGTGATTTGTAAAGTGAATAAACTCTGCATTTTGGGATTTAGTGCCCAGATTATGAGCCCTGAGCAGGTCAAGCCTCTGAACATGTTTTTTATATAAAAATATAGATAAGAATTAAGTACCTTATCTACAGGAGCTGTGAAACAGTCAGAAAACCCCTTTGGAAAACATCCCTATTTGCCTGCCCTTCAGTTTTCCCTTAGGAATTCGCTTACCTCTGGCTATGGAAGACACTGGGATGGCTGAAGTGACTTGATCCAGCTGTTCTTGTGGAGGAATATGGAAAACCAAGGACTGTGGGTTTTTTTCCCCCTTTTCTGTGTTTGGCTGCTCAGTAACATGAACTTTAAATGTCAGCAGCTCCTGGATCTGCTGGGCTGTGTTGGGATCAAACATTTGGACACGCTGTGACCCTTATCCTGAGGGGATTTCATCATTTTTCAGCCCTACTTTGGGAAAAACCTGCCCTAAATCCACGTCTGCTCTTTGGACACAGGCAAAATCCCACTGTTCCTTCCTCTCCCACCCCATCTCAGCCCAGACGGAACAGAAAGTGCCAAGGATTTCAGGGAAGCTTTTTGTCCTTGCCTGTGCCAGCCTTGAAGCAGCAGCAAAGATCCCCTGCTCATCTCCCTCTTTCCCCTTTTTCTCCTTTTCATGCTAGAAAAAAGGATAAAGATTAAAAAAAAAGGGGACTTTGATGCTGCTCCTGACCCTTTTCCTGCCTGGTTTCCCCCAAATCTCCAAGCTGAGGAAGCAATAGGAGACCCCATTGTGCTGCTTTTTTGGGATATGAGAACCAGAAATCCAGGGCTGTGGAAGTGGAGAGGCAA
This sequence comes from Corapipo altera, assembly GCF_003945725.1. Taxonomy (NCBI): domain Eukaryota; kingdom Metazoa; phylum Chordata; class Aves; order Passeriformes; family Pipridae; genus Corapipo; species Corapipo altera. The sequence continues at coordinate 2,678,381 of NW_020884934.1, read as the reverse complement.
AGTCTCTCCAGTCCCAAGGGTGGGATTGGTGGGAGGTGGGGTGGGAGAAGGCCCAGGAAGTGGGACTGGGATTGGAACTGGTGGGAGATCTCTGGGACAGGACATTCCAAGTGAGAACATGGGAAGTGGTGGCTTTGCAGGAGAAAGCTCCTGGTCCAGGGACTCCTGGTCCAGTTCAGCTCCACATTAAGGAATCTAGGTTTAAACTTTGGGTGTCTGAGCTCCCACTTTGGTCCCTGGAGACCTCAAGAGTGGAATTGTTGGAGCCTGAGCGACCTGGCTGACCAGCTCCTGGTTGGCATCTCCAAGGAGATCGGGATTGCTCTCCAGGCTGTGATTGTCCTGCTTGGAATCTCCACCAGCCACTTCAGATATTTAATTTTTCAGGATCTTTATTTGGGCCTTTTTAGCCTCCTGATGGTGATTTCATTCAGAAATCAAAAGGTGGAAGGAATTGGCTTAAACTCCCAGGAAGTGTCCCACTCACCCACATCCCAAGAGAAATTCCAGCAATTCAACAGTTAATCCTGGTATGTTTGTGTGTAAAATCCACATGTATCCAAAAATACCTCTCTTATCTCCCTCCTGGTTTGGTTTGATGTAAACATTCTGTGATGCTCTTTTACATTAGGCTGGGTTTTATCCACTGTGGAATTTGGAACTGGGCCTGGACTTTACGCTTTTGCTTCTCCACGATTCCAAACTCAGACGGAACATTTCTGATCTTCAGTCTCGGGATTGTTTGTGCCAGTTTGGTGGGATCTTCCCTGGGCTGGGAATGCTCCAAATCCGGGGTTGAAGTGAAGCTTTTTTCCAGCGTGGCCCGGAACACTTCCAGGGGTGGGATGTGGCACTATGGGGGAACATCCCCCCGTTCCCTATGCTTTCCATAACTCCTCCCTGCAGTGTTTGCTCCACATCCCTTCTCCCACAAACCTCAGATGGATAATTTCCCACCTCTTCCCGCCGTGCCAGCCTTGTTTGTGTGGAGGAACAAATATTCCCTGTGGATTATCCAGCTCCTGGAGCACAGTGCTGCTGGAAATACCTGGTTGTGATTAAGTGCATTTTGAATTTGGGAGTTTGCTTAATGAGCTGCACCTTCCCCACATTCCTTTGTTCCCTCAGAAGAGCTCCGTGTTCCGATTTACGGGGCCAAAAGGGGGAAAGTGCCATGAAAAGCCTTAATTAGTCTCGTTTGAGTGCACAGGGAACAGAGTTGGTGTGAGCCAGCTTTTGATTCCACCCTTTGATTTTTCCCTAAGCTCGTTAGAGGCTCTGTATCCCTGCCTTTCTCCGGCTGGATTGGATAATTGGAATTTCGAAGAGCAAGAGCCAATTATAAGCAATAAAGTTGTGAAGCAATCGGCTTCATTATTAAATGTTCTTTTTTGAACATGTGGAAGCCATAACTTGGTGGGGTGGGATTCACAGGAATGATGTCCAGAGGGTTTGTTGTGAACCTCACAAAGGAGAATATTCCAGGAGCCTTGGATTTGCCCGTTGTGCCACATTTCAGTGGTGTGTGAATCCCAGAATCCCAGAATTTGGGCCGCCGAAGGTCATCCAACCCAACCTCCCTGCTCAGGCAGGATCCCCGAGAGCAGCTACTTCAGGGTTGGGAATATTCCCAGGGAAGGAGATTCCAAAACTTCTCTGGGCAGCCTCTTCCAAGCGCTCCGTCACCCTCACAGGGAAGTTCTTCCTCATGTTCAGGTGGAACTTCCCATGTTTCAATTTCTTCCCGTTGTTTGGCAGCACCAAGAGCCTGGTGGTGCCGCTGAGGTTTTGATTTTTCCTCTACAGGCCAATAGGAAAAAACCCCCAAATCTTGGAATACTGTGTTTTATCTTTGGAATTCCCACATTTTTTGGGGTATTTCAGTGTGTAGTTCCTGTAGTCCCCAGTTCTGGCCATGGATTCTCCACACAAAAGACTGGAAATTAATTGAAATGCAAATCCTACTCTAAGGTATTTGGGTTTTTTTTAATTGGACCCTCTAGAATTATGCCTGACTGGAAAAAAAGAATTCCATTGGTATCATTTGGATAATTTGGTTTGTTTGGGAATTAAGATTTCCTTCTGTCTCTATAAAGTCTGCTTTTCTCTTGGATATTATCTGCTCCAGAAAAAGGATGTTGGATTGGGTTTCCATCCCAACTTGCCATTAAGGAGCCAGCAGTTGGATCTTCCAGCTCTTCCTTCCTTCCCTGTGGCAGTGGGGGTTGTAACACCTGACTGTGGGATGATGACCCACCTGAAAATGTTTTTCCAGGATTCCAATCTCCACCTGCACATGGAAATCTCCACATTTCCCACTGCTGGACATCAGATTCGGGGTCCTTAGATGAGAGGGAATGGTGGGAAACATGGAAGTTCCTTGGCTCAACAACCAGCCTGAATATTTGGGATGTGTGTGATGATGCACCGATGTCTTCCATGGGGATTTGTCTTTCCAAAGGCATTTGCTCTTGAGGTGCTGCCTTTTTCCAACCCTGTGGAAAATTCCTTGCTTTTAAATATTTATATACTATTTTTATACTATTTTAATATATTTATACTATTTTAATATTTTATACTATTTTACTATATTTATATCCAACATACTGATATTATTTCAATGTATTTATATATCTATACTTAATATAGCTATATTTTAATACATTTATAGCATTTAAATATACTTTAATATAAAATGACTGACTTCCATAAAATAACACTGATTTCTTGTTGGGGGATCATTTGGAAGTGAATGGGAATTTGTCACCTCTGTGAAATTTGCTTCTTGGCAAGAGTTTAAAGCCCTGAAAAGGAAGGGAAGAAGGAGAAGGCACCTCTTAGCTCAGCCAGTGCTGATCCCGTTCAACATTCCCTTTTAATCCTTGGCTTGTGCCTGAGCATCCTGACGCTCCGGGGTCACCGTGGGATCAGCACAATCTCCCTGCTCAGCTTTTCCAAGCCTGTCTGTGGTGTTAAGTCTCCAGCTGGAAAGGTGATCCCCTGGGGAGCCTTGACCTGCTCTCAGAATTCCTTTCTCCTGGGTTTTATTCCAGTGGTTTTTCCCTCCCCGTCAGCCCCACTCTGTTAATTGTTGTGACTGCTCAGCACAACCCTCCCTCTCCCTCTCCCAAACCTCCTTTGCTTCAGCTCCTTCCTGATCAAGTGGTTCCTGGAGCAGGGCCCAAAGTGTCTCCTGGTTTCATATCCCCCCAGGGGCAGCACAGCCAGACTTCCATCCTAATCCCTCTTCCCAAACACAGAGACGTTGGCACTGTCTAGACATGGGCGTTCCAGAGAGTTTATTCCCGCTTTCCCACGTGCTCCCTCAAGGTTGAGGGTTTCCTCTTTCTCCTTTTCATCCCACAGGGTCTTCCTCAAAGCCTTTACTCCGTGGGGTGAAGTCCCACAGATAATTTGGGAATGGGGTGAAATCCCACTGACAATTTGAGAATGGGGTGAAATCCCACATCCAGTTTGGGAATGGGGTGAAATCCCACAGACAATTTGGGAATGGGGTGAAATCCCACAGACAATTTGGGAATGGGGTGAAATCCCACATGCAGTTTGGGAATGGGTGGCTTTGAACTTTTCCACTTTTTTTCTAATCACTGAACAGCCTTTTCTTGAGCCCATGTTGGGCAGCTTTTCCATGCGGGAGTGGATCCTTAAAAGCTGGACTTTGGGAGTAGGGGAAGCTAAAAATTTGAGTTTCCTGCTCCTTTGGAATTTTCCCTCTGCTCACGGCAGGCTCTGACCTTTCTTTTCTTGGGAAGTGTTCTGCTGGGAAGTTCAGCTAATGAGGGAATCATTAGGATCCTGGTCAGCCTTGGATGTGGTGTGGTTGTGTAGTGAAGAGGAGGGTGGCCACAAAAACACTGGGAAAACTGAAGATAAATTGGAAGTGGAGCAAAATCACCCATTCTTTGTACCCAAAGTTCTCCCTCATTCTGGAGCTGGCGTCCTTATGTGCATTTATTTCCCATTTTTTCATAATAAAGTGTCAAAATGGTGGTCTCACTCCAGCCAGAACTGCCCATGGATTCTCCTGCAAGTGGAAAAGGCGTGGTCATCCTTGAATTCCCTTCCCCAGTCATCCCAACTGCGGATGGTTCCACTTGTGACACGAGGAATTCCATTTTTATCTGGCAATAAGAGCTAATTGACAAACCTGGGAAGTTGTACAGAAGAAGAAATGTGTCTGTTCTTTTGCCTCGACAAAAAGACAACTTAAAGAGTGAAAAAATTCCTTGAAATTGTTCGTCGGAGGGGGCAAACTCGGCTTTTTGTTCTGGGAGGGTTTTGTGTCTGTAGGATTCCAGCTGAATGCCGGGTGGGAATCGACTGCTAATGTTGATTTTTTAAAAAAAATCTGGATTTTTTGGGCACAGGAGGTTCTAAAATATTGCTCAGAGAAATGGTTCTGACAAGAAAAGTGAGGTCAGAAAAACAGGACTGTGTCATTCCAAGCCAAGTCCTTGGAAACATCTTCAGTGGCAGTTCTTCCCTGTCCCAAATCAGCTTTTTTCCTTGGCAGGGAAGACCTGAAGTGCTGTTTGTTTGCAGAATTCCTGCGTGGCTGACTCGGTCCTCGGAGTCCTCCTGGTAAAGTCAGCTCTTGCTACTGAAAAAATCCCAAATAAACCAGGGAATGTCCAATATTCCCGAGGCAGGAACAACACGTGCAGCTTTTGGTGGTGATTGGTTTTATTTTGGGATGTAGGAGATGCATTTCAGATGCATTTCAGGGAGAGCCGGAACATCTTTTTTCCCCCTTTTCCCACTCATCCAGAAACACTTGGAAATGAGCAATTCCATGTCTTTGTCTAGTTGAGGGCTGTTTTCTCCTAATATAAGGAAATAATTCCCACTTCTGTTAAGCCATTGTCCCACAGGGATGTGGAGCAGATTCCAATTTGCTGCCCTTGGCTGGAGAGGGAATTGTGAAGGAAACCTGGGGGAAGTTGGACCAGTGTTAAATCCCTCTCCCAGAATAATTCCCAGCTCTGTGTTCCAGGTAACCTTTGAAAAGGGAACTGTCAGATTACATTTGCTTTCTGGGGATGGAAAAAGATCCATAATTTGGTCAAAGGACAACCAAGGACTTTGTTTCTGTGGTTAAAATATGGAGTTATCTCCTGAGGAATCTGAGTTGATTCCCAGAGGTCCCTCTGATTCCGTGCTAGGGGAAGCTGTTTTCAGGGAATATTAAGAGCACTTGGAAAGGTGCCGCAGCAAATCCTTAGGGATGTACCTGGAACTCCAAAGGGTCCCAGCAAGGCTCTGCCTCTGGGATAATTCTGACCAGATACAGGGATCTGTATTCCTGATTTATTGCGTAGGTTTTCCCCAGTAAAGAATTCATGGCATAGTTCAGGAATCTGGGGTGGTTTAATTATATGGAGCAGCTTTGGATGCACCTGAAACCCCTGGAAGTTGGTTTCTTTGGATTGGTGGGTGATGGGTCTGTCAGGAGATTATACAGCCCCATGTGGAGTCTCCATCCTATATCAGGGATATGTGTAGGGTATATAGGATATGGACCAGCAGATCCCCCCAAAATTCTGCTCGGGGGGAGCTAAACCCAGCCTGGCTGCAGCACAACTTCCAGCTCTTTCCTGGGAAGTGGGATGTGGGTGTAGACATCAATTTAACAAAGCCAGAACAGGAGATGATGTTTAATTGCTCAGGGGGTGACACGGAGCCCTAATTAACAGCCACATAATGGGGTGTTTGGCTCAGGATCCTGAGCGGGATGTACCCGGAGAACATCAGGGAAGGAGCTTGGCAGAAGATGATACGTGGGCTGGCTCTGCTAAGAAAGCCACCCCTGCAAGGCAGAGCTGCTGGAGGTATGAGCCCCCCCTCTTTTTGGGAATACTGAGTGTTCCCAAACCTTTCCAGAGCTGCACATCCTCTCCTGGTCTCATCACCCCCGGGAAAGCGAACCCCCAGAGTTCCTGCCGTTCCCGCTGTTCAGCTGGAACCTGGCTTTGGTCTGTGGGTAAACACTCACCAGCCTTCAAACCCCAGCAAAACAGGGGTGTTTTTTTGTTTCCGAGGGGCAGAGAGTGTTAAGTATGGGATTACCAGGCTGGAAATGGAGCTGTGTTTTCCTGTGGCTCTTTTGTAATTCCAGGATTATGTTTAACAAAGGTCCCCTTCAGCTCCCTCAGTGTTTCATTCCCTTGGGATGCTGGTGAGACCAGAGCTTTCCTTACCACGTTGAACTTTGCAAGAGGAGGTTTTTCACTTTATATTCAGGATGGAATTTCCTTTTTCTCCTTCTTAGGGTTTAGTTCACCTATTTTAGGAATGATTCTTCTGGATTTATTCCAAATATAGCTGCTGTGACTCAGCCTCTGCTCCTGGCTTTGGGATCCAAGATGCACTTGCTGCTTTTGCATTCCCTCCGTCTCTGGAATTTCTCCCTCTTCCTTCCTAATCCAGTTCCTCAAGGAGCATTCTTCAGTTCTTATGGCTTTCCTATTGATCCCAGGATTTTTGATCCCATGATGTTTTCCAGTTGTCAGGGGCTGAGGAGGTTTTTTGGCTTGGTCTCGTCATTGCTGTTGTGTCTCTGCTCCCTTTTCTACTCCCCCATCCAGTGTCTGCAGAAGATTTTCCGGATCAGCTGGGAATTGCAAATCAGGAGGATTAGCATTTGTATCCACCACGCTCCAGCAGAAGGGGATTACAAGTCCTGGGTCACTCAGGAGCTCGGGAATGTAGCTATGGAGGGGATGGGAATTCTGCTCTGCTCCCACACGGCTGCCTCAGCAGATTATAGAACCCAGGGATATCCAGGATTGGGAGGGACCCACAAGGATCAAGGTCCAGCTCCAGGACACCCCAACAATCTCACCATGTGCTCCTTGAGCTCTGGCAGCTTTGGAAGTGGCCACCTCCTCAGGGAGCCTGTTCCAGTGCTCCCTCCAGGAGAAAAAACCTTTTCCTAAAAATAATATTTTGCTTGTGTTTTGTGGAAATGCAGGATAGGATTCCAGAATGTGATTCCTGTCCTTTGGGATCAGACTTTTCCTTCTCTTTCCAGGCAGTAATAGATATTTGGCATCAAATAAAAAAGGAGAACTCCAGGCACATTCCCAGGAATGCCAGTGAAGGATACTGGTGGGATAACACATTCCCAGTAATGCCAGTGAGGAATACTGGGAAGGCATGATCCCAGTAATGCAGGGATGGTTGTACCCTGGGAAGTTTCTATGGAGAAATGTGTATTATATTTATGGGTTGTCATTCCCTGTGCTCTGACTTCCATATTCCCACCCCATTCCGTTCAAGTGCATGTCTGTAATTAAAGGAATTAAATATCAAATGAACAACTTAAATTTGATTCAATACATATTATTCATTGAAAAGGAATAACCAGAATATTTTATATTGATTTTAAAAAGTTTTATTGGGGAAAAAAAAAACCTAAAGGAAGAAAGAGGGGTCTTGGGAAGCATTTTCCTTGTTCTTTCTGGATGTGTATTCCCAGGCTCTCTGGATCGGAGAGGTCGTGGCTCCTCTCACAGTTCCCCTCCTTTTCTTGCCATCAGGGACATTTTTTTCCCCTCCTGTTGCCTGGCAATTCCTGTGGGATCAGCCAGGTCCTGCCCTGTGCTTTCCCTCTGTTCTGTGGGCTGTTGTGCAACATCTTAGGACTGGTTTTCCGGAGGACAAGCATCCGACCTAGGTCCTGTCTTACACCTTGGCCTGCTTATTATGGATTTAATTCCTTAGTTCTTTCTTGCTGTTGGAATCAGCTCCTAAAACTGAATTAAACCAGGAACTCTGTTATTTTGTAAAGGGAAAAAAAAAAGTGCCACCCAATATTTCCCAAAACATCATCTGGGAATGTTGAGTTTATTTTCCAAGTAAAACGAAACTTGTGAATTCATCACATTCCTACTTCAAGTCCTTGTAGATGTTTGTTGAATCCCATAAAGGAGTTTTTCCCAAGGGGCTGGAGGGGTAGGACAAGGGGGAATGGCTTCCCAGTGCCAGAGGGCAGGGTTAGATGGGAATTGGGAAGGAATTCTTGGCTGTGAGTGTGATGAGGCATCACAACCTCATTTCTCTGACTGAGTATGACATATCCACAAATGGAAAAGTGGGAGCGCTGCCCTCCCACCCCTCCAAGGTTTCTTGTGTCCCACCAGAAGGAAACTCCTGGCTGGAGGCCATTAGGAATATCCCAAACCTTGGAAAACCGTTCCATCCAGCAAATCCCTGGTGAACCTGGTGCAGTAACGCAGTGCCCACCTCTCCAAAGGGCTTTTCCCAGTGGCCAACTAGAGTCTCCCAATCCATCATTTGGGGAAAGAAAGGAGTAGAGAGAAGTGTCTTGTGTTCCTGGAGGTCTTTTCAGCAAAACACAAGGAATTAGGGTTGTGGAGATAAAGAAAAGGAGATGATCAGCTGGAGGAGGACGCAGCTCAGTCGGGAGTACAAGATTCCAGCAGGGATCACTTCCGAAGGGAACATCATCAAGGCTTGCAGTGAAAGGAATTAATAGGGAATATATCAAGGAAGCTGTTTGGGAACTGCTGAGAGCAGAGTTGATCACACAGGGAGCTTTGAAGAAATCCATGTGTTTGTGGGTCACCTGGGGGTGAAACCCGTCATCTCGCAGAGGAAAAGCTGGGAATTCACAGCATGGGATCCATCTGTGGAAAGAGAAAACAAGCCAATATAAGACCAGCTCTGCCAACATCCTTTGGTTTTCCTCAGTCTGAAATTTCTTGCAGGGGAACTGCTTCCAGGCCAGATTGGAGCAACCTGGGATAGTGGAGAGTGTCCCTGCCCATGGAACTGGATGAACTTTAAGGTCCCTCCCAACCCAAACCATTCCATGATTCTTGTTTTCCATTAGAATTCCTGTTCTATTTCTATAGCAAATCAAATGTTTTGTTCCATGTGAGGCGTGTCCAATCAACTTTTGGTTCTGGTGTAGCCAAAATAAAAGCGTAATTAAAACGGGAGCTGTTAACTGGGGGGGAACCCCCTTGTGTTACAAATTCCTGAGCTCACAGCAGCCTTTTTTTGGGAAAAGGTGGGATAGAGCCCTGGAACCTCCTGAATGAAACTTTAGCAGCTGAAATGGGAGTTAATTTAATTACTGTTTGTGGATCCCCAGTGAGAGTCAGGCTTCAAAGGACTTCCATGAAAAGTTGTCAGGAAATTATTGGGATTTGGATGCACTGCAAGGTCAGGAGGCCTTTTCATGTTCAAGGAGACTTTGGCTGGATGTGATTTGCATGTGATTTGCATAACATGAATGTTGAGGGCCAACAGGTCAGGGAGGAAACGTTGCTTTTTTGCTTTGTCTTCTCTCTTTGTTCCCACTCTTCATGTTGGTTTTCTGCTGCTTGGTGGGAAATGAGGGATTTTTTGGCACACAGAGAAAATCCTGCTCTTTTCCCGAAGGGGCTCCCAAAAGCATTTCCATCCCACTTTCACAAAGACAGTGCAATGGGAGGGGAAAGGGAAGGTCACCTTGACAAAAGGACTCACCTGTCCGTGTCACTGCTTTAAAACTCCTGGAAAATAGATTTATTTTGCATTAGGACTCTGCTTGTAAATATTTTATTCCCCTATTTCGAAAGGATAACAAGAATAACTTCAGGAACTTCCTGGATTTCGAGTGCCAGGTTTATTATTTTATTTTATTTTGTTTTATTCATAGATGTTGGAACAGGCTCCCCAGGGAAGGGGACTTTGGACAAGGGCCATCAAACCCTTCTGCTGGAATGTCAGTCCCGAGCCCAAACATTCCATGGATGTAAAGTTTTACAATGATTTTCCTGGTGATCTGAACACTCCATGAAGCCACTGATGGCAATCCCTGTGTCCCTGTGGCTTTGCTTTATAACCCTGATTTCCTTGGCTTTCAGAACTGCTCCTCCTGTGCCAGCTGGGGGGTGGAGGGACAGCTAATTAATTAAGCACTAATTGTTGTCAAGTCGGTGGTGCTGCCATTCACTGTTGGATTTGTTTATGATTGGAGGTAAAGCAGGAGGAGTTAATGATCCACCAAACTGTGCATCCATCACCAGACACTTGGTTGGGAAGGAGGGGGTTATTTATGACCTGGAAAACAGCACATTGGAACAAAACCCCCCGGACTGGGAAGGCAGGATGGTTTTGGGTCTGGCGTGAGATCATCACTGGATGACTGTGGAGACAAATGTGCTGCCTAATAGAGCTTAATGACTGATTTTCCCCTTAATCATGACTGAGAATGTGCTTCATTAAGATAATTAACTGAGCCACTTGTTTAACTGACACCTGGGAGACACAAATTCCCAAGTTCCTTGGCTTTCCTCTGAAGAAAACTCCTGAGGAGTTTTCTCAGGAGTTCCACCGGACAGGGCTCCACCGGAACGCGAGGGCTCTTGGAATCTCCTGGCTCATGGAAGATCTTGATTCCATGTCTGTGTCTGGGAGAGGGCTGGGTGGCACTGGATGCCCTGCCCAGGAGCCAGGCCTTGGCCTCTGGGTTTTCCCACTCCAAGCTCACAAATCTTTGCAGATGGGCTTTGATCTCCTGATTCCCCAAAGGTCGGGGCTCGGTTGGGGTTGGTTTCATCACCCAAAAACTTTTCCCTCTTCCAAGGGGGAGGATTCCTTGTCTGACTGGTGGCTTCTCCTCTTTGCTGCAGCTGGAAGTGGGGTCATGAATCCTGAGCCCCCCTGGAGCAGGGATGTGTCAGATCCATCTGCTCCATTTGTAGGCAGAACACACAGCGCTGGAGAATTTCTGGGAATTAACGGAGAGATCCAAGCCGTGAATTATTAAATATCTCTTTGGTTGTGATATCTGGTTGTAAATCCTTCCCTTCCCAGCTCTCTGTGTCTGGAATTCTAACAGGGGGATGTTTGGAGCCGACATCTCAACTCTGCTTTTCTTTTGTTCCCAGAGTTCCTGGTCTTCCACCATGAATCCTGTTTACAGCCCCGTCCAACCGGGGGCTCCCTATGGAAACCCGAAGAACATGGCATACACAGGTAGGACTGGTGTTCCCTGGCTCCTTCCCGAGTGTCCATGTCCCGTTGGGGGAGCAGGTTGTCATTCAGGAGTGATGGGAGAAAGAGTTCCCATCAGGGAACGGGATTCACGGGGAAAACCTTCCAGCGGCGTCAGCGCAGTGAGTAGTGAGGAGAGTTGAATCCATAGGAGGATGCCCTGGAAATCCCAAGGAAAAGGATCAAAAGGGAGTTTCTTTGGATAAACAAACCAGGCAAGAAGTTGCTGGGAGGGTCAGTGGGAGCTTTGTGTGTGGAGCTGAACTGGGCTTGTCTCTGGAGCTGGGCTTGTCTCTGGAGCTGGGCTCAACTTCCCTCCAGAGCTGAGCTGAGCTTCCCATGCACGTGCTGGAATAATGCAGCTGGAGAAGTGAGGATCCCCCAGGATCTGCTGTTGTTTGGAGAATGTACAGTTCCTCTTGGAGGTGGGGACTTAAACCCTGTTCTTGGCTGAGTTCTTTGATCTCAGGTTCCGCTCTGCTTGAGCCGATCTGATGTTGAGGAGCGAGTCTGACTTAAAGCCCTTCTTTGGAACTGAGTTGTCTAAAAATGTAATTTTTAATACTCCAACGAGGCACTGAAAGATGTTTCCCATAATTCTGCAGCTGAAGGGTTCTGTTGTGGAAAGAATTTAGGTGGAAAAACTCGGTTTCTCAGTGGTTTTCCCCATGGATTTTGCTCTCATGAGCACCTTCCAAAACAAGCCTTGGAAAACTCCTTCTCCCATTTTGGATGTAATTAGGTCTTGGGTGTCATGTTGTGTCAAGACTTTATATTTGTGGGGCCTGTTGGGCGTGTCGACTTCCCCCTGATGTGTGGAATTGCTTGGGAATGTGCTTTTGTGGAAGTGAGCATCAGACACTCTCAGCTCCTTTGTGTATGGAATATTCCCAGGAACAAAACATTTTAAATTTGAATTATTTGGAATATTTCAGGAAATATAAAGTTCTACAGCAAAGGAGGAGGAGAAAATTGAAATTTTAACCCCTGTACAGAAAAGAGACAACTCCTGAGGGTGGGCTCAGAACTTATGGGAAGAGCTGTGGAATAAAACTCCAGTGGGATACAGGCAGAAAGAAAACAAGGATGGCAATGAGGAGACTGGCAGCTTGAATATGTGGGTTTTTTCAGTTTTATGTGAATATTTTCTAGTGTTTGATATTTATTATTTTTATTTCTGTGGTTGCTTTTGGCTGAAAGGATCAGTTTGAATCTGATTTTTTTCTCATCTCTTTGCTGTTTTCCAAACCTGGGTGGGGGAAGAGAGATCTAATACAAGAGAAATAATACAAGTTTTTGTACCAAATTGGCTGTTGGGGAAACTGGGAAATCCTTGTGTTAGGAAGAGTGAGGAATCCTTGGCACAGACCCAAGAACTTGGAGCACCATCCCTTTATTCACATCCTTCATTTTCCCATTCTGATCTGCCTTGAAGGACAGTGATTTCCTAAAGAATTTTTAAGGTGTGGGCTGGCTTAGATGGATCTTTAGAGGAAATAAAAATCAAGTTTAAACCAGGAGGTTTTAAATCAGAGTTGTTTGGTGAAATAGAGGCAGAATTGGGAAGCTGTTGTTTGAATTGAGGCTGATTTTTAATTGGATTTAAGGCTTGGTAGAATTCCTTCCCCCCAACAAAATCTGAGCTGCTGAACCACCTGGTTTCCCTTTGGAATGTCCCCCTTCCTGTTTTCCTGCACCCACTCCAGGAAAGCAGCAGTGCTGTGGATGGATCAGCCTCTTGGTGTGGAATCAGGGGTGAGGAATCCAACCTCTCCTTGTTTGATTCCAGCGGTGTTTGTTTTCCCTCCCGCTGGGATCCTTTTCCTCCCAGGAGCTCATTAATATGCTGATGAGATGCTGGAATTCAGGGCCTGACTGACTCCGTCTTCCTTATTGCTGAATAATAAATGGGAATAAAATCCAGGAGCCCACAGATGCGAAGCCGGTTGGGAAATCTCCAGGGAGTTTGTGTCGCTCCAGGGCACAACATCCCTCCGGTCCTGCTGCACTTCCCAGCCTGGGAGGGATGCTCATGGAATTCCGGGATGGTTTGAATGGGAAGAGACCTTAAAGCTCATCCAATCCCACCCCCTGCCATGGGCAGGGACACCTCCCACTATCCCAGGTTGCTCCAGCCTGGCCTTGGACACTTCCAGGGATGTGGCAGCCACAGCTTCCCTGGTAGAAATCCTCCTTTTAACCCTCCTTTGTAGGACACAGAGAATTCCAAGCGTGATTTCAGCCTTTTTATTAACTTGAGCTTCAAACTGGGCTGTGTTATTCCCTGGAAAATCTGGGCTTTGATAGAGATTGGTTCTTTCCAAGTTCTGCTGTATGGAAAGAGAATAAACTTGCCTTTTTTTTCCCGTTCTTTTTGGTATTCCTGATCACATTTTTGGGGAGCGCTGAGGAACATGAGGCTTTGATGCCAAAGCAGGTGGGATTGGGCTTCTCCCTCCTTCCTTTTCCTTCTCTTTCTAAGATCTTCCTGCATGTCCCCCCCTTCCATGGATTGGGATATTTAATTAGGGGATCCATTGCTTACCAGTTGTGTAAAACAGGAATTTTCAAGGCATTGAATTGATTTCAGGGGGATTAAAAATGGATGAAGTGGATACAGTGAATATTTTCCCTCTGGCATTTCTCCATGTTTATTAATTGCTGTGTGTGGAGCAGACAGGGAAATCCTCCTGGAATGGGAGATGAATGAGCTGTGACCTGTGGAGACTCTTGTTTTTATGTTTAAATGTGGGATTTCCATACTGGGAAACTTCCAAACAACTTGTGGAATCATGGAATCACAGAAATGCTAAAAATATGCTAAAAAGTCCAAGGTGAATCCTTTGAAATTCCTGTAAAACCTGCAACATGAAGGTCATAAAATTCCCTTAAATTCTGCTAAATCCATATTTAAAATGAACTGCCTGGCTTTTGTCTATCAAATTTAGAGTTTTTTTGGGGTGGAGAAGGAAGCAGAGGGTTTTGGGATCCGATTAGGGGCGGAATCCCCATCCCTGGAAGTGTTCAAAATCCCCGTGGATGTGGCACTTGGGGACGTGGGTGAGTGGTGGCCTTGGAAGGGCTGGGAGAAGGGTTGGACTCGATGATTTTCCAGATCTTTTCCTGCCTTTGTGATTCTGTGATGCCCAAATAATTCATGAAGTGGTTTGGAGATTGGTTCAGTTGACGTCAACCTTCCAGCCTTCCAGGAGCTCCAGAGAAACGTTGGGAAACATCCCTCCCCCCTTGTTTTGTCCCTGTGGCGAGGGCAGAAAAGAGAGAATAGTGTAGGGGGGTGGAAGAACCAAAAAGATGGCCTTGGAAACATGTTTTTAATTTTAATTTTTATTTTCATTTTTATTTTCATAATTTAATTTTTATTTCTGTTTTAAGCACCAGCCCCACCAAAGCTCTTCCCTTCCCTTGCACATCAGCAAATTCTAACCGGTGATTTTGGCTTTGAAAATGTGGATTCAGGATTAAAATTGGTGACTGAAGGGGTTTTTTATTGTCTTTTTTTTCTCAGTCTCTCTAAATCACAGAATGAAACTGGGGGTTTGATGGCTTTGTTCATTTTTAGGGTGTTTCTGAGCCATCCTATTTTCCTTTGTTTTAGCCATGTTTTCCGTCATTTAAACCTTCTTTTTCTTCGTGTTCCCTGTGCTTCCGTGTGTTTTCCTGGATGTTCCTTTTACTTTGCTCCTGAACAGCAAGAAGGTTCAGTGCAGGAAGTCAAATTGGCCCTCTTGGCATTGCAGGGGTTGGAAAAGCTCCTTAACGTGATTCCTTCACCCGTAATTCCATCCTCCCTCCCCAGAACTATCCCTGGATGTCCAGTTTGTCCCAGCAGAGACCCTCCAACAATTCCTAAATCCATCAGTGATGCTCCACCCTTAATATGTGCTGCCTTCCCCCCACACACCCTTTTATACCAGATCTGTTAGAACTGAACCTATTTCCCCTAGTTTGTACAGATTTATTAGTACTGAGCCTATTTTCCCTGGTTTGTCCCAGATCTGTTAGAACTGAATCTGTTTTCCCTGGTTTGTCCCAGATCTGTTAGTACTGAGCCTATTTCCCCTTGTTTGTCCCAGATCTGTTAGTCTGAGACTATTTTCTCTGGTTTGTCCCAGATCTGTTAGTCCTGAGTCTGTTTTCCCTTGTTTGTCCCAGATCTGTTAGTCCAGAGCCTATTTTCCCTGGTTTGTACCAGATATGTCAGAACTGAGTCTGCTTTCCCTGGTTTGTCCCAGGTCTATTAGTACTGAGCCTATTTTTCCTGGTTTGTCCCAGATCTGTTAGTCCAGAGCCTGTTTTCCCTGGTTTGTATCAGGTATGTTAGAACTGAGTCTGTTTTCCCTGGTTTGTAGATTTATTTGTCCCAGATCTGTTAGTCCAGAGCCTGTTTTCCCTGGTTTGTCCCAGCTCTGTTAGAACTGAGTCTATTTTCTCTGGTTTGTAATCTGTTCATTACCGAGTCTGTTTTTCTACTGGACTTTATACCAATATTTTAGTTCTAGTTTGCTGAGGATCAGCTTTCCCAAAGCTGGGCTTAATAATCACAGAATCCCAGAATAGCTGGGCTTGGAAGGGACCTTCCAAATCATCCATTTCCAGATCTGTTTGTGGCAGATTTTGCCTCGTCTGACACCAAAATCAGGTGTTGCTTCTCTGCAGCTCCATTTCTATCCTGATTTTTCCTGCTCCTGCCCTTCCCTCCAGCTGCTCTCGCTGCCATTCGGCCTCATTTCATCTCAGGCAGGACTGGGGGAGAATTTTAATGTCTCTGTGGCCAGAGATGATTTATGGGATCCCAAAGCCCTGGCTGGGAGTGCAGGAAGAAAATCCTGGTTGGCACCGCTCGAATAAATGAGCCTAAAAGGCCCTTTAGTGTTCCAGGCTTTTTTCCTTCCCTTCCCCTTGCCCTCCCCGGGCCTTTCCCAACCCCTGAATTCCTCCTGGTGGTGAGAAGAGCTCGTTTCCTTGCAGGAATTGCCAGCTCCGGGGGTTTTTGTGATCAGTGTGTTTGGCAGCAGCCTCAGGAATTCCTGTTACCCTTCATCTGAGAAAAGCCTGCTTTTGTGGTGCACAGGGAAAAACAGGGAATCACAGCATGGTTTGGGTGGGAAGGGACCTTAAAGATCATCCAGTTCCCCCTGCCATGGGCAGGGACACCTTCCAGTAGCCCAGGTTGTTCCAACCTGGCCTTGGACACTCCCAGGGATGGGGCAGCCACAGCTTCTCTGGGAATTCCATCCCATCCCCTCCCCACCCTCCCAGGGAAGAATTCCTTCCCAGTATCCCATCTAACCCTGTCCTCTGGCAGTGGGAAGCCATTCCCCCTTGTCCTGGCACTCCAGGCCCTTGGGAAAAACTCTTTTATGGGATTCAATGAGTGTCTACAAGTCCTCAAAGTCTGTCCCCACAGCAACTAAAAACTGCCACTTTAAATGTCCTGTTCAGGTTCATCCAGAGTTTCTCCCTTGTGGATTTTTTCCCTGGTAGCCTGTGCAGGAGCTGAACTTTTCAGGCAGAATGTAATGCCAAAAATCCAATAAAAACAGAGGCATGTGCAAAGAATACAATAAAAAACGGGGTCATATGCAAAGAGTACAATAAGAAATTGCATCATGTGCCAGGAATCCAAGTGTTGGAGCACTCCAGGAAATGTAAATGTTACAAATCACACAAGAGAAGAAGATGATAATAATAATAATAAAAAAAGGAAGAACAAAGCAGTGGCAAAGTGAGGGCTCAGGGAGGGATGGGGTGACCTCGGAGCTCCTCTGCCTCTCCTGACTCCCAGACTTCCATGAGGCTCATTAAAGGCTCCAAGCACAAAGCATCAAACACTTCCAGGAAAAAGTTGGTCTCCATGGGAATAGAGGGCAAACTAAAAATAACTCTAAGCTGCATTTCAACCATTCTGCAGGAGATTGTCATGGCAATGGGGAGAGTTGTAACCTGTTGTCATGAGAACCAAAGTTGGGAATTAATGGGAAAGCTGCTCCCACCTCATCTTTATTCATCCCGGATCCAACATCCACGAGGGGAGAATTCCACAGGAGTGCCTTGAGGGAGCAGCTGGAGGGGAGCAAAGGAGGGAAAACAGGCTGTGGGGGTAGAAAAAAGGAATTTGAAGACTCCACGGCCAAACCAAAAGCACTGATAGGATGGAAAAAAACCCAGGGATGGAAATGCCTGGAGCTTCTGTTTTGTGTCCTAAACCAGGAAAGGCCTCTGAATTCCTGGGAAAAAAAGTCCTGGCTATCGTAGCCTGGAAGGGAACTAGTGTGTGTCTGGTGGGAAGCAAGGGAAGGGAATTCCAGCTCGGGATCAAATCCTACCAGGCACTGACTCACCTGCCATGGATTTGTCCCTTTGTTTGCCTTCCAGGTCCTACATTAACCAGTAGTTAAACCATCCCTGGAGTTCCCTGGGGCTTCCTTGGCTAATGGACACTCCAGGTGGTCCAGGTGCTTCTCCATCTGGCACTAGCTCAGATCCATCTGCTCCGGCTTTGGCCTTGGAGAAGCCTCTCCTGGGAAGTTTATCCCAAAATCTTTGCTTCCTGAAGCGTTTTAAGAAACAAAAGGAGGTGCTGCAACAACCAGGAATCCTGTGAGTTTCTGGGACAGATGGAATGGTTTCTACTGCAAAACAGGGAATTTGATCATGCACAGGGAAAAACGGGAATATCATCTCTTGGAAGACTCCTGTGTGTTTAGGAATTTTGGAATGTATAACTCCTGTATATTTAGGAATTTAGCTTTCACATGTGGATGCTAAAGCTTCTGGCACAGCCATTCAGGGCAGCTTCCCAAAGGAAATGCAGAACTGGTCACCTTGAAAAAGCAGGGAATGTCATCCTGCATTTCCATCTCCACCCTGGCCAGGCAGGAGGACTTGGCACCCTCTGGAACAGGGAGATTTGATGGATGGCAGAGCTCCTGATGTCGTTGGCAAGCAGTGCAAGCTCCACAGGATTTGGCAATGTTGGATTCCTTTATTATTCCCTATTTTTAGAGAAATCTCTCAGTTTGCTCCTGCTCCTGCTGTAAATCCATGGGCTCCATAGGGAGGTGTCTCCATGTGTTTCCATGCATTATG
The DNA here is from genome assembly GCF_003945725.1 of Corapipo altera. Classification (NCBI taxonomy): domain Eukaryota; kingdom Metazoa; phylum Chordata; class Aves; order Passeriformes; family Pipridae; genus Corapipo; species Corapipo altera. The sequence goes on along the minus strand of NW_020884934.1, from coordinate 2,660,243 downwards.
TACATCCCACATCCCCAATATACTGATCCAGCTCCTAAACACCAGCCCTTCCTTTCCTGCACTGTCAATCCAACACATTTTCCTGGTCAATCCAACACATTTTCCTGGTCAATCCAACATGTTTTCCCGGCAGAACCAGGAATTTTGTGGTATTTCCATGTTGAATGTTTGACCTTCAGATGATTTTTTTTCCCCTCTAACTCTTGTTGCTCTTGAAATAAGAAAATCTTTGGGGCCTTGAAATTAATTTCGCTGAGGATTCATTCAAATCTCTTTTCCTACAGGGAAAAAAAAAACCTGGAATTTCAGCCTTGCTGAGCGGCACTTCCAGAATTAAATTTATCAACAGAAATGACACCTCAAAGAGCCTTTTTGAGAAACCCCAAAACATCTCATTTTTGGTAACTACATATAGCCAGGATGGGAATTCACCCCATCCTTTAAAAACATTCCAGGTGTGGGAAAAACAAGGAAAATGGAGCACCAGAAAAGAGGAATCTTTGCAGCTGTGATGATTTGGGAAAGAAATGATTCCTGGGCAAATAAGTCTGGTTTTCTTCCAGGTTGGGTGTTGAATAGGCAGAGTCTGGAGTTATCCTGGTTTAGGAAAATCCTTCTCCAATATTCCTTAACTGCTTCAGGAGCTTTTCCAGGGCTTGGGTTCCTGATCATCCCATTTTATCCCAGTTCTTTCCCTGCCTCTTCATTCTAGGCTGTGACAATGAGCCTGTGTTTAATTTGGCAAATAAACCTAAAACATAAACCCAATTCTGTCCCTTGGGAATAATAGTTAATATTTATTCTGTCCAAAACACCCTGTTTGCTGCCAGAAAATCTGGTGGAGTTTAAGACAAATAATTTTTTTAATTTCCTTAATCTATGAGAAAATTAAAGGGAACAAAGAGGGAAGAGAGATGCTAAATTGCATAAAATCATGGAATTAGTGTTGGAAGGGACCTTAAAGCTCACGGGCAGGGGCACCTTCCACTATCCCAGGTTACTCCAAGCCCTGTCCAACCTGGCCTTTCCCAGTAGTCCCAGGGTTGGGATCTCTTTGGGGAGGATGGAAAAAACAGCTTCAGTTCTGCCTTGAGAAGGTCTGAACCTGCATGCTCAGGTTTAGGAATATTTTGGGGTGCCTTTCCTGTTTATTTATAATCCTGCTGCATTTTGCCTCAACACTGGAATGAGACCAGAGTCCAAAGGAATGTCCAGAAGGTTCAATCCTCAGGAGATTTTTTCCAGTTGAATTTACCCCATAAATTTGAAGGAGAGTCATTGAATAATTCCAGTTGGAAGGGACCTCTGGAATTCCCCAAGTCCAGCTTGGGGTCAGGCTGCTCAGAGCCTTGTCCAGTGGACAGAAGTTAAGGAAGTTTTCCAATGATCTGGCAGGTTTTGAATTTTTGCTGGAAAAAATTCTCCTGACTCTGTTACCAGGTTTGGAAAGAGCAGGACTTCCAGAGGATTTGGGATGTTGGATATGAAGCTTCTCTTGCTCTGGAGCCAGGCTGGGAGAGCTGGGGGTGTTCACCTGGAGGAGAGAAGGCTCCAGGGAGACCCGAGAGCCCCTTCCAGGGCCTAAAGGGACTCCAGGAGAGCTGGAGAGGGAACTGAGGCAAGGGATGGAGGGACAGGACAAGGGGAACAGAGAGAGCAGGGAATGGGGTGGAAATGAAGCACCTCCAAACCTGGCCTTGTTTTCTCCTTAATGCCCAGACCAAAATGGTCCCTTTTGTCCCTACAATTCCAAAACCTTCCTTTTTGTCCTCACAGTTTTCTTTGGGAAGTTTTGTGGCTTTGATGGGAAGATTCAGCATCCTGGGAAGATTCAGCATCCCGAGCTCTGCACTCTGAGTTACTTGATTTATTTTTTGTGGGAGTTTTGTTGTCCGTGTCCATCCCCCCTCCCCTCCCCCCGAAGTTTGCAGGATCTGTGGACACAAAGCTTTTGCAGCTGCTGCAGCTTTTTCAATGGATTTCCACATCCTCCCAAATTCAGAGGGATGAGTCACCTGGCAGAGACAGGAAAGGAGGCTCATCCCAAACACATTCCCATTCACAGCCCTGCCTCGGGATGCTGAACATGACAGTGCTTTATTTTCCAAGAATGGGCAATTAGGGAGGAGATAAAAAGCTGCTCATTTTCTGGGATGGGAGAGGAACAGCTGAGAATTGTAGTCATGGAATAGTTCGGGTTGGAAGTGACCTTTGAAGGTCATCCCATGGGCAGGGACACCTCTGTTGGCCATCCCAAGGCTAAAGCAGTGCAGGGTGATATTCAGGAATTAAATGTTGCCCAAATTAAGAGGAATAATTAAGAAGTGCCCTGAGCTTCTGGAAAAACCCACCCAGAGAGTGGTGACCTGGGAGGTCACAGTTTGCCCTTCCTTGCCTGTGGATCTTCTCCTTCTTCTCCACCTTTATTTTCCCAAGGTAAAGTGGAAAAGGTAGTATGGAAATTGAAATGGAAAAGGTAGTATGGAAATTAAAATGGAAAAGGCAGTTGGGAAACTAAAATGTCTCTTTTCACCCTGGAACAAGGTGGGATCTTTAGTTTTGTGCCCAGATCACTTCTACATATTCCATTTATTGACTAAACCTTTGGGAAGCAAAGACCTGCTTGAATATTCATTGCCTAAGTCCTTGGAACGCCCTGAACTCCTAATCAGGTGATATATTTACTTCCTTAATCCCTCCTGACCTTCTTCCCTATGGAAATGAGACAATTTGAGAGCATCTCCTGCAGCACCTGAGATCCAGCTGATTGCTCTGGCAGTGATTGCAGTGCCTCTTCCCAAAATTCCTGGGAAAAATCCTCAATCTTAACTCTCCCTTGACTTTGCTGTGTCCTTGACCACTTGTCCATCCCTTGTCCAAAATCCCCTTCCAGCTTTCCTGGAGCCCCTTTAGGCTCTGGAAGGGGCTCTAAGGTCTCTCCTCCAGACTGGACACCCCCAGCTCTCTCTGCTGATTGAAAAATAATAAATAAATAAAATCAACCTGCAAAAAGATGCCCAGGAGACAAAATACTCCTGGAACAATCAGGATGTTGGGATTTGGCCTAAAAATGCCACTGAAATGCTACTCCAGGCAAGGTTTGCTGCCATGGAAAACGAATGGATGTTGATTTTATCCCATAAAACAGGTGCTGGAGTTCCAGAGGTACTATGTGGTCACAGAAGACAGATCTCATTCCAAGAGTTGATCCCCAAGCAGTTGTAATGTTCTCCTGCAAAAAAAAGCAGTGATTCCTTGAGCTGGGAAGGGAAAAATTCCATGAAAGAAGCTGAGAGAGGGTTGGTCACGTGAACACCCATCGGGAGTTGCTCCTGGGACACACCAGCTGGAATAAAGGGTGAGAGTAGGAACTGGAATCTTGATTTGGCACTTTGGAGGGTCAGGTACGGGGTGAGGTGGAAGTTTGGAGGGAAGGTAAAGCCCTGAAGTTTTAAGGAGCTAAACGAGGTGATTTGTGCCGTTCATAAAACCTCTGAGCCACCGCGGGCGCTTCAAGAGGACTCTTTGATTCTGCTGAGGCTCCTCAGATCTCCACTTTCATGTTCTTTGTTGTCATCTCTTCATCTCCTGATTTCCCAGCACCAAAAGGATCCTGCCAAGCTGTTTGAAACCCCAAAGAGAGAAGCTGCCCTGTTTATTGACCTCTACTTGAAAGCTGGAAACCCTCCTCCGGTGCCTCAGATGTTCCCTCCCTTTCCCCTCCTGGGTTGTTACAAACATCTGCCTGTCAAGGGTGGGATGAGCTGAGAGCCTAAAAATTCCCAACCTGGAGCTCATGGACCACCTGGATTCTTCTGCTCCCCATGGCAGGACCCTGGAAGTGTCCAAGGCCAGGTTGCATGGGGCTTGAAGCAACCTGGGATAGTGGAAGGTGTCCCTGCCCTTGGAACTGGGGGATCTTTAAGGTCCCTTCCAAACCAGTGTTAAGTGCCACCAAGAGCTCTGGGATTTGAGTTTAAGCTCTTTGATATGAAATCCTCTAATTCCTTCTATCATGGATGTATTCCATGCTAATCAGTGTCCTGGATGTGAGGGATGAAGGTGGGGTTTTCCAGCAGCAGTGACAGACTGAGAAGGAATTCCATGAACTCTGTGCTGGGACAGGCTGGGAGAGCTGGAGGGGTTCACCTGGAGAAGAGAAGGCTCCAGGGAGAGCTGAAAGCACCTTCCAGGGCCTGAAGGGGCTCCAGGAGAGCTGGAGAGGGACTTGGGACCAGGGATGGAGGGACAGGACACAGGGAATGGCTTCCCACTGCCAGAGGGCAGGGATAGGTGGGATATTGGGAAGGAATTCCTCCTGGCTGTGAGGGTGGGGAGGCCCTGGCACAGGTTGCCCAGAGAAGCTGTGGCTACCCCATCCCTGGAAGTGTCCAAGGCCAAGTTGGAACAACCTGGGCCAGTGGAAGGTCCCTGTGGAACCTGATGGGCTTTGAGGTCCCTTCCAACCCAAAGCATTTGGGAGTTATGTACCTTCCCAATATCCACCTAACCCTGCCCTCTGGCAGTGGGAAGCCATTCCCCCATGTCCTGTCACTCCATATCCTTGTCAAAAATCCCTCTCCAGCTTTTTTTGGCTTGTTTTCCCCAATATCTGTTATTTTACACCCATCACTAGTGGCTTTTGTTGGTTTTCATGTTATTTATTCACCAACTTTGTCCAGGTGATATTTCCCTTTCATTTCCTCTTTTCCTGGCAGGGTTTTTTTTCCCCACTGTCTTCTGCTTCTTAATCCATATCCAACAATTGTCCTGGGTTTGCTTTTCTCCCATAAATTAATAAAGTTGTGGTGCTGCTGTGGATTAAATTCTCCATGAGCCAAGGGATCGTTGCTATCACAGCACCAGTCGGATCATTCCTGTGGGATACAGAGGGAACACCGTGTCCAGGACACAGAGCCTGGGTCAGCTCAGGCAAAGAGCCTTTCCCCCTATTTAAACTGGCTGATATCTTTTCATGGAAGTGCCCAGTGATTACAGGAGGGTGTCTAGAACATTTGGAGCTGGATCCCACGGGAAGGGATGAGGATGCAGGTCCATGTTTGGAGTTTTACTCTTCTCCCCGTGTTTTGCCTCTCATTCCTTTATCCCCTGCCAAAGGATTAATTCAAACACATCCTCATTCCGCTCTGGTTTTTTATTTTCTACCAGACTATGGGATTCCCAGTTCATTTTCCAGAGTTCTTGGACAGGGAGCAAAATTATTCTGCTGTTCAAAGCTTAAAGCTCCAGTTTGTGGAATTTTCTGGCACATGTGGGACATGTGGAACAACTCCCTGTGGGAATTGTGTTGGTGTTTTGGGTCCTTGGTTCCAGGACAGCCTTTTCCCATAAATGCTCAGCAGAGGATACAGAAGCTCTGGCTGTGATTGACACTCAGTCTAATTCCTGCACTCTGGTTTATTTACCTTTTTAATTAATTTATTTACATTTTTAATTAAGCTGAGGTATAGAAATGCCCCCAGAAAAGAACCATAAAGGCTAAATGAGCTCCAACAGGAATGATTAAAGCCGTTCCCACATCCTAATTTGTCACGTGTTACAAACTCACGTGGACTTCGTGCTCTCCTTCCACCACGTCCTTCATTCCAGTGTCACTGCTGGGAACAGAAGGTCCCTGACACCACTTAGAGCAGTGCCCAGAACGAATCCAACACCTCTGAGCATCCAAATCCAGGTGGAAAATAGCCTCTGTTATCTCATATAAGTAAAGCCAGGCTTGTCATTGCAAATATGGAACGAAAACACACCATTTCTGGGGCAGGGGAGGCACAAGAAGCAGGATCTTGTCTCCTGAAGTGCAGGAGAGGAAGAGAAAGAACATAAAATAGGAATTATTAAATAATTCTATGGAAGAAACTCTGGGTAATACATTAAGTCCTGGAATAATTTAGTTTGGGCAGCTCTTTGTTCCCTGAGCCCTTCAAAACAAAGCCAACTTCCAAGTTGGAGCCATATCCAACCGAGGTTCAAATTTAGGCAAGAAAGGAGATTCCCATCCCCTCTCTGGCTCCAGTTCCATCCTTCCTGGGGATGTGGTTTCTCCCAAGATTGAGTTCAAGATGGTACTTTTGCTGCTACTTCCAGGTAGAACATGGACACATTTCCTCCTCCCATGGAGGTGGGATTGAGGTCTCCAAACCCAGCCTTCCCCTCGCACCTCATGTGCCCCAAGCCTTGAGAGTGATATCCTGACTACAAACTACCACCAGGGACCCTCCCAGACTGATGATCCAGCCAGTTTTCCACCCTTCCATTCATTAATCCTTGGAGAGACAGTACCCAGGGTTGTAAACAGCACCTCATTAGGGAAGACATTCCCAAAGTGGTTGGGTGGGATTTGTGCTGTTCCCAATCACTTTCTCATCCTTCATGTACCTGGTTATGGTTTCTAGAAGGATTTGCCTCCTGAATTCCTGGGCAGGGAGGTGTGACTGGACTGACATTCTCTCTTTGGCTGCTTTGGGAGGCAGGGTGGATGTTTCCCTTTTTCCCAACATCAAGGACATTCCCCATCCCTGCGACCACTGGGAGATGGCAGAGAGGGGCAGTTCTGCTCCAGGTCCGTGTCATCCGTTCATCCTGCACATGGACATGGAAGTGTGATGGGAAGTGCCCTTCTGACCCAGGCAAAGAAATCAGTGTCAGAACAATGTTTGGCTCTGGAATACTTGGAGTCATTGGATTTCCTGCCCCTTGGACTTGAGGCATCCAGTGAAGTGGGTGGAGAAGTTCATTGCCATGGGGGAGGAGATCAGGGGAAGCATCCAGGATAGGTAGGGAAGGGGAGATGGATAAAGTGTGTGTGGAACTGCACAAGGGATAAACAGTCTGGAGGGGAATGGGATGAGCACTTGGATGTGGAAAATGTTTGAATGAAGTTGAGGGAATCATAGAATCAGACAGGTTGGAAAGGACCTCTGAGATCATCAAGTCCAACCCTTGATCCACTACCACCACAGTTGCTAGACCATGGCACTAAGTGCCACGTCCAGCCTCATCTTAAAAACCTCCAGGGACGGAGAATCCACCACTTCCCTGGGCAACCCATTCCAATGGCTGATCACCCTCTCTGTAAAGAATTTCTTTCTAATATCCAACCTAAACCTCCCCTGGCGCAGCTTGAGGCCGTGCCCTCTTGTCCTACTGCTGATTGCCTGGGAGAAGATACCAACCCCCCACCTGCCGACAACCTCCTCTCAGGTAGTTGTAGAGAGTGATGAGGTCTCCCCTGAGCCTTCTCTTCTCAAGGCTGAACAACCCCAGCTCCCTCAGCCTCTCCTCACAGGACTTGTGTTCAAGTCTCTTAACCAGCCTCGTTGCCCTTCTCTGCACCTGCTCCAGCACCTCAACATCTTTCCTGAACTGAGGGGCCCAGAACTGGACACAGCACTCCAGGTGAGGCCTCACCAGTGCTGAGCACAGGGGAAGAATCACTTCCCTGGTCCTGCTGGCCACACTGTTCCTGATACAGGCCAGGATGCCATTGGCCTTGGCCACCTGGGCACACTGCTGGCTCATGTTCAGCCTCCTGTCAATCCAAACTCCCAGGTCCCTTTCTACCTGGCTGTTCTCCAGCCACTCTGTCCTCATCCTGTAGCACTGCAGGGTGTTGTTGTGGCCAAAGTGCAGGACCCGGCACTTGGCCTTGTTGAACCTCATCCCGTTGGAACCAGCCCAACTCTCCAGCCTATCCAGGTCCCTCTGCAGAGCCCTCCTGCCTTCCAGCAGATCAACACTCCCTCCCAACTTGGTGTCGTCTGCGAATTTGCTGATGATGGAATCAATCCCCTCATCTAAATCATCGATAAAGATATTAAACAGAACTGGGCCCAGCACTGATCCCTGGGGGACACCACTGTTTACCGGCCGCCAGCTGGATGCAGCTCTGTTCACCACCACTCTCTGGGCCCGGCCCTCCAGCCAGTTCCTGACCCAGCACAGAGTGCCCCTGTCCAGGCCGTGGGCTGCAGCTTTTTCAGGAGTATGCTATGGGAGACAGTGTCAAAGGCTTTGCTGAAGTCCAGATAGACCACATCCACAGCCTTCCCCTCATCCACCAGGCGGGTCACCTGATCGTAGAAGGAGATCAGGTTGGTCAGACAGGACCTGCCCTTCCTAAACCCATGTTGGCTGGCTCTGATCCCTTGTCCATCCTGTAGGTGCTGTGTGATTGCACCCAGGATGATCTGCTCCATAACCCTGCCAGGCACTGAGGTCAGACTGACAGGCCTGTAGTTTCCTGGGTCCTCCTTCCGGCCCTTTTTGTGGATTGGTGTGACATTTGCCAACTTCCAGTCATCTGGGACCTCCCCAGTGAGCCAGGACTGTTGGTAGATGATGGAGAGCGGCTTGGTGAGCTCTTCCACCAGCTCCCTCATCACCCTTGGGTGGATTCCATCTGGTCCCATAGACTTGTGAGGATCCAAGTGGCTCAACAGGTCGCTGATTGTTTCCTCCTTGATTAGGGGGGACTATTCAGCTTCATATTCCTATCTACATGCTCCAGAAGCCAACTGTCCTCAGAGAGACCTGTCCTACCGTTGAAGACTGAGGTAAAGAAGGTGTTAAATACCTCAGCCTTTTCCTCATCTTTAATAACTATGTTCCCCCCCATGTCCACTAAAGAATGGAGGTTTTCCTTGTCCCTCTTTTTGCTACTGATGTATCTATAGAAAGACTTTTTATTTTCCTTAACAGAAGTGGCAAGATTGAGTTCAAATCTTGCCTTCTTCTCTCTGATTTTCTTTCTACATGACCTAACTATATTCCTGAACTCTTCCTGAGTAGCCAGTCCTTTTTTCCATAATCGGTAGGCTCTCTTTTTCATCCTAATTTTCCTCAAGATCTCCCTGTTCAGCCAGGCTGGCTGTCTTCCCTACCGCCTTGCCTTTCAGCAGACTGGGACAGCCTGCTCTTGTGCATTTAAGACTTTCTTCTTGAAGTATGTCCATCCCTCCTGGACCTCTTTGTTTTCAAGGGCTGTTTCCCACAGTACCCTCTGAACCAGTCTCTTGAACAGGCTGAAATCTGCCCTCCGGAAGTCCAGTGTAGAGGTTTTATTGATGGCCCTTCTTGCATCCCTGAGTATTGAGAATTCTATTATGGTCACTGTGTCCCAGACGGCCTCCAACCACCACATCTCCCACCAGCCCCTCTCTGTTTGTGAACAGCAGGTCTAGCAGGGCCCCATCCCTGGTAGGCCCATTTACCAGCTGGAGCAGGAAATTGTCTTCTATACACTCTAGGAATCTCCTAGACTGCCTCTTCTCTGCCATGTGGAGTTCCCAGCAGACATCCGGCAGGTTAAAGTCACCCACAAGAACAAGGGCTGACGATTTTGGGACATCTGCCAGCTGCTTGTAGAAAAATTCATCATCCTCATCATCCTGGTTGGGTGGTCTGTAACAGACTCCCACCAGGATGTCAGCCTTGTTGGCCTTCCCCCTGATTTTGATCCACAGGCATTCAACCTTATTGTTACTGACTTCAAGTTCTAAAGAAGATGTGATGGAGCTTGGCCATGGAGTCACAGACTAGTTTGGCTTAGAAAGAACCTTGAAGCTCATCTCATTCCACCCACCTTCCACTATCCCATGTTGCTCCAACCTGGCCTTGGACACTTCCAGGGATCCAGGGGCAGCCACAGCTTCTCTGGGAAAACTATGCCAGGGCCTCCCCACCCTCACAGCCAGGAATCTTTCCCAATATCCCATCTAAAAACTCCAAACTTCCTATTTTGTCTCAACATAGAACCTTTTTCCGTGGAGGAAGGTGGTGGCTTCTCCTGGAATTGTTCAGCTGCCTGTTAACATTTTTCCCATTCCAACAGAAAAATGGTGACATTGAATTAGTCCCAGAGATTTTTTTTTTGTGGGGAGAAATCACCATCTTTTAGAAAACATTCCACGAAATCTCCAGGTGGTGTGCAGAGCTGGAGCTATAAGACAGGGATGCCTCCCATGGATCACAATAATCTCCAGGATGGGGGAAGGGAGATAAAAAAAATCACAGCTTTAATTTTTTTCCCCTTAATTCCAAAGGACGACGGAACTTCATTATCCAATCTGCTCCAAATTGGGCACCTAATGAAATCTCACACCCCTGAAATTTAATCAGGGATTACTCCCGTGGGATTTGAATCAGATAAAAAGGAAGCCTCACATATTTGGGAGCAATTGCATAAGGCAATAAAATAACCTGCAGAGCTCTTTGTCCTTTGTGGCAAATGGGAATTGTTTGACCTACTTTTCTTTCCTTTTTTCCTTATGATTTTTTTGGGATTTGTGACCCCTCCTGGGCAGCAGTGAACGCTCGGTTCATGTACAAGCACATGAGTCTCAGGAGTGTTTCCTCCAAGGTGCTTTTATGGCTTTTATTGCAGCCATTTGAGGCTGGGAAAAGGAAAGGAATGTTTTAAAATCAATATTTAGCTGGTGTGTTAAAGGCCTGACCGATAAAAGGAGGTTTCTTGGGGCAGCTGAGGGGGATTTTATCTTCCCAAACCTTCCCTGGGTGAATTTTACCCCATCCAAACCTTCCCTTTATGTATTTTACCCCTCAAGCCTTTCCTGTATGAATTTTACCCGTCAAACTTTCCCTGCATGGATTTTATCCCTCCAAACCTTCCCTTTATGAATTTTTTACCCCTCCAAACCTTCCCTTTATGGATTTTACCCCTCAAACATTCCCTTCATGTATTTTATCCCCTCAAACCATCCCTGTATGGATTTTACCCCTCAAACCTTCCCTTTATGGATTTTACCCCTCCAACTTTCCCTGCATGGATTTTACCCCTCCAGTCTTCCCTTTATGGATTTTATTTCTGCAAACCTTCCCATTATGGATTTTTTACCCCTCCAAACCTTCCATGTGTGGATTTTACCCCTCAAATCATCCCTCTATGGATTTTACCCCTCAAACCTTCCCTGCATGGATTTTATACTTCAAACCTTCCCTTAGTGGATTTTTTTACCCCTCCAAACCTTCCCTTTATGGATTTTTTACCCTTCAAACCTTTCCTGCATGGATTTTATCCCTCAAAACCTTTCCTGCATGGATTTTATCCTTCAAAACCTTTCCTGCATGGATTTTACCCCCCAAACTTTCCCTTCATGTATTTTGTCCCTCCAGACCTTCCCTGATGGTTTTTACCCCTCAAGCCTTTCCTTGATTAATTTTACCCCTTCAAAACTTCCCCGCATGGATTTTACCCCTCCAAGCCTTCCCTTAATGGATTTTTTACCCCTTCAAACCTTCTCTGCATGGATTTTATCCCTCCAAACCTTCCCTTCATGGATTTTCCCCCTTC
>NW_020884934.1:2618019-2648904 GCF_003945725.1 Corapipo altera | reverse complement strand
TACCCCTCAAACCTTCCCTTTATGGATTTTTTACCCCTCAAACCTTCTTTCTTCACTCAGAGTGTTTGATTCCAGAGGGAACTCCAGTGGAATTTCCCAGGCTTGTCCTTGCCAGGATGTACCTTTTTTACCCCTTCTCAACCACCCTCGGTCTTGGAAGTTCAGCTGAGTGGTCCTGAGGAATATTTGTAGTTCAGCAAGAACAGCTTTGAATTGGGAACAAATTTAGCCATTAAATTGTCGTAAAACTCAGCAATGACGTGGTCTCAGCACCTTTTTTTCCCCAGATAAACTGATTTCCCCCGTTCTGTGGGGATTTAACTCGCTTTGTCTTCAGCTTGACCCCTTTCCTAACTGTATTAATCCCATATTTCTTTTAGAATATATTTTTAGAGATCTTTCAGCATCTTTTGCTGTTGGGAGGCTCAGGGAGCTGCCTCTTGTTACTCCTTGTATTTGTAATTCCCCACAGATAAAGGAGCATTAGGAACAGTCCCCAGTTTCTCTGGGAAGTAATTTCTGATTTCCATATTAATCAAAACTGGCTTTACCTTGGTCCTGCCCTAATCCTTGGACCAACACAGGGAGGAGATTACACTCTGCACATGTCAAAAAGCAATTAAAATTCACACACAGGAATCAAGGGGGGAGGAAAAATTACCTTTTATTTCATGAGCTGAGCAGGGAAAAGCCCCTGACCTGGAATTGTTTGTTCCTTATTGGCTCCTTTCCCTTTGAAGTGCCTGCTTGGAAGAGTCTTTAATATTCCAGGATTAAAATGCTGCTGTTCCAGTAGAATGGGGAGGGTTGAACGTGACAGGAAGAGACATTTCAGGAGGGGGAGGACAGGCTGTGGAGAGCCTTGGATTTGCACTTGGACAGGTGAGGGACTGTTAATAGATGGATATTCCAGGATCTTACCGAGGGCAGGATACAGCTCCCAGCCTATGGAAAAGGGAGGGCAGGAGTTAGGGAGCAGGAGAGGCACCTGTGGGTGGTAAAAGATCTGTTTGGAGGTGTTGGACTGCAGGAATTTGGGAGGTTTGGGGCTGGCAAAGCAAAATCTGCCACAGGTGACAGAGGATCTGGGAAACGTGGTGGGAATGGCTTTGGTGGAGCTGGGTTTGGGTGGATCCAGGGATTCTGTGGATGGATCCTGGGTGGGAAGGGGATGTGCACAGAGGGGAGTTTGCCTTGGCTGCGCTGGATGAGGTGGGATGAGATGAGGAGTTGGATGTGGAGGAGAGAAAGGCAGGATGGGATGGGATGGGATGGGATGGGATGGGGTAGAACAGAACAAAGGAACAGAGTAGAATAGGATGGAATGGAATGGAATGGAATGGAATAGAATAGACTGGAATTGAAATTGGAATGGAATGGAATGGAATGGGATGAGATGAGATGGAATGGATTTGATTTGAATAGAGCAGAATAGATTGGAATTGGAATTGGAATGGAATGGGATGGAATAGAGTAGAATGGAATAGAATGGGGTGGGATGGGATGGAGTGGAATGGAATGGATTTGAATAGAATAGAATAGAATGGAATTGGAGTTGAGCAGGAACTGGTGAGTTTCCCAGGGGTCTGGGAATCAGGAAATCTCATCCCAGCCCTTGGCTGGGAAATGAACAACCAAAACCTCAGGATGAGGGATCTTTGTGGGATCTCTTCTGACAGAACCTTTGCACTTCCAAGCCGGTGGAATTAGATTTTATTTTCAAACAGGCTGTGGAGTTTTGCCAGTTCAAATATTATGGATTCTCAGTTTCCCCCAAGGACAACTTGGATCTAATCTGGCCCAAATATGTGTGAGAGGCCCATTAAAGCCTTTTAACACCCAAAAACTGGTTTTATTAATACTCTGCCTGTGCTCCATCTGCTACTCTGCTTGTCTGGAGCCAATGGATTTGGGAGCAATTCGCTGTCCTGGTCCAAGGCCAAAATGGCCAAAATACCATATGGACAATTGGAAGTTAATTAGGATTTCAGAATTCAATATCTAGGGATGCTGTGATCCCTAAACCCTCAGTCTCCCTGAGTTTGGCCTCTTCCAACAACCCTAAATATTTTCTCATTTGGAATTTTTCGCTTTGCAGATGAAAATTCCTGGGTTCACAATTTTAAAATCGGCCCTTTTGGGGCAGTGATTTAATTTGCAACATCGTTGTGGCCCTTCTGGAATTGTCTGGTTTTAAAATGAGCTGGAGTAGGGAATTTGGTGTCCCCAGAGACCTTGTTGAAGGGTGTGAATCAAGGCTGTCTCTGTTGGAATCAGGACTGGAATCAATCTTCCTATGCCAGAGGAGTGTAAAACACAGAGATAGGAAGCAGGACAATGTTTGTGCTTAATTAGCCCATTGATTACTGATTAATTGATTGATTCCTGGGCAGGTTTTTTGCATTAATCCTTGATCATTCTCAGGGCACGAGGAACCACGATTTTGTCTTTGGCAGCACACCTGGAATACCACCAGTTTTAAGGTATTAAATTCCAGCATCTGAGCTGGGCTGAGTAAATAAAAATAAAAGTAACCTGTGACCAATAAGGAGCTTTTTACCATCATTTTTCCAAGCAGGTTCCTTCCTGCTTTTCCTGGAAAATTCCTGTCTGAGGAGGCATCTCTGACACCCCAAAACTCAACACTGAGGACGAGTCCGTGTTTAGCTCCTCCAGTCCCACAAGTTCTGTAGGAACAAGCTCTCTTGTGCAGGAAACAGCCACTTGTCCCAGAAAACCTTTGGAAAAAAAAGGGATTTCCCTTCACTTTTCCAGGCTGGGAAACGTTATTGGAAAAGGTTGAGCCACAGTTCAGTGTTTAAGGAAATCTGTAATGGCTTCTTTATGACACTTTCTGAGGAGAAACAAACCCTTTTGTTTCATCAGGCTCTTCCTTTGGAGTCATCAAACACAGAATTAATTAAATAATTGCAGGGAGTGTCAATCGGGAATGAATTTTCCTGAACTTCTCCCCCACAGAGACTTGTGCCAGCACAGGAGAGGATGTGACACATGTCTGTGGCCCAGAAGTGACATTGATTGACAGTTTGACAAGTCCTGTCACTGTGGTTTATTTTTTACCAAGTTATCAAGTGTCTCTCTAATGGTTTTGGACAGTTGCTCACAGTTTTGCTTCTCCTGTCCCCAGACAGCTGCTGGAGGGCCTGGGAGCTTTGTGGGGAGTAAAACTGAGGTGGAACTGGGATAAGGATGGAAATGGGAATCATCTCTTTTGTCCGACAGCTAAAACAAAATGAGCTGAAAGCAGGTTTTCCCTGAGCAAGAGAAAACGAGGGCAGTGATTGTCCAAAACTGCTCCTGGTATTTCCTAAGATCTTTTTGGGCTTGTAAAGTCTCCAAATTCCCTGGCATGGTGAAGGCAACAGCTCCAAGCTGATTTGTGGCATCCTGTGACCACGAGGTCCCACTGAGATCTCAGAGATCTGTGCAAATTCCTTGCTCTCCCTGCCTGATTCCCAAGAAACCAGGAATCTCCAGCTCCTCTGGGCAGGGAGGCCCCACCATCCATCCCCTTGTCTTTGACCTCCAGCTGGGAAAATCTCCTCCAGGCAGGCAGGGCCTCATTGTGTCAACACTGTGACCCTCTGGAATGGACACAAACAGCCCATGTCACACTGAGCCAGCACCAGAGGGGTTCTCTCCATCCTCTTTCCTGCCAAAGGCACCTCTGCCATTCCCAGGACATCCAGCAGTTCTTTCAAATGAGTCTGTGCAATATAAAGGAAAAGGACATAAAAAGAGAATAGTTTTTTTGCCCCATTCTTATGGGTTTTGTCAGATTTTTGGGGTTTATACTGAAGGTTTCAGAGGGAAGGTTGTGTTACCTGTGATGCCTGTGGAGATCCTGCCCTTGGTTTTGTTGTGCTTGCCATGTAAGATGTGGATGATCCATCAGGAAAACTCCTTCAGGGTGTCTGTGATTTCACACCAGTAGAATTCCCCACCCTCTGGATCAAGCTGTGATCCCAGGGAAGGAAAGGAAGGAGATGGAAGGAGGTGTGGAAGAGAGATGGAGAGGGAATTCTGACAAGGTCATGGAGTGATGGGACAAGGGGGAATGGCTTCTTACTGCCAGAGGGCAGGGTTAGATGGGATATTGGGAAGGAATTGTTGGCTGTGAGGATGGTGAGGCCCTTGCACAGGTTGCCCAGAGAAGCTGTGGCTGCCCCATCCCTGGAAGTGTCCAAGGCCAGGTTGGAGCGACCTGGGACAGTGGAAGGTGTCCCTGCCCATGGCAGGGGGTGGGACTGGATGGGCTTTAAGGTCCCTTCCAACCCAAACCATCCTGATTTCCACGAGTGCCTTGGGAATAGAGATGGCACAACACATGTCCAGGACAGTGACAACCTGAGCACAGGGTCAGAATCCCTGCTCTATGTGGCCAGGAGTATTTAAAATTGGGAAGCAGCAGGAGCAGTGATCCCAGGCCACGTGAAGATGAGCTTTGCATGGCCCTGGGGAAGGAGGAAGAAAAGTTCCTACTTATATAAAGGACCTTTCAGGTGAAAAAAGACCCAAGTTTAAAGGTCTCCTGGAAAGAGGTTGTTAAATGTGAGAGCAAATCTCTTTTGGAAGCAGCTGCTGTGTCTGTGAACACGTTTGCCTGCTCTGCTCCTGGGCTGCTGAGGCTTGGAACAGTAATGAGGGGGTGGCACTTTTTCATGGGAATGAATGTGTTTATTATCCAGAGACTTCAGAAATGCTGGATTCTCAACCATCCATTAAGTTGCTCTTCAGAGTGGTCCCACCCTTGCTTCTCAGCCTTCCCTCTATTTTTACATCCATTTAGCAGGAGTGGGCTGGAGGAGTGATGGGATGTCTGTGGTTACGTGGGATGATGGGTGGAAAATAAATCCCCGGGCTCCCTCCAGCATCGCGGGGCACTGGCACATCTGGAGCTTATCCTGGAGAGGTTTGGGTAGAATTGACATGGAAATGCATCCAAAAATGTGCCACTGCTGGATGGATCTGTGGGATTAGGGAAAAAGGAAAAGGTCCTGCCATCCTTTCTGCTGTAGGTGCTTTTGGGAGGTGGCAAAACTCAGATTCCTATAATTCGGGGTGTTAAGCATAAAACAAACCAGGGTCAGTCCAGGAGGGTTTCAGCTCTGCCCTCCTGAGTTGGAGACTCTTCCTAGACTTAAATTTGGTTTGGAAAACTCAGTGACTTGGGGAATGTACATTTTGAGCTCCAAAAGGCGTTTCAGTACAAAAGATTTAAACTGCTCAAGGCCAAAATCACATTGGGATCAGTGAAGTTAAGGGATGAGATGTGTTGGGATGGTTTGGCACCCAGTTGGACCCGAGTTCTGGCAGGACAGGAACATCTCCAAACACCCTGACAATGAGCTGTGCAGTCATTTCATCACACCTGTCCCATCCTGAGAGCCCTTGGGGTGTCAGTCCCTCATGACAAAAGGCTCTGGCTGATGAATTAAGAGCTGGGCTATGGAAAAGTTGCCCTTTGGGCAGCCTCGTGTCCACCAGGGCAGGGGGACCCCTAAAACAGCAGCCTGATGGTGGGGGTGGTGTTTGTGTGAGGGGGTGGACAAGTGATGGGGCAGGAACTCCTGGTGTGTGTCAGCTGGGCGACAGAGCAGCTGCACTCCTAATTAAGGGGGGATAAATCCAGAGCAATTCCTTTTGGGTTCAGCAGGGGATGTTTTCCAGAGTTCCCACAGAGCAGGGAAGGTCTAGGAAGTGCCCTGGGTAAGAAGCTGTTCAGAGATATTGAGGGATATTCCTTGGGGGACAACTCCCCAAAAGGCAGGAGGAGATGCATGGCCTAATCCCAGAGCTCAGGGGGTGAGGAGCAAGTTGGGCTGGGCAGATCCCTCCGGATGGAGAAAGGCTTCGGATGGGAGAAGAAGGTTTGTTGACACTTCTGCCACAAGTCTTTTCCAAAATGCTGCAGCTCTTCACCTCTGGAAGCTCGTTTCCCACGCAGGATCAGCTCCCAGATGTCCTGCTCAGCTGTTTTCCCTGTATCACCCATCCATCCCATATTTTTCCAGAGTCACTTCTCCCAGTAATCGACATTCGGGAGCGTTGCTGCCAGTCTGGCTCTGATGGAGCTGTGCCAGGATGCCCACGTGGTGTCTGCTCTCCAATTTCTCACTTCTGGGGTAATTCCTCAAGTACCAAACTTGCACTTTTCGTGTCACAACACGTGACTTTGGGCAGGAATAAATTCCCACTTGGACCGAAGAAAGTGGATTTCCAGCAGCACAAAACTGAAGACATAAGGTTGCTCGTGTTTTTACCCTCAGAAAATGCTCATAAATCCTGTTTTTGAAGAGTTTCTGAGGTGTGGGCAATAAAGAATGAGGTGGATGAGCTTAAAATAGAACATGAGGGTGTTTGGCAGGGGAAAATACTTTGGCTTCATCTGGCTGAGGCGAAATCGTCCTGGGGCTGTTGCAGCTTCGAAGCTCAGCAGAAACAAACTGGTTTGCAGAGGGTTAGGGGAGAATTAGTAAAACAGAATAAGGGAATTATTTGGGTTGGAAAAGTCCTCCAGGATCATTGAATCCAGCCACTCCCCCAGCGCTGCCAAGGGCACCACTGACCCATGTCACAAGTGCCACATCCACAGGGATTTTGAACACTTTCAGGGATGGGGATTCCACCCCTGATCTGACCCCAAAGGCACTTAAACCCCTCTTTTAAAATCTACTTCCTGAACCCCTTTACAATTCATCTCCTAAAAAGAGGGAGCCTAAAAGCCATTAATCCAAAGCAGCATCACACCAGAAGGAAAGGGGTGAGCAGAGCTGGAGAAAACAGCCCAGAAATCTGAAAAATATACATGAAAAATTAAAGGCAGCTCTAAAACACCTCCTTGCTGCAGCCCCACGTGGTCCTGGTTGTTTGTTGGAGTTTTTGCAGCAGCTCTTCCCAGAGCTGTGTGTTTTCCCTGGGGAGAACATCAAATGAACACTGGCTTCCTTGCTCCTATTGATTGTGGAGATGATATTAAATTAAAATAAAGGCAGAGAACAACTTTTGATTTCTTGGGCGAGGAGTCTCATCAATTTTGTTCAATGTGTTTTCACCTCATTTTCTGTTTCTGCATCATCACAAGGCCTAGCAGAGCCAGGGGCCCTTCAGGGGCAAATGCATACAAGGAGAAAGGAAAGGATATTTTCCTTCTGTCCCTGATATTTTCATGTCAAGGGGGTTTGATCCTCTTACTTGTTATTTTTTGATTCAGGGTGACAAGATGTGGCAGGAAGGGAGCAGGATCTGTCTGAGGAACAGGGATTTCCAGGGGGGAAAATCAGACACTCCTGAGCCCATTCCTGATTCTTGGATCCAGACACCCATGGAATGTGGATCATCCTGAGGGACTACAGCTTTTGCTTCCATGAAGAGGCTTGTTTGGGGTTATTTGGGAGATGAAGAAGAGACAAGAAACAAACCCCATCTCTCTTTCCCCTTAAACCCCCCAAAAAAGGAGAAAGACCAGTGGTTGAGTCCCAACCTGGAGGGTTTTAAAGTAGGTGTGGATGTGGCACTTGGGGACATGGTAGCCTTGGCAGTGCTGGGTTGGACTCGATGGCCTTAAAGGTCTTTTCCAACCTCAGTGATCCCATAATTCCATAAATACACCTTTGTCTCCACCTGCCCAAAATAACCCTGGAGTCTCAAGAAGTGTCTGGCTGGAAAACCTGTCCCAAAGCCACAGTTTTCCTGTGGTCTGAGAGTGGTTGGATTTATTTCAGGCTGGTTTTTCTAAAACCCCTCAATACTGGAAATTTTGGGGGTGGTATTTTGAGGTGGGTTTAGAAGTGGTTTTTTTAGAGGTGGCTTTTAGAGGTGTTTTTTTTGCTGGATTTACCAGCAGGTGCTGGAGGTGTCTCAGGTGGAACTCATGGCCACCCAGGACTATATTTGTCATGGTTCAGACTCAATTAAGGACTGTTATTAAAGATTAGGGGATTCAGGAATTGTCTGGGGGCATTACCCAGCTGCAAAGATCAGGAGAACCTCTTGGTGCTCCATGAGTTTGTCACCTGGATCCCATCCCTCGTGGATGAGCAGGGTACACGGACAGCCATCACCACCTGTGCCCATGGAATTAGGGTGTCTTTAAGGTCCCTTCCCACACAAACCATCCTGGGATTCTACTGGACTGTGTGTCAAGTTGGGAGAATTTTAGGGAAAATACCCTTGGAGTGAAGTGGAGTTGGTTTAACACCCCTGGCCAGGCAGGTCAGGGTGGAAAGTGGGATCATGGAGGAAATGGGAAGACTGTGGAATGATGAACGTTCTGGAGAAGAAATTATTCTCTTCTAATGAAGTGGAGGGTGAGCAGGATATTTGTGATTGAGGATCATCATTTATGTTCCACCTGCAATCACTGAGGCTGCAAATAACCTT
The DNA here is from genome assembly GCF_003945725.1 of Corapipo altera. NCBI lineage: Eukaryota > Metazoa > Chordata > Aves > Passeriformes > Pipridae > Corapipo > Corapipo altera. Next base: position 2,640,501 of record NW_020884934.1, on the reverse strand, counting down.
CTGAGGAGCTCCTTGATTGCTGAAAGGCTTCAGATATTCCTGAGTACGACAACAATGGAGTTTCATGCCTAAAAAAAAACCCTGTTAAACTGCTGCTTAGCCAACATTAACTCCAGCAATTTTTAATTAACCTGATTTAGAAGCCAAACATATCCCTGATGAAAATGAGAGGGTAGAACACACAGTCATTTATTCCACTACAGTGGCCACGAGTGGTGATTGAGATTTATTCCAGTGAACCTCAGAATTTGGCCACGGGGTTTAGGAATTGGCACGTGGTGGAAGAGATTTGGGGCGTGGAGGGAGAGATTCCAATGGCATTGTGTGGATACTCAGAAAGGGGGAGGCCAGACCTGTTATATTTTTAATATTTTAATGTTCTAAAATATTAAAAAAAGAGGAGTATGAATTGACTGCTAATTAAATCTTTCCAGCCTTTTTTGGCAGTGTCTGATGGAAGGAGGACTCTCCAAGGGTCACTTTGTCACCCTTGGGTTGGTTGTGCTCTGTGATGGTGTTCAAGGGGACAAACTGTGGTGGCAAGCTCAGCAAAGCCAAATTCTCCACCAGAAAAGAAGGATTAACGTGTCCTGCTTGGTCTGTCCAAGGGATTTGTGCAGGAGCACGTGAGAAGGGATGGAGTTATCCCAGTGTTGCTGTTTCCAGGAGGGAAGACCTCCAGGAAGTGGAAGGAAAGCAAAGCAAAATGGTGACAAGGGATAGGAACTGAGGGGATGCCTGGAGCTGTGCTGGGGGGGGTTAGACTGGATCTTAGGGAAAGATTCTTCCCCCAGAGGGTGGTTGGGCACTGAACAGGCTCCCCAGGGTGGGCAATTCCAAACCTGCCAGAGCTCAAGGAGCCCTTGGACGACACCCTCAGGGACGGGGGGGATTGCTGGGGTGTCCTGGAGCTGGACTGGATGATCCTTGTGGGTCCTTTCCTGCTCAGGGTATTCCATGATTCTGTGAAAATGGAGCAGCCTAAGGTGGGGAGGTTTTTGTCCGTGGAATCCACGGAGAACAAGAACTTCCATGGAGTGAGAGTTGGATCAGACACCTGCAGTGGGTGTGGGGCACTCAGAGTCTGTCCAGCCCTGCTCAGGTGATTCTCCCTGAACTCTCCATGACCCATCCAAGTGAAGCTGATGAAAACTGAAGCCTTTTCCAAAGAGCCCATTAAATCCCCTCCCGCGGCTCCGAGGGGTCGGAGCTGCCGCACGCGTTCCTTCCAGGTGGCCTGGCAGGGAATCGGGGCCCTCCCGGGATGGCACTTGTGCAGCCAGGAGTGAAAACTAGCCTGGCATGTTTTCCTACAGCGTCCCTTCAGCAGGAAACTCTGGATAATGGGAGCGCTGAGCACTGGACTAGGTGCTGAGCTCTGCCAATGCTGCCGTGCAGCCAAGGAAAACCTTTCCAAGTCGGTTTTCCATGGCTGAATTCAACATTCAGAGCATGTGTTTCCTCGGTGCTTTTCTTCCAAGCCCAGTGCACATCCCTGTTTTCTGCATTCTAGTCATTACCCTCATTTTCTACAGGAATAAGGATGAAATATTGATGGTCTCACGTGGAGCACATTCCCAGTTCTTCCTACACCCTGGAATACAACCGTGTTTTCCCTCCCAGCTGTGCCCGTTCCCTCTCTGCTCACACATGTTTGTTGCTTTCCGGGGATGTTATCCTGGCTGCCTGTTGATAAAAATCCGGATTTGTTTGCTCTCATTCCAGGTTATCCCACGGGATATCCCACAGCTGCCCCGGCCTACAACCCCAACATGTACCCGACCAGCAGCCCCGGCTACGCCCCAGGTAAAAACCCCTCTGTGGAGGAGGGAATTCCAGCAGTTTCCATGTGCTTGTCAGCCAATCCCTTCCTGGGAAGGAGCCTCTGTTGGGCTCTTCCCTTCCTAACTCTGCCGTTAACTTCACGCCTTCCTTTGGGAATATTTGTCTGCGTTGCAAAGCACTTTGCAGCCACGAGTTATATCTTGATACGAATCCCAGGAATTTTGCAGCCCTCAGCACTGGGATATCAGCAGATTGATGGCATTGATTCCCTTCTCTATGTATGTCCTGCTCTCCTTCCATGCCACAGCTGCAGGAATGTCAGGAGCTGTGTCCTGTTTGGGGTCTGGATCTCCCATGCCATGTCTTTCCCGTGACACTGCCAGAGTCTGTCCCTGTGTCTCCTCCTGTCCTTCACAAACTTGGGCCAAACCTGGGAATTCTTCTTCCCCTTTGACAGCACCAGCTGCTTTCTTGTCCATAAAATCTCATTTCCCCCTGGTATTCCCAGGGATCTGTTGGGTTTTATTTGGATTGGTGTGCTTCTGGGAAGGTCTTTAGCTGCATTTCTTCCCGCTGAAAACCTTAGGAAATGAGTTTTGTTCCTGTGCTGGCCACCCTGAAATTCTCCTGGAGGATAAACCACTGGAAGAATAAAGGGAAAAGAGCTCCACAGACTAAGAAAAAGCCCATAAATTTATTAGTAGCTTGTCCTGCCAGAGCCTGGCAACGTCCTCCCTGCTCAGCCAGGGATGTAAATCCTGCAGCATTCTGGAATGTTGGCCTGGAGCTTGGAGTGGAAGGTGTTCCTCCACACAGCACGGGGTTGGAACTGGATGATCCTTAAGATCCCTCCCAACCCAAACCATTGTAGGATCCTATGGATCTTCTTGGGACTGGCACTGTAGGAATAGGGAAGTGGAGCCAGTCGTGATCCCTCTTCCAGTGTCAGGTTTCTGGTGGATTTTTGCTGATGTTTGAGCCCCAGAATAGGATAAATTCCTCACCTGTTTATTCTAAAGGAGCCTTTCCCAAGCAAAAGGATGAGTTGGACTCCATGATCCTTGTGAGTCCCTTCCAGCTCAGGATATTCTGGGGTTCTACGAATTCCAATTCAGGTTCCTGCCTTGTGTGATTTTCCTGTTGCTTTTTTCCAGTTTTTAGAGGGAGAGACACAAGACAAACCCCCAGCATTGCAAACTCTGCTGGTTGCAATAAACCAGCATTTATTTAGGATTTTTTTAGGATACTCTTCTTCCAAAAAAAGGCCTTTTAAGTTGGTAAAAATGAGCATCTGCAGAGACACAATAAAAATAAAATAATATATGTCTTCATTAAACTGCCTGTTCCCTCCCAGGCTTTCTGCCTTCCCACAGTGGTTGTTGTGGTTTAACTCCCTTCATCAAGGCTTCTCTTTTTATTTTCCTGAAAGTAGGACACACACTTTCCTCCTGGAGCCTTTAGCTGCACTTATTAATAATGCAGGGGAGAAGGACGGTTTACAGCAATGCCCTTGCATTGCAGAATGAGAGAATTCCAAAATCAGGAATTGTGGGACAGGATGGAGGCTCTGAAATCCTGGAATGGGTTGGGTTGGAAGGGTTCATACATTTTTTTTTCCCATTTCAATATGACTAAGGGTCCTCTGTAGGGACCCAGAACTTACATTGTTTGCTCAGTTCCCACCTGGATTAAACAGATAAGGAATAAAAGCTCTTGATTTTATTTATTTTAAGGTGGGAGGCAAAACCAAATCCAGAAGACACTGGTTGGAGGTGGCCCTTAAATGATATTAAATAATCATGGCTGGCTTGTGACCCCTGAGAGTTGCAGCTCTTCAAAGGACCAGGAGATATTAATGTTCTGGAAGCCTCCTTGGTTCACCTTCTTTGTAGCTTTAAGTGATGGATTCTCCAAGAATCCGTGATTTAATCTCCAGAATGTGGGAATCTCCACCCCAAATTACCTGGACTTTGTGGTGGGTTTGATGTGGAGAGGGAAAACCTCAGAGGAAGGACTGAGTGGAAATAAATTGTGTCAGTCTCGGAGATTAAAAAACCTCTGGGAAATCCAGAGGCAAAAAAAGAATCTGATCCTGAATAAAAGCAGAAGGGAAGGAGTGTTTCTGTCCCAGGGCTGGAGTTGGGTCTCCAGTGGGATGTTGCTGGGTGCAGTGTGCCATGGAAAATAAACCAGGCAGCTTGGAAATCCTTCATCACTCCCAAAGCTTTGGGAGAGGGTGAGGCTGGAGCAGGAAGTGCCTGAGTGGAGGAGAAACTGGGCTTGGATCTCTCTCTTCCCACAAACCTCCTGGTTTCACAGAATCCCAGACTGGCTTGGGTTGGAAAGGACCTTCCAAATCATCTCTTTCCACCCCCTGCCATGGGCAGGGACACCTTCCACTAGACCAGGTTGCTCCAAGCTTTATCCTATGTGAATCCTGTTGGTCCCTCCTCGAATCCCACAAGGTTTGGCTCTTGAGATTCTTCTGGATTCTTTTTCTTGGCACCATAAATACTCTTCCACAAACTGGGACACAGGAAGACCTGCCCAAAGCCACTACTGGCCTTCCCAGAGTTCCTGAGGACCACCCAGCGCTGGGACAGGACGGTCACAGTGACCAGTGGTGGTGCCTCCAAGGGTTTTCCTGGGAATAAAATGCCTCACGCCCCAGGCTCAACCCCCAGGCTGTTTGGAGGGACAGAGGTGACCATCTGGGGAGGGATGGTGGACACAGATCTGCAGGTCCCTCAGCTCAGTTGTTGTCTGTAAAAGGTGGGAGTGGAAGGGAAAGAGCAGCAAAATGATTCCATAAATGTGGGAATTGTCTCTCCACTGCTGTGTGTGTGACTCCTCTTCTCTGCCTCCACCCAAGCCACCCTCCTGATGAAGCAAGCCTGGCCTCAGACCTCCTCGTCCTGTGCCACCGAGGGCACCTTCCACCTCCCGGTGGACACCGGCACCGAGAACAGAACCTACCAGGCCTCTTCTGCAGCTTTCAGTAAAGACACTTTTCCTCTCCGGGGTTTGATTGCCTGATCTGGACCCCTTTTGGGTGTTTATTTAGGAATGGGGTTCTTTGGAATCATATTTGGGTTGGGAGGGATCTTAAAGACCACCTCCTTCCGACCTTCCTGTCTTGGGTGCCTTCCACTAGGCCAGGCTGCTCTGAGCCTGGTCCATCCTGGACTTGATGGATGTGTTAAAGCCATGAGAAAGGAGAGCACTGACGCTCCTGCTGCTCCTCCAGAGGAGGAATCCTCCTGGAAGTGGAGAAGGTGAAACCCCTCCCTCAACTGTTTGGTCCCCAGGAGTGACCTGGCGTTTATCTCCAAAGGGACATTATTTCCTACCCCATTTAAATGGAAAGAATTCCAAACTAAAGCCTGATTTTCAAGGGACAGGGCTGAAATTCTGGCTGAGCAGAAGCAGGGGGAGGAGATACTGCTCAGGGATCATGGTCAAACAGGCTTTTCCAGGTGGAGCCTTGGAATCTCATCCCTGAGGAGGACAAACGGTGCCTCTGGGAGGGCTGATAAGCTCCCTGATAAGGCAGAACCTTTTAAAAGCCTTTGGGAGGCTTTCTCTTGGAAAAGGGATGTCCCTACAATTCTCTGGGGACCTAGGACATGGTGCCTAAATTCACACCAGGCCAGGTTTGACCAAGTTGTGTGTGTGAATATTTGGAAAAATCCCAGCTTGTAATTAGTAAAAAATTAGATCTTGTTTGGTGAAATCAGCAATTTTAACAGAAACTGGAGCTTAAAGGCTTGTTGTTGTCCCCACCTCCAGACACCCCTCAGGTGCTGAGGACTGGCAGCTCCCAAGGTCTTTCTTGGAAAAAACGAATCCAGAACTGAAAAAAAAATAAAATCCACTAGATGGAAAAACAAGAGGCTGAAGGCTTTAATTTTTTTAATTTCTCCTAAAAAAAACGCAAAACTTGAAGTATTCTTGAGGGGTTTTTCCCCATTTAGCAGTTAAGCAACAATGTTTAATTAACGGAGCCTCTAAAGGTTGGGAATTCAGGTGCTGTGACATCCCATCCTTAGGGCAGGTCACACCTCCTTTAGATGTTGCTCCTTAGATGTTGCACCTTCCATGAGGTTTTATGGCACCTCCCTACCAGGATCCTTCATTTTAGTTTATTCCCCACGTACTCAGCCTCTCCTAAATGCTGGAAAATGAGTTTAAGTTTCTTTAGGCCTTTGATAAGGTCTCAGTGTGGGACTTGGATGCTCCGGATAATGGGCAAGACCAGGGGATGCATTTCCTTTTCCTTAAATCCAAGCAGAAGAAAGAGAACAATTCCAATCTGCCCTGTGAGGACCACAGAGCCTTCAAGGGATGAAATACTTCAAGGCACCCATCATTTTCCCCTGGTGGGTGTCACAGAATCCTGGAATCCTGGAATGGTGTGGGATCTTGAAGGGATTTGTTCCAAACCCTGGTGATGGGCAGGGACACCTTCTGCTATCCCAGGTTGCTTCAAGCCCTGTCCAGCCTGGCCTTGGAGAGGCTGCTCCACCCCTGGATGCTTCCAGGGGTAGAGCAGCCTCTCCTCTGGGCAAATCCTTCTCCATGGGATATCAGTAGATGCTGGTGTGTCCCTCCATGCCCAGGGAGCAGCCAGTGCTCCATGACCAGCACCCCGAGCTCCTCACATGTGTGTGACCCAGCTCTGCCACTGCAAATCCAAGCCTAAAGCCGAAATTACTCCTGTCTTTCCCAGGATACACCGCAGGGACTCCCTACAAGGTACCACCGACCCAGAGTAACAATGCTCCTCCTCCCTACTCGCCGTCTCCCAACCCGTACCAGACTGCCATGTACCCCATCCGAAGTGCCTACCCCCAGCAGAACCTGTACACACAGGTAGGTGGGGCCTCCCGGGGCGTGGGGCCTCCTCACCACATCCCAACACGGCTCCAAGCTCCCTGTGGGAGTCTCCTCGGCTCCCAGGGCTGAGTGCCCATGCCCACCGCAGGGTGGAGAAGCTTGTGGTGGGACTTCGGGATGGTGGGGTGTCTCTTCTGCCTCCTCTGTTGGATGTCAGGGTGCATCCCAGTGGATTGGCCCTGTTGGGAATTGGGGCCTTTCCTCCCGAATCACAGTGGCTGCCAGGGATAGTCCTGGGTGATCCCTGCACCCCACTCTCCCCACCCAGCCCAGCTCTCAAACACTGCTCTTCCCCAAGGCCCCGGGTGAGTTGGGGTCACCCCAAGGTCCCTTTGCTGCTGGTCATTGGCATCACCCTCCTGCCACCTCCCCTGTGTCCCCTTCACCAACACCAGCCATGACCCGGATTCGTGTCCTCCCGGAGCAGCTCCTCCCTCAGTACCTGGATGGGATTTCCAGGCCCACCTTCCCTGCTGCTGCACGGCCACCACCTCCAGCCATGTGCTGGGATCAAGAGCCTCTGCAGGGATGCAGTTCAGGCCAGATGTCCTCCAAAAACCACCTTAATTCCCATTCCCACTGAAGATCATGAGCTTCCCAGAGCCATCTGGCCCTTCAGCTTCCCTGGCTTTTCCTCTCCTCTTTAATGTCCAAAGACCAACTTCTCCAGCAGCCCTGGAGCTGCCTGTCCTGGAGATGGCCTTTCTGTCCCTCATGTTTCAGGCCCTTCATTGTTTTGGGTGTGGAGCTTTTTCTGTTGGCTCCTTTTATTCCCTTGTTTCCAGAGTCTCTTGAGTCTGGGCAGCCTGGATTTTGGAGCCCTGTTGGAAACCCAAGGAGATGATACACGTCCCAAACAAGCACCTTGGGATCATCCAAGAGCCCCTTATCCTTTTCTTCCATCTCTTGTTCCTTTTCCACACCAGCAGCCAAAGTCTTGGTGTCCAGGTCCTATTTCATCCCACCAAATGGAGGTTTGTCCCTGATGGATTGACTCCTTGATCCGTGATGCTGATCCCCGCTCAGTCCCGTTGCCTCCATCCATCCCACACATCCACAGGGTCAGCTTCACCATTCCTTGCCCAGGTCTCACAAGTCACAGGAGAGAGACCCTGGGAAGCACCAGCCCTTTGGCAGCGCTTGAATCCTGGGATTGTTTAGGTTGGGAAGGCTCTGTAAAAACATGGAATGACGGTGGGTTTTTTCCCCTCCTTCTCCACCAGGGAGCTTATTACACCCAGCCGGTGTACGCGGCGCAGCCCCACGTCATCCATCACACCACCGTGGTCCAGCCCAACAGTATCCCGTCGGCCATCTATCCCGCTCCGGTGGCCGCGCCCAGGACCAACGGAGTGGCCATGGGAATGGTCGCCGGGACCACCATGGCCATGTCAGCAGGTAAGCAGGGAAGTCTTTCCATGCCCTGCACTTCCATCTCTTGGTGGGATGTATCCAGGCAGCCCATGCAGGAGATTTATCCCAGATGAAAAATTCCCAACCTTAAACTCTTTCCTCTGACTGTCCCATAAGTATGGGAATCCCCAGGTTTGTCCACTCCAAACAGTTGGATTTCTCTCCTCAAGTTCTCTTTTTTTAGGGCTCTTATGGCCTTGTTTTTGTTCGACAGTATCCTTGGTTTCTCTCTCCCAATTCCTCCATGTTTTATGTGCAGGATTCCTTGGATTGCTGGCATGTGATGGGCTGGGTTTATTTGTTTCCAAAGCCTGTATTTCTCTCATTAACAATTCTTATTGTATATTGAATTATGCCAAGAAATGCATCATTCATCCTTTTGCATCTGCACTGGCTGGGAAATAGGGCTCTATTATGGGATGCAAGCCCTGTTCCAAGCAGGGAGGGGTGTGACAGGAACCACTTGGAGATTTTTGCTGTTGCTTACTCTGAGAAGTGGATTAATTAATGCATGTGGGATGTGTTAGAATTCCATTAATTTGTAGAGAGATACCCAGAAACCAGGAATTTGATTTGAGCAACCAGTTGCTCCGGGAACAGAGCAGTCCAGGGCTGTTCTCCCTTCCCATGTAGGCACTGTGCAAATTCCAGCTTAAAATTCCTCTGGCTGAAAAAAGAGGTTACACCAGGCAGTGCCTTCATGGCTGGGAGAGGATCAATCCTGCTACATCTCAAGACTCTGGGGGTTTAAAGGAAGCAAAAGAACTCCTGGGAGATAAGTGGCAAAGCTCATCCCAGTTTTCCCTGGAAGAGCTCTTGGGGTTTTTTTCTTACCTCCCTTTGCATCCCTCATCCCTTCCAGTTTGTTCCTTGGATGTTTCAGTCCCCTGTCGTAGTTTAGCCCAGTGCCTTCAGTGGGTAAAAGATGTCAGCAGGTCAGCTGGGCTGGTCTTTAGAGACAAGGAAACTGGGGAAAAAAAACAAGGAAAACCCTTAAAAAGATGAGGTGATGACCAAAAGTACCATGGAAAACACGCTGGAGCTTCAGGTGTGTTTATTCCTCATGGCGCTGGTTGATCCCAACCACAAGTCCGGCACCTTCCAGTGAGGTCTCATGGGCAGAAGAATATTTGGGATGATGGAAAAGCTAAAAGGAGGCAGCTGGTGCTGTTCCTGCCCCTGGGATGGGCACCACTTCCCTGAGGGAATTCTCCTTGATCCGTGTTTCCCTTGCAGGAACCTTGTTGACCACCCCCCAACACACCGCCATTGGAGCACATCCCGTGTCCGTGCCAACGTACAGGGCTCAAGGAACCCCCACCTACAGCTACGTACCTCCACACTGGTAATCCACTGGCCAATCCATGTGAGTGATCCCTCTGCTCCACCCTTGGGCATAAATTAACCTCCAAACCTTAGCCAGCCTGACCTTGGACACTTCCAGGGATGGGGCAGCCATGACTTCTCTGGGCAACCTGTGCCAGGGCCTCCCCACCCTCACAGGAAGGAATTTCTTCCCAGTATCCTCTCTGGCAGTTTAAAACCATTCCCCTTTGTCCTATCCCTGCATTCCCTTATCCAGAGTCCCTCCCATCACTGGGATATGGGTTTTTCCCTATTAAAAGGGGATGTCCCTTGATGATCTGGGAGATCATCCTGTCCATGAGCACCAGGGTTGCTGCACATCCCTGTGATGCCCAGGATCCCAGAAATCTCAGGGTTGCTGCACATCCCTGTTGTGCCCAGGATCTCAGAAATCCCAGAGTTACTGCACATCCCTGTCATGCCCAGGATCCCAGAAATCCCAGCTGCTTGTTCTTCGTTCATGGTGTCCAACTAATGCAGTTGATGGGAACACCGGGAGTCAGCAGAGATCCCACCCAGCCCTGGGCTTATCCCAAATCTCTCCTTGTTGGACACATTCTACTGGGCTAGTCCTGCCCAGGACAAATTGGTGGGCAATTAGCAGGGAGCATCCCATCTTCATATCCTTGGCATTGGATCCCACCACTGAGCTCAAGGAATTGTCCTCAGGGATGGTTAAATTCCATATGGTGCAGGAGTGCAGAGAGCAGCCCTGATCTTCCAGAACTTGCTTCTAACTCCCTGTTTTTGGGTGTTTTCTCTTTCCCAGATCCGGAATCAAACATTGTATGCAACTCCACAAGTCTTACATCGGTGCCCCGGCCCCTGGGCCGCAGCACCTCGTCTGTTTGCAAGAACAAAACTCAACAAACCGAGTGCAAGGGTCACTTTATGCATCCTTTAGTGGTTTTTGTAAAAGCTGCTTTTTCTAATCTTCTGCCTCTCTTTGATTTCCCCCCCCCGCCCCCCTCCCACATAAATCGTGTAACACACATGACTGACACCGAGCAATAGTAAAGTTCTCTCTCTTTGGTCCTTGGAAAGCTCAGAATCTTCACTTTGCCAGCTGAGTGGTGCAAAGATCCCCCCACTTCGTGTTCTTTTGGGTTCTCCTTCTGTCGTCGTCGTCATTGCCCGAGCCTAGATTTGCAGCGTGGTTGATGTTCGGGGGACTGTGAAAAGCACAGTGCTGGTTTTTCTTTAGACAGGCAGGTTTGTTCCCATTTTTTTTTTTTTTTAGTCGGAGATGATCAATTATTCAATCTTCCGTCACGTATTCCGAGCAAAATTGGTGTCTTCCAGAATAGCTGTCGTGGTAGGTTCGAAATCTGCAGTGGAATTCTGAACTCATCCTTTCTTTTTGTAGGAGTAAGAGGATATAAATGTGGGTAGCGCTTTTGTTGTAGGGAGGGCGAGGACTGGTCACCGGCGGGGGCCTTGGGCTGCTCTTCCAACTGGGAAAATGGATGGTGGCTGATGGGAAGGGACACGTGCCCTGGGAGCAGCTTGGGAAAATGAGGTGCTCCCCGTCAGCCACGTCCTGGGGCTGCGGGAGGGAGAAGGGGAGAGGTGGGGAAGGAGGCAAGGAGATGGCCCAGGGTTGGTCTGAAGAGCTTCTCCAGGTCCAAAGGTTGGTCTGAAGGGCTTCTTCAGATCCAAGGTTGGTCTGAAGAGCTCAGGATATGGTCTGAAGAGCTTTTCCAAATCCAAGGTTGGTCTGGAGAGCTCTGAGTTCAGGGGTTGGTCTGAAGAACTTCTCTAGATCCAAGGTTGGCCTGAAGAGCTTCTCTGAGTACAGGGTTTGTTCTGAAGAGCTTCTCCAGGTCTAAGGCTGGTCTAAAGAGCTTCTCTAGATCCAGGAGTTGGTCTGAAGAGCTTCTGCAGAGCATGGTGGTGTAGGAAAAGGGCATCTGGTTGATGGAGACGAGTTTTCAAGGCAGGGTGAGGGGAAGGTGGGTGGCTTCACCCTCCACCCGTGTCACTGGCAGGGCTGAGACCAAACTTGAGGGTTGAGGTGCCCCCGCCCATTCCTTGGGCTCTGAGACTTCCAGGGGAAATGTCCATCCAAGCACAAACACCAGCACCATGGAGAAGGGCCGGAAGGGGTGGGAATTCTGGCTGCTCTGCCAGGGGAGATGTGGGATGAGAGGAAGCAATAGCAATAAACACGTCGCCTTCCTCCCGGGAAGCAAAGGTGGGAGCAGGGAAGGGATCCCCAGGTGACGTGGGGCAGGGTGGGGGATGGTGGTCACACACAGGCTGTGGGCACCAGGGGGATTTCGGGGGGTTTGGCTCAGCCAGGGACACAAGGACATGAAGATGTCCCACCTTGGGGTGTCCCAGTAGAGCAATATGTTGTCTCAAGAGCAGCAGAGGGAGTTTGTGTTTGCAGACAACTTGTGGCCAGTTTATTTTTAAACCCTTCTCACTAAACCCAACGTAGAAATGAGGCTTTGCTTATTTATTTCTCTTTTCCAAGGCAAACACTTGGTTGGGTTTTGGGTTTTCCCTCAACGTGCCAAAAATGTTCCCTGTTGGCAACTCTCCTGCCCCTTGGGCTCTGAGGCTGTCAAATCCAGAGCCTTTGGAGAGGTCAGATTTGGAGCTGGGGATGGGAATCCCTCAGGGCACTGCCTGCCTTGGGTTTCCGACCCTTGTGTGATGTTGAGTCAGTGTTGGGTGCTCCGCTTTGGTCGTACCTGGATCACGTCTCCTGATGGACCTGAGGGCTCTGGAGGCTCACCTGGACCCTCCATGGTGGTGTAGAGGTCAGGCTGGAGAGCTTTTTGGAAGAGAAGGTGACCTGTTCTTGTTGCTTTTGGTGGTGTCACCCATCTTGGCTTCTGCTGCCACTGGGAGGAGCTCCTGGAGCTCCTTGAGCATGGACCAGATGGGAAGGAAGAAGCTTAGGGATCCAGGAGGACTTTTCCAGCCACTGTTTGCTCTGTTGGGTTGGGTGTTGGCAGCAGCACCTCTGTGGGGGGTTGTTTGGTTGGTTCTGCTGGTTTTTAATGGAAGTGTTGCTGGATTTTTAATGGAAATCCAGAGTAGAGCCCTGGTTGACCTCCCCAAGCTCGAGGGGAGAAAGTGGGGACACCCCTGTGGGCTGGAGAAAGTGCACCCTTGGGCTGCACTTCAGGAAGGAAAGGAGAAAGAGAAAAGGGTCCAACAAGCTTTGTGATCAGAGCCCAGGCTGTGCAGAGGACCCTTCCCAGCAGGCACCACCCTCCCACTATCCCAGACACCCTTCAGGACTTTAGGGACAACCCCTAAAATTTCAGCCCATGGCTGGGAAGGAGTTGTTGGGCTTTCTCCTGAAAGGAAAGAACACTAAAAGTGGGGAGGAAGCTCCAGGAGTTGAACACGGAGGGTCACCCAGTGTTCCCACTCAGATGGGCAGTTGGGTTTGAACCCCTTTGAGTAGATCAAGAGCAGCTCCCATGCTCCTCACCTTGTTATTCCCAGGCAGAAATCCTGATTAACTCAGCCAAGTGTGGAGAGGGGAAACATTTGGCACCTCTTGGGCCACAGGCTTCACTGAGGACCTTTGGTAGCCAGGGCTGAGTTAGACTTGGGCCACCACGTGGCTCCAGGGCCACCACATGGCTCTGGGGCCACCACGTGGCTCTGGGGCCACCACTTGGCTCTGGGGCCTCCACACAGTGCCAGGCTCAGGAAGTTCCTTCCCGAGGTGGCTCTGTGGGGCTGTGCTGGTGGGGAGACACTCCTGCCCTTCCCTTGATGCCAAGCCCTCTCCTTGGTCAAATCATGGCTTGAGGGAAGGTCCTGGGGAGGTCACAGCCTCCCTTGGGTGGGGACAGTGCTGGGGGGCCACCAGCTTCCCAAATATTTCAGCTTTGCTGATGTTGATTATGGAAAAGGGTTTTCCATCGCCCTGGGATTAGTGGGGAAGAGCAGGAGGGGTTAAACCATCCAGGGAAGTGTCTGAGATTAAAATTCCAGCTAAAGAGGAGGGAAAATAACTCCCAACCCGCTGTTCCCACCATTAACCCATCCCTGCCTTTATCTTGGCTTTAAAACACCAGCTCTAGTGTGAGATTTGGGGGGAAAAATAGGAATATTAGTCCTGGTGGTGACACCCCCCCCCCCCCTTGGAGCCTGAACCCTTCATGCCTCCAAGTGGCTGAGCCCTCCAGGCAAGGATTTGCTCCTGGATTTTATGGATAATGAATAACCCAGTTTGTGCAGTTCCAAAAAACCCCAGTTTTTGCCTTGAAGTGTTAAAATTTAAGGGGTTTGCTCTAATGGTGGATGTTCGGAGGATCAGGTTTTCCCACAGCCACCGGAATATGGCCCTTTCCAGAGCCCCCTCCCACCCTATTTGCCATGCCCTGTGTTCCCCCAGGGAATTTGGGATGATGTGGTTCCCAGCTGGAGGGCGTGAAATCGGATCTTGCTTTTTTTATGGGGGCAGAAAACCCACATTTGGGGCTTTATTTTTGATAGGAAAATCCAACCAGCCAACAAGAGCAATAAGAGCCGCTGGATACCCATAAATCCAGGGGGTTTTTGGGGGAGTTTGGGCTTATTTTTTAATTGCCAGTATTTTCAGGCCCTCCAACTGTCGTTCCCAAAACGTGGTGACCCTCTGCCCATCTTCCCTTGGCTTTGCCAGGAGCTCCTGAGGCAGGAGCAGCTTTCAGATATTCTCTGCCGTGTGCTGGCATTCCCATAGGGAAAAAAAAAAAGAAATTAAACCCTTCTATGGAGCTTGGGAGGCTTGGAAAAGGCGTTTTTGTGGTGTGTTGCACTCATAGATTCTCCAGTAATTTGTGGGAATGTTGGCAAAGCAGGAATAGGAAAATCTGTGGTTTAATGGCAGCAATTCCCATTTGGAAACGTTCAGTTGGGCTGTTTGTAGGGAATAATCTTGATGCAACAAGGCCACCTGCAGCCTCCCTGTGTCCTCCTGCAAGGGATGGAGCTGGGGAGTTTTCCTAGGGGTCTGGGATAAGGGAAGGGATTTGTAGGGTCAGGATCCATCGGGAAGCATGGTGAGGGAGGGAGAATGAGGCCCTCCCATTCCCAGAGCACGGAGCAAACCCACGTGGCCTCCTCCCCCTCTTTTTATGTCATTCATTTTGTAATTAATTTTAATTCATGTTGACCTCCAGACCATCTCGGTTTTAAATATTATTGGACCTTTTAAACAAAAATAAATACAAAAAAAAATCCCCAAAAAAATACCAAAAGCAAAAGAATTTAAACCCAAGAATAACAACGTCTTCCGAGCCTCCAAGGTGTGAAGGGAACATGGCCTGGAGCTGCTGCCCTGGAGAGCCCCCTCCCCCCAAGCCTCAGTTTGTCCATCTGGAATTCGGGGTTGTTTTCCCGTTTGTTTTCTGTTCTGGTTTCGGTTCTGAAGATCAGGTTTCATGATCTCCCTGACAGATCCCAGCCAAGAGTTTGTAACTGTCCGATGTTTCCTGTCAGATGTAGAACATTCGAGAACGATGAAAATGTTTCCAAAAAAAAAAAGTCAATAATAAAAAAATAATAATAAAAAAAGAAATAAATAAATAAAAGAAGCCCAACGGGGTTTGGTGGTCGGGGTGGTTTTTTTTTTTTTGGCACAGGGAGGTGGTGGGGGGAGTGAATGGGATGGGCCATGAACCCATTGCTGGGGCGATGGTGGAGCTTGATGGCCTCCAGCCCAACCTTGGGTGGGTTGTCCCGATGATCCCAATGTGATCCTATAGAAACAGCTCCTGTGGGAAGTGAAGTGTGCGGCCTTCACAGGGAGCGTCCCCACTGTGTTCTCCTAGGCTGGTGGAGACTTCGGATAGAGGGTGGATGGAGGCAGGAGACCAGCTTTGGCTGGAGCAATCCATGCCCAGTGGGGTTGTTGGCGAGGTGGGAGTTATCCCGTGATCCAGTGACTGTCGTTATCCTGGCAGCTGGTGATGGAGGGAAATCAGGAGCTCGTGGTGGTCCTGGAGGGGCTTCAGCTCAACAGACCCAGGAGGTGACCATGGATGTCATCCAGTGGCTCCCAACGGAGCTGTGCGGTGGTTCCCAGAGATCGTGTCCGTCAGGCTGCCACACCAGACCTTGGCAAGGGGAATCCTTCCCACCACCTGGGCAGGACCTTGGATTTGCTGTGCTGCCACTGGACACCTCAGTGGCAGGAGCAGAGGCCGAGCTGCACCTCCAGCTCCTCATGGCTCTGAGTGGGACTGGCTTCACACAATGCCCCGTGTCCTCCAGGGGTCTGTGTGGGTGTCACTGTCCCCCCGAGGCCACCCCCGGGCCAGGAGCCACCTGTGGAGGACAAGGGATGGACCACGGGTGAGGGGGGCACACATACAGAGCTCCATGTGCACATGTGTGGGGCTGAACACATGTGTTGGTGTGAACACACAGAATCCCAGGTTCACGGGGGTTGGAAAAGCCCTCTGGGATCACCAAGTCCGCCCTGTGCCCGATGCCCACCTTGTCCCCCAGCCCAGAGCACTGAGTGCCACGGCCAGGCCTTCCTGGGACACCTCCAGGGGTGGGGACTCCACCTGCCTTGGCAGTCCCTTCCAGTGCCTGACCACCCTTTCCAGGAAGAAATTCCTCCTGATGTCCCACCTGACCCTCCCCTGGCACAGCTGGAGGTTGTTTCCTCTCCTCCTGTCCCTTTTCCCTGGGAGCAGCACTTGACCCCTCGGCTCCCCCCTCCTGTCAGGGAGTTGCAGAGCCAGAAGGTCCCCCCTGAGCCTCCTTTTCTCCAGGCTGAGACCTCCCCAGCTCCCTCAGCTGCTCCTGCTGGTCCAGCCCCTTCCCAGCTCCATTCCCTTCCCTGGACACACTCCAGACCTTGTCTGAGGGTCCCAGAACTGCCCCCAGGGCTGGAAGTGCCCCAGCAGTGCCAGCACAGGGACAGGCAGTGCCCTGGCCCTGCTGCCACACTGTGGGTCACACACATTGGGTACCACCCAGGCTCGTGTCCATCCACTGCCACAGCACCCCCAGGGCCTTTCCCAGCTTCCCACCTGCTCTGTCCCAATCCTGGAGTGTTCCATGGGACTGTGTCCCGCCCCCCCCCCCTCCATGCCAGGCACACGTGGCCACCAGCACGGGCAGCAGGGAGGGAGAACAGGGCGGGAAGGGGGGGGAACGTGTTCAGGGACACGTGAGCCCGAGCAGCTGCCCATGAGTCACCAGCAGCCCCCTGGCCGTGCCACCCCGTGTCACCCTGCAGTGTGGGACACCCCCTCGCTCCTGCCTTCGTGTCCCCAGAGCTGAGGCGGGTGTGTGTAGAGGTCCCTGCACATACAGAAGTGGCCATACCCCCCTGCACAGCCTTCTGCCCCCATAGAGGGCATGATCACTCATGCAAATATATGCTAATGTGCTGTTGCATACCTGCTCTTAGGGAGGTATAGAGCACGAAGGGGGGACAGGGGTGTATTAAGGGGGGCACGGGGGTGTATTCAAGTCCCTGGCTGCTGCAGGACACCCCAGGGGCCACCAGCAGCGTGTCCCTGCAGCACCCCTGGGCATCAGCACCCACCCCACCCCACCCCCCCAACACACCTGAAACACAGAGGGGTGAAAATAAATAGGTGATCAATTTTTAAAGCGTTTTTTTAAAGCCTCCCAGCTACTGGAAGAGGCCTGGGGGTGATGGGGCTGCTCCAGCCTCACCCCTCAGCAGATGCCCCAATGGGGCTTCACAGCATATGCACCCCTCTCCAGCCTCCAGAAGTCCCGGTTTTCCCCTCCAAGAGCTCCCCCGACCCTCCCTCCACACCCCATCCCTCACCTCGGGGGGGCCGTCGGTGCTTTTCAGCCACGGGGGTCTCATCCCGCTGCCGGGGAGGGGCCCCCGGAGGGGCTCAGCCCCCGCCTCGCTCCTGAGCTCCGGGATCCGGGACACGCGGAACCTGCCGGGGGCGGAGGGAGCGTCACATCAGCCTGTCCCACCCTGGGGAGGGGACACACCCCTGCTGGGGTGGGGTCCCTGCTCACCTGCCGATGGAGAGGATGGTCACCTCGCCGGGCTTGGGGACCTTGGTGGCCCCAGGGGGTGGCAGCACCTCCGGCCACTTCTGTGTGCAGCGGGCGCAGGGGGCCGGGCCCTGCACCGTGTGCGGGTGCTGCTGGTGGTGACAGGAGGGGGCAAACTGCGGCAAGAGGTGCAGCCTGGGGACAGGGGGGAGATGCCACCATCACCACGGGGTTGGTCCCACCACGGGGGGGGTCCTCAGCGCGGCCCTGAGGGGGGTCTTACTTATGCAGGGGGGCCCAGCTCGGTGGCATCAGCTGCTGCCTGCGATGCTCCTTCAGCAGCTCCTCCAGCGCCGCCGCGTTTTCTGGGGGCGGGAGACACCGAGGAGGGGGGGGTCACAGGGGTCTGGCCCATGTCACTCCCTTTTCCCCCTCCAGGGACCCCCCCTGACCTTTCTTCTCAGTGATGAGCCGCACCAGCACCCCGATGGTGTCCTCGTTGGTGTCCTCCAGCTGGTAGATGGAGCTGGGACCTGCGGGCAGAATTTGGGGGGCGGGGACACGACTCGGTGATGGGGGATAAAGTACCCCAAAAAGAGCAGGAAGAAACGAGCAGGATGTCCTGGGACAACGAGGACCAGGAGTCGCAGGGATGGGCTGAGGTGAGGTGGGTGTGGGGGGGGCTGAATGTGGGGGGTTGGATGTGGGGGAGCTGGATGTGGGATCACCAGACGGTGGCACGGCACGGCCGGGGCTCACCGGTGCCGCCGGGCTGGGGCTCCTTGCTGGCGGTGCAGTGGTACCCCTTCTTCTTCAGCAGGTTGCACACCAGGATTCCCAGCAATCCCATGGCACAGAAGACCGGGACGATGGTCAGCACGGCCGCCTGCGCCGCCGCCGCCTCCTCCTCTTCCTCCCCCCTCGGGGTCACCCGTGTCCCGTTGGTTCCCAGTGCCCGTCCCGGCGTTTCGGGGCTGCGGACCCGCCGCCGGCCTGAGGGGGAGGCACCGGATCAGCCTCCGGAAGCGGCTTTCCTGGGATTCAACTCCGTTTTCCCAGGAGCCCTGCTTCAGCTGGAGCCCAGGGAAGCAGAAGCCGTTCCCAGCTGCCGCATCCCGGCAGGACAGCACTGCTCATCCCAAGGGGGCACATCCTGCGGCGTCCCAGGGGCGAACACAAGCTCTGCCGTCCCCCCCGAACCCGGGGTGGCACCGGCAGCTCCAGCACCCACCTGGGCACCCCGGGGTGCTGCGGGGGGCAGCGGCGCAGGGCAGGCACCGGCCCCGGGGGTCCCTCTCCCCTTCTGGGCTGTAAAACCTGCGGGGCGGGAGGGCAGCAGGGTCAGGATCCGGCCGGGAGCGGGATCGGGGGTTCCCGGTGTCCCCTCCCCCGGCTCACCCCGGCAGGCAGGCTCCGCACCGGCTGTCACTTCCCACTGTCCCCGCGGCCACCAGGATCCTGTTCCCGGCCCGGCACCGGGTGTGAGTGGCACAGGGTGTGTCCCCCAGGGAGAAGGTGCCGGGGGGACAAGCTCGGCACGTCCCCCCTGGATCCTGCGGTGAGGGAGAGGGGGGTGAGCGGCGGCTGGATCACGATCCATGTGGATGTGCCGCAGGGGGCACGGCTTACCCCGCTGGGCTCCTCCCCGGGAGGGCATCCCGGGGTCCTGTGCTCCCGGGAATTCCAGCTCTCGGCCCCCACGAGTCTGCTCAGCACCTGTGGGAGAATCGAAGAGCTCAGCGCCGGCTGGTCCAGCTCTGCCGCTGCTCCAAGGCCTGTGCCAGTGGGAATGTGGCTCCAGGGGAGGAGGAGGGGTGATGGGGTGGAGATGAACCCATCACAGGCCACGTGGTGGAGGCAAAACTGTCCCCTGGACCATGGCAGATGCAAACTCTTCACTGGTGGCACGATGGGGGCAAACCATCATCAATGATATGATGGTCACAAACCCATCCCAAATGCCAACCCATCACATGATGGATGCAAATATGGCCCCAGAGATGCCACATTCCTTATCAGCCCCTGCCCTGGAAGAAGATTTGATGAAGGAGAGAAAAGGAGGGAGAAGAATGCGAGGGGGGAAAAAAAACCCTCAATCCAAACTGAGCATCTCCCCAAGTGCTGCAAGTTTCCAGGTGGGAAGTGTTTGGGGATGCCCTGCTGTGGCTGTGGGGTGGTGTCTGAGCAACAGAGGTGCCAAAGGCAGAGAAGCACAAGGATGGGATGGGAATGGATGGGCTGGGAATGGATGGACCAGGCCATACTCACCCCCAGGATGGTGATGAGCCACCAGCGCATCCCGCTCCTCTTCATCACCAGGGGACACCTGCCCAAGGGGGACCACGGGGGGGGTCATCATCCAGGGAAAATCCCAGTGGAGAAGCAATTTGGGGGCCCTATTTCCCCCCACTAGGATGCTCTAAGGCATCTGCCTAAATATCCCTGCACCATCCCCCAAAAAAGCTTTATTGGAGGATTTATGGGATGCCTGGCATCATCAGATCCCAACTCCATCCCAAACTGGAGAGGGACCAACCCCTGCAATGGAGTCACACCACCCATCACCCATGCAAGGAGCAGATGACACTAAATAAAGTTAAAGGAAGGTTTTCCCTGCTCCGGAGGAAATCCTTGTGCACCTGCCACAAGGAAATGAAGTCACTAAAAAGAAAATAAATATATATTTAAACACAAACTGGAGTGGAACAAAAGGTGTTTCCCACAAGAAAATATAAAATTAAAATCTAAGATGAGAGCACGGGGAATGGGGGGAAGGAAGGAAAAACACAACCAACAACCCAAACCCGGATCCAGGCTCTGCATGGAAATCCTGCTGCCCGCATGGAAACTCCCCCGGTCGTCACGGTCCCGTGGGAGCCTTGGTACAGCCTCTGCCTGACGAGTTTGTACTAATTAGTGGCCTGAGATGCAGCTCATTAAACATGAGAGGGGGTACTGGGGGGGGCTGAGCCAGGTATTTATGGGATGTGGGTTGGGACAACCCAAAATGAGCATTCTCTGTGCTCCAGTTCCTCCACCCATCAGGTGCCAGCATGGAGCCAAACAGCCCACCTCTGGAATCCCCATGGCATTTGGGATGTGCCCCTCAAGCACACAGGGAGGAAAATTGCGAGCCAGCACTAGTAAAACTCGAGTTTAAGCCTAATGTGAAGCATTTTAATCCTCTGGGGCTGTGGGATTCAAGCACCTCGGGAACGATGCCACAGGCTGGCACATCCCAGGCTGCCGGAGTATCCCGGCTCCCCAGAGAATTCCAGATGCCCACAAGGGGATTTAAACATCACCAGGAAGAGGGCTGGCCCCAGGTAAAGCAGATCTGAGGCCAGGTTTAATCCAGGGATTAGGGAGATCCCTTAGGTGACCAATAGGGATGCAGGAGGCACAAGGATAAAAGGGTGCCAGTTCCTGGTTGGCACTGGAGCTTTGCCGAGTCACGGCCACCCCAGGGCTCATCACCAGGTTTTGGGGGCCCCCAGGGGCCATCCTAGGAGGGAATGTGGGATGCAGGATTCTGGGATGCCCGGCTGCCCTGGAACGGCAGAGAGAAGCCCTGAAACTCCTGAAACCAACATAATTTGTCCCTCTAAAATCCATGGGAAACAAAAAAACAACGCCATCGGGGCCAGACCTACTTTTGGGGGACCTGCAGCACCCCCACACCCCACCTGGCTGGTGCATCGATGCAAGAGCAGCAAGAAAGGTGACTTGGTTTTGGAACCCTCCCCCAAAATTCCTCTGGGTCACAGAAGCCTTTTATTCCCATTCCTGCTTTAATAGAGCCAGTAATCCAAGGCTGCCCACTGGGACTCCTGGGTTTCCCTCCCTATGCGGGAACAGGGTTTCAGCCGATGGCTCCTGCAGATAAACGGAGCTAGAAAGGAGCAACTGTTCGGGAAAACTTCGGGGAGCAGCTCTTGGAGGCAGCGCGGGACAAGGAGGGGATTGTCCGGCAGATGGAGCGAAACTCGGCGCTGTCGCCTCCCCCGGGGCCCCCTCGGAGCGGTGGGAACAGCGGAACCGCCACAAATATCCAGCATTAAAATCCACTGATCCCAGAGGCAGCGCTGGGATCCCGCCAAACCCGGGCAGCGGCACGTTCCATCCCAATTTTGGGGTGCAGCCCCTCATCACAGCCCAATTTTGGGGGGCAGCCCCTCATCACAGCCCAATTTTGGGGGGCAGCCTCTCACATCAGCGCAGTTTCGGGGGGCAGCCCCTCACCGCAGCATCCCGGCTCCCGCAGCGCTTTTTGGCTGCAAGCCCTGGGATTTTCCAGCTCCCGGCAGCAAAAAAGACCCGCCACGATTCCCAATCCCTATCCCTCTTCCCAGGCAGCCGCTGCCGAGTTTTCCTTAACCTACTTTCCCCCCTCTCCACCCTTTATTTTAACCTACTTCGGCGCTGCCGCAGCCGGAGCCTCCCGGCCCCGCCGGGGGGTCCCCACCGCCCCCACTCCAAGCTCCCCCCATGCCCTTCTTAGCGACAAACACAAGGCAACATCCCCCCACTCTTTTTTACCGCAAATCGGGGGGTCCGGCACCCCAAAAACCAGCACCCCCCGCTCCGTCGCACAACGCAAAGCTGCAGCAACCGCATTCCCAGATCGCTCCAAGGGGGAATTAACCCTGTTCAGGCGAAGGACCCCGAGCCTCCCGGCTCAGAGCGAGCCCCCTCAGGCAGAGGGGGGGATCCCTGGGCCGGGGGTGCCCCTTACCTGCCCCGCCGCGGAGCCCCCCGGGCTCCCCCCGGGGCCACCCCGTTGGTCGCGCCTCCTCCTTATGAATGAACCGAGGGCGCGCTAATTACCACAGGACACGCCCCTTTTCGTGACGTCACGAGAAGATACCCCGCCCCCTGTCGTTCGCCACGCCCCCTATCCCAGCGCCGCGGCAGCGCCGCCTCCTGGGAACTGTAGGAGTTTGGGAATATTGGGCTTTATCCCGCCCTCCTTGGGGTTTTGGGGGGAAAACGCGAGGAGTCGGATCGGGGGGATTTTTGCCTTCCCAGAAGGGATTTTGAAAAACAAAAATAAGGATTTTTTTTTTT
>NW_020884934.1:2600893-2617919 GCF_003945725.1 Corapipo altera | reverse complement strand
GGGGAAAAAGCAGGGAAATTGGGGGGGGGAAGTAGGGAAATCAGGAGGGGGGAAAAAGCAAGGAAATCGGGAGAGAGGAAAAAGCAGGGAAATCGGGAGGGGGGAAAAAGCAGGGAAACTGGGGAGAAAAATCAATCCGTGGGTGCTGCACCTAGCTCTCCTACAGCACGTGGAATCTTGGCCTCGCCTTCTTCCCTGAGGAACAGTTTTTCCACGCTGGGGACACCCCAGTCGCAGTTGGGCCTGGTGATCCCTCCATCTCCCAGTGCTCCCCAGGACCTGCTGTCCCCTGTTTGTCCAGCCAGGGAATGGGACACATCCCAGTGCTCTGTGGCACAAGGGAGGGATCCCCCCCCCCCCCCCCCCCGACATCCCCCTTGGGGTTATCCAGGACGGAACAGCTGCACCCCACCAGTGGGAAGGGTTTCTTCATCCCACGTGGTACCAGTGGATGGCATTCCCAGTGACGCCAGCAGGCGGGGGGAGCTCCTCACCCTGTTCCTGTCACCCCACCCCGAGGGAAAGACGAGACCACGCCGGGTTAACTCTGACACGGGTGACCTTTAATGACAAAGAGCCTCCACGTGACTGAAATCCCGCCCCAACCATCCCAAAATATCCTTATCATCCCAATTTATAGCACACCCACACCCCCACCCTCCTGATGGCTCCATGTGGGACGGCAGCATTCCGGTCACTCACCCACCCACTTCATCCCTGCCACCGCCATTGTCACCTCTCCCATGGGGACAACAGGTTGTCCCAGTCTGGGAGCACCGGTCTCACGTGGATCCTGAGGTGAAAGCAGGAAAACGGGAAGGAAAAAAGGGCAAATGGGGGAGGGTTGGTCCAGAAAGTCTCATTTTTAGGGTCCCCACACCCAGTTTAGGGCCACCCTTGGTGGGGAATGTGAAGATGCTTGTCCTCATCCAGGAGATGCAGCAGTGCCTTCATTCCACTGCCCAGGCTGCGAAATCCCATTGGGAATCACAGAGAACAGGGGGGGAGGAACCCTCAATTTCCTTTTCCCTTCCCCTCCATCAGCTCCCCCCCTCCACCAACACCCAAGATCCAGCTCCACCAGTGGGGTCCAGCTCTCCAGGAAGTTTGAATCCCTCAGCTCCGGAGCAGAGGGACCCACAGCGATGTCAGGATGCACCAGCCCTCCCCCAGACCGCCCCAAATAAATAAGGATGTTTCTATATATATAATATATATATATTTAAAACAAACAAACAAACAAACAGAGCTATCTGGGTGCTGGCGATGGAGCAGGCGGGGGAGCGAGAGGCCCGGGCCGGGGGGGACACGGCTCCCAGATTGTCCCTGGGGTGGTCCCGTGGCGTGGCCGGGGGTCCCGGGGGCCGGGGGAGGGGGGTGACAGTGCCAGGCCCCCCCCTCCCCGTGAAGCAGGCACACACAAAACCGGAGAGCAAGGCATGTTCCGGGCACATCCTCCAGCCGGGCCCCGGGGACGCTCCGTGATCCCAAGGACACGCACCGTCCCCCCCGAATGTCCTGGATGCCCCCCAAGCGGTGAGTGTCCCCCCCCACCCCGAGTCCAGTGCAGTGGCCGGGGGGACGGCGGGGGGAGCGGGGCTCGTCCCCCCCAACCCCGAGCACACAGAGAGCAGCCGGGTTGGAGATGAGAGGTGCTGGGGCGGGGGGACGCTGGGGACAGGGGCCAGGACCCCCCTCTCTGCACGCAGGGGGGGCAGCGCTCCCCTTCCTGGGCGGGGCGGCGCGGGGGGGCCGTGGCCGTTCACGCTCTCCACAGGAGGAGGTGGTTGGTGCTGTCGTCCCGCCCCACGGTCTCACTGCTGCTGGTCAGGCGGAAATCCTCGTAGCCGTCCCCGCCGCTGATCACCAACATCTTGGGCTTGGCCAGGCCCAGGGCGGGGCCGCGGGGCCGGGCCGGGTCTCGTTTCTCTGCCTCGCTCGGCTTCTCGGCCCCTGCCAAGTGCAGAACCCCCGGGTCCTGTAAGGTGTCCCCACGCAGCTCCCCCAGTCCCCAGCAGCATGATGGCAGCAGCAGCTCAGCAGCTGCATCCCAGCAGCATCCCAATATCGTCCCAGCAGCATCCTGGCAGCTGCATCCCAGCAGCATCCCAACATCATCCCAGCAGCATCCTGGCAGCTGCATCCCAGCAGCATCCCAACATCATCATAGCAGCATCCCAGCAACAACATCCTAACATCACCCCAGCAGCAGCATTCCAACCTCATCCCAGCAACAGCATCCCAGTAGCATCTCACCAGTGTCATTCCACTGTCATTCCACCAGCATCATCCCAGCATCATCCCACCAACATCATCCCAGAGTCATCATCAAAGCAACATCATCCCAGAGTTATCATCCCAACATCACCCCACCAACATCCTCCCAGAGTCATCATCCCAGCATCATCCCTCCAACAACTAGATGACCTTCAAGGTCCCCTTCCAACCCAAACCATTCTACTACTCCATGATTCCAACTTCCTCCCTCCAGCATGCCAGCAGCGTCCTCCCACCAGCACTTTCCCAGGCACCACATCTTGGCCCCCAAAACCTCCTCACATCTGCAATAGCCCCTCTCACCCCAAATTAGCTCCCCCAGCCCATGTTTGCCTCTCCCTTCAAAATCACTCTCCTTCTCCCCATCCCATCCCAGCTTCAGAGCTAGGATGGGTGACACAGCTTTCCCATGGCTTTTCCCCAAGGGAATTTAGGTCTCCCAGGAAATTCGAGGTCACTTGCGCTGGCGGGGGGAAGTTTAGCATCCAATTCCCACTCCCAGTTTTTCCCCCTGGATTTTTAACGAGGCAATGATGGAACGGGGACTCTGATAAAAACATTGCAAGGCTCCTCTTGGTTATCCACCAGTGGAACAGCCCTGGGAAATGTGTCACCAGGCCACCTACCCATGTCCCGGGGCAGTGGGAAGAGGACGTCGAAGCCGTCGGGCAGCTCGATGGCCGTGAGGAAGCGGACGTGGCCCGTGTGACCCTGGGAGAGCCCCACGAGCGTGGGGGTGGCCTTGGGGGACACGGAGAGGGTGAGCACCACGCCGGCACTCGTCCCGATCCACAGCAGGTCCTTGCACACCAGGAGCGCCGTGATCCGCAGGCAGGCGGCCTTGTGCTGCCGGATAATGGCGTCCGAGCCTGCGGAGCATCCCGGAAATCAGCATTTCATCCCGCCCGGCACAGGGTGTGAACCCCACCACTGCCATTCCCAGGGGGATCTGTGGCACATGGGATGTGGGGAGGGACCCCACAACTCCCCTGGGTGGTGTAAAGCACCCCGGGGTGCTGTCAGATTGGGCTGATAGGACAAGGGGGAATGGCTTCCCACTGGCAGAGGGCAGGGTTAGATGGCATAATGGGAAGGAATTCTCAGCTGTGAGGGTGGGGAGGCCTTGGTACTGGTTGCCCAGAGAAGCTGTGGCTGCTTCTCTGGCTACCATTTCTGGAAGTATCCAAAGGTTGGATGGTGCTTGGAGCAAGACGGGGTAATGGAAAGTGTCCCTGCCCATGGCAGGGGGTGGAACTGGATGAGCTTCATGGTACCTTCCAACCCAAACCACTCTGAAAATCTGTGATTCCATGACCATGGGATTACTGCCCTGTTTCAACGTGGGATTATCCATTCGCCAGTGGGGCTTCTGATGGAAGGTGTCCCTACCCATGGCAACGGGGCGGAACTGGATGACCTTCACGGTCCCTTCCAACACAAACCACTCTGGAATTCCACGATCCTCTGCCTGTGGGATTCACTGCCCCATCCCAACCTGGGGTTACCCGTCTGCCAGAGGGACTCACCTGCGAGCATCTTGTGCACGGGGGGGGTGATGTCGGCCTCCGCCAGCTGCTCGTAGCTGGTGCTGTGGTACAGCCGGACCTGGGCGCTGCCCTGGAGCGCCACCCACACACCAGTGCCAGCGCTCACCATGCAGGTGACGCCGCGCCCGCCGTCCTGGCCCACCTGGAGCGTGTGCTGCGGGGGGACAGCGACAGCGCCGTGACGCCGCTGGTGCCCTCGCGGCCCCCGCCACCCCCCGGCACCGCCCGCGGTACCTCCTGTGCCAGCGTGGCGGGGTTGAGGACGATGACGCGGTTCTGGCAGCCACACCACAGCTTCCCCGCCACCGCCACCATCCTGGCGATGGGGCTCCCCGGAGAGCCCAGCGACAGGGATTTGGAGTTCTGGGGGTCCCAGAATCGGCCTGTGAGGGTGGGGGGGAGGTTAAAGAGTCCCCAGGGGAAGTCCAGCTCGATGTGGGCATGCAGTGGCTGGAGATCTCTGTTTCCAGGTCCTCCCTTATAGGGGACATAAAGTGATGTCCCCAGGGAATGCCAGCAGCAAGCAGGGAGGAGGAGGATGATGTACACCTCCAATTTTGGTACCTCCAGTCCCTGAGCACCCCTCCCCAGGGGGCTGCCCAAGCCACCCACCCACCCACCAGCTGTGGGTGGGTGGGTGGCTTGGGGTTGCATTTATGCCCCACTTTGGGGCTGCATTTATGCCCAGCAATGTCTTTTGAAGTTCCCAATCCAGCCTCACCTGCCTCCCGC
Source organism: Corapipo altera (assembly GCF_003945725.1). NCBI lineage: Eukaryota > Metazoa > Chordata > Aves > Passeriformes > Pipridae > Corapipo > Corapipo altera. Next base: position 2,613,363 of record NW_020884934.1, on the reverse strand, counting down.
TGGTACACGACGAGCTCCCCGTTGGCCAACGACACAAACACCTGGTTATCCAGGTACCTGCGGAGAGAAAACACCTGCTCAGCCATCCCAAACCACCCCACCACAGCCACCCACGGGAGCTGAAAACCCCCCTTTTCCCTGCTCACAAGATGCACATGACGGCGGCGGAGTGTTGCATCTTCATGCTGTTCTTCCTGTTCCGGATGTTGTCCGAGGACTGGTACACATGGATGCTGCAGGAAAGCAAAGCCCAGGGCTCACCAGGGGTTGGGGGCCACCCAACCCATGCATCCCCCTCCATCCTGGGGCCATACCATCCATCCTCGGTGCCCAGCCACATGGAGCTCTGGTGGGCTTCGGGGTCCAGGCTGAGCAGGTCCTCGAGGCTGCCGCGGGTGAAGGAGCCGCGGCTGGAGCGGCGCAGGGCCCGCCCGTCCGTGGGGCTCTCCCCGTGCCGGGCCTGCCCGTAGGTGCCAGTGATGGGCATGAAACCAGGCTCCTGCTCCTCCTCTGAGCTCGTCGTCTCCACCGCTGCCTCCTTGCAGCTCGGGATCTCTTCGTCTGTGGAGGAGCAGTGGGAGGAGGGAATGGGTCAGAACAGGGGCACCCCACACCCTTAAAGTCACGGGGAAGAGATCACAGGTGCCCTCATGATATCGAGCCCAGGGGAAGACATAGGGATGCTGAGCCCCAAAACCCAACAGCTTTTATCCAAAGCCACCCATCGCAGGATCACATCTCTTTTCCCAGGATTTCCTTGGCTCAAAAGCCTCCACCTGCAGATTTCCCAGGGGAACACAAGGCATAGAGGCCCATAATTTTGGGGCAAGAAAGTAGGTGTTTCACTAAGCAGGGGGTAAGGAAGATACAGTGATGCTGAGCCCCAAAACCCAGCAGGTTTTACCCAAAGCCACCCATCCCAGGACCACATCTCTTTTCCCGGGACTTCCTTAGCTCAAAAGCCTCCCCCTGCAGTTTTCCCCGAGGAACGCAAGGCAGAGAGGCCCATAACTTTGGGGCGAGAAAGCAGCTTTTGTGCTGAGTAGGGGCTGGAGAGGACTTACTGCCGAAGCTGGAGGAGATGGTGGAGTGGCTGGCCTGGCTCTGCAGCGTCCCGGAGGGACTGGGCGAGGACTCGTCGTCCGTGTCGTCGCTGTCAAAGGGCACCAGCTCCCTGTTGCCGCCGTCCACCGGCTCCGAGAGCTCCAGCGACGAGCCCGAGATGGAGATGTGCAGGCAGGGCTGCGGTGCCGCGTCCTCGGAGGAGGGGCTGCCCAGGGGCTCCGAGCGCTCCCTGCGCGACCGGGGGAGGGGGGACAGGCAGCTCCAGCACCGCCCCCGCGCCCCCGGCCCCGCGGCCCCGCCGGCGATGTCCTGCCTACCTGCAGGCCCTCTGGAGGCCGGGCACGGAGGCGATGCAGAGGATCCTGGCGGAGCACACGGCAATGCAGGCCTCCACCGTGGGCTCCTTGCGGATGCTGAGCAGGCACACCTGCCCCACGTAGCCGTCGCTGTTGCAAACCCACACCTCGTGGGAGCTCTCCGGGCTGCCGTGGCTGGGGGAGGCGCAGGAAAACTGCGAGGGAGCAGGAGATGAGACCTCTGGAACGAGCCACCTCGTCCCAGCACCCGCGGCTCCCGCGGGGACCCAGGCTCCGAGTACCTGCATCCCGCTCCGTGTCTTCATGATGGGGATGGCTTTGAGGAACTCTGGGTCCAGGCAGTTTTTGCTGGAAGCTGGGGAAAACCAAGTTGTGGGCTGAGGAAGCGGTGGAGGAAAGGGGGGCTACCAAGTGATAACAAGCCCACACCCACGGCCTCCTCCCCTGTGCCCGGTGTTACCCAGCTTTTTCTTGGCATCCTCGAAGGCCTGCTCGAAGCTGAGCCGGGCATCAGGGTTGGGGAACTCGAAGATGAAGGACTCGGTGCCATCGGCCTTGGTGGTGCTGAGCTCCACCTTGTTGGGGGGGAAGGCCATACTGAAGGACAGGGATTGCTTCTCTGACAGCTCCCGGTGGATGGCGGCCATCAGGTCCTTGATCACGTCATCCAGGCTCTGGGGACAGGGACAAAGCTTCAGCTCCCAGGGATGGGCCACCACCACCCTGTCCATCTCCTGCTACAATTCAGAGGCTGCCCTCTAAAGGCACAGATGCCACCAGTCCTTCCCCAGGCTGTCCTTTCCACCAAGGGCATCCCAGTTGGTCCCCTGGGGAAGGGGACAGCACCAGGAACACCATGTGATGCTGACCCTGGACATCCCCTGCCATCCCTCAGAAGCTGCCCCAACCCCATAGTGGCTTTGGGGCCGTTGGCATCTGGGTCCTTTGAGGACACTCATGGCCACCGGCTCTTCCACAGGTTCTCCCTCTGGCTGAGGACACCCTGGGTGGTCCCACTGGGAATGTGTCTAACCAGGGGGCAGCACCACGTGCCCATACCTGGTGGGGGAAGCTGAGGGTCTCTGACAGCTTGCTGACTTGCCCCAGTGTGCTGAGGTCTTCATCCAGGCGGCTGATGCTTTTCTGGATGCTCTCCCTGTTGGTGGCTTGCGAGGCACCTGTGTGGGGACACGTGCATGGCATCAACCCCTCCTCCCTCCCCGTCATCCAGGGGTGAGTGATGGGTTTTGGGGTGGGATGGGACACTGCAGCAGTGCCACACCTTTGACAATGTCCACGTCCTCCAGGGGCAGCTTCCAGAGCAGTTTGTACTTGCTGGCGGTGTCGATCACGCTGGCTGCCGTGTACCTGCGAGGTTGGGTGGGATTGCTGAGCTGCACTCACTCCTCCAGCACCCTAAAGCCAGGCCAGCTGTGGGGGTACAATACCAGGGGTGCCCCCAAGCCTGGTGGTACTCACAGGCTCATGGAGCTGCGGCGGAGGGAGCCTGACTTGCGCTTCAAGGTGGTGCACACCAGCAGGTCCGAGAAGAGGAAGAAGGAGCGGTCTTTCTTCCCACCCACCGCCTTCTGTGGGGTCGTGGGAGACACCAAGGGGTCAGTGTCCACACCCCCCTCTGCTGCCAGCACTGGGAGAGCTCCCTGCCTCAGTTTCCCCACACTGGGACAGGGTGGGATTGGTCCCACTCCACCATCACATGGGGACCAGCTGTGTCCTTGGGATGGGGAAAGGGAACCAGGTGCAATGGGATCCAGGGCCATAGAAACACCAGGCATGGTCTCCACCTCCAGCCTCCCTATTGACCAGGTCTGCTGGGGGCTCTCCCTGCCTCCTACCTGCTCCAAAATCCATCTTATCTTCCCCCGTGCTTAGGGAATTTATAGTGTCACCATTGATCTGTCATTCATTCATCCATCTATCTATCCACCCTACGACCCCCAATCCCAGCATCCAGTGTGTGGTCCCACAGCCCTCGTGGTGAGGGAGGACCCCCCACCCCTCTCTTACCACTTCCACGACCATCTCCTGGCGCAGGAACCTGCGAAGCGGAGCCTGGAGCTGTGGGGACAAAGGAGGTTTGTGGGTGGGGAGCCTTGGGGGCTTCACCCCTGCATCCCCCACTCCCCAAACTCCAGGAGCCCACCAAGGCCATGATAGGGAAGGCAGGACACGGAAGTGAAATGTGGCCCAGAAGGACCAGAAATGGTGGCATTTTGGGGAGAAGGGAAGCCCAACCCCATCTAAGCCCCCTCCCCGCCACGTACATCCTCCATCCCTTCGATGTGGGACTCGATCTCCTGCACAATCCGCGCGTTCCTCTCCACCTCCTCCGCGCTCTTCATGCCCTTGTTGATCCTCTCGGCCACCTGCTTGATGTTGCGCTGGGCGTCGATGAGGAAGGGGTGGTCGGGGTGGTCCTCTGGCGTGTGCTTCAGCAGGTCCTGTGCGGGGACATGGCCCCGCTGTCACACTGGGCAAGTGTCACCAACACCCCCCAGCCCCCCCGCGCTGCTCCGGCTGCTGGGAGTGCAAACTGGCCCCAAGGAATGAAGCTTTGGGCTCTGGCCGCCACCAGACTGGTGTCTGTCACCTCTAAAGAGCCCACCAGCTCCATCACCACCTCGCACGGACACCCAAAATTCATCCCTGGAAGTGTCCGAGGCCAGGCTGGATGGGGCTTGGAGCAACCTGGGCTAGTGGAAAGTGTTCCTGCCCGTGGAATGAGATGAGCTTTGATGTCCCTTCAACCCAAGGCACACTGGGATTCCATGGAAGCACATCCCCAGCAGCCCCAGTGCAGTCACCCCCCTGCCTGCACCCACCTTGACCAGCAGCTCGTATCGTGGGATCCTCTGCACCGGCTTGATCATCAGGTCAGACAGGGCCTGCTTCTCCTTGTTCTCCCTCATACTTTGCTGCAAAACACCCATGAGGGACACAGATGGTTGGGACACAGCAGGGACTCAACATCCCACCAGCCCAGGACCTGCAGCAGCACCCGCTTTGCCTCCTGGCGACTCCTCTGCACACCATCTGCAGTGACTCTGGTTCGTCCCAACCCATCCTCTTCACAACAAAACCAAGGAGGTGAGGGGAAAAATCCCAGTTTGATCACAGCTTACCAGTTTATTCCCATTAACTCCCATCCTGCCCCACCAGCAGCCTGGCTCTGGATGCCGGGCAGCACCTATGGAGATAGGAACCAGGACTAACCTCCAGGAACTTCATGAATGCCGGCCGGGCTTCCTTGGCAATCCTGACGGCATCCTTGGCGTTGAGGAAGTTATCGATGTAGGCAGAGTAGATGTTCACCAGCACGTCCTTGGAGAACTGGGAAGGGAAAAAGGGGGATAGATGTCGCAGGGACATGCCAGGAGAGCCTGGAGGAAGCTGCCCCAAGGGTTAATCCTGGCTCTGGGCTGGCGCAGGGAGGGCTCTCCTGCTGTCCGCCCACCGCGATTTTTCAGCCCTGACGTTTCTGCTCCCGAGGCAGAGACACGGAGCTGCAGATCCAGCCGGGAGCTGCTGATCCAGCCGGGAGCTGCAGCTCCCCGGCGTTACGCTAAGCAGACAACAGGCCTGGAGATTGTCTCCTGTGCTCCATCCCAGGTCCGTCCTTTAACCACTCCCCAGCCTCCTGCTCCGAGTGCTCTCCATGGGGCCATGCCCAGGAGGAATCCACCCCACTGGGACCCACCGACTGCACCAGGAGGTCGCCCACTTTCTGCTTCTCATGCCAGTTCTGCACACAGTCATGGATCTGCTCCAGGAACTGCTCGTGGTGCTCCAGCAGCTCGGGGATCTGGTCGAAGATCTCGTCCACCAGCGAGGGGTCACAGAGCAGGGAGTTCTCTGGCTGCTTCAGCGGCTTCATGTAACCCTGAAGGGGAGCAAACACATCGGGGGGCCCTGCAGGTTTCTCCTCCCACCCCACCCAGTGTGGATTTTTCAGCCCCTGTAAATATGGGGATGGATGGCAACCTTCCCCCGGCGACTGTTGGGCTGCGGCACCCACCAGAAAGGATCAGACAGTGCCCAGTGCCAGCAGGGTTTGCACCCCAGGCTCCCTGCATCTCATCCCACCCCATGGATCCCCATGGCAGCGTGGGGAGGGGGACAGGTCTGCACAGGGAAGCCCCACAGTGCAGCAGCTGTTGTGCCATGGCCTCGAGGGGCTCCAAATCTCTGCTGTCACGAGCCTTGGTCACCTCCATCTGCTGCAGAGCCTGACCCAGCTGGGGAGTCATGGCAGCACTGGGATCCAAATGCCAATGTGTTCCTGGTGGGATTTAAGGTGTTTGGGACCAGGAGGGGCTGGAGCCAGCAGGGTGGATCCACTGGATCATGCCCTGGACCACCACACAATGGCCAACGAGCCAGCAAGAAAAGGAGGTCCTCAGCAAGGCTAGGTGGGTGGTTCTGCTCTGAAACCCCTCTCCTCCCTCCGTGGGGCAGAGCCTCTGGAATGGGAGAGATGGATTTGCAAGGAACGCAGCAGGATGTGGAAGGTCTCCTCAAGCCTTGCCACCTCCTCAGCCTGACCAGTGCTAGTGTCCTTCAGGATGCTGGGAGGACCATGGAGCTGAGCAGCGAGGACAGGACCCTTCTCAAGCAGCCTCAGCACGTCCATCCAAGCTGGTGAAGGAGGAGTCATGCCCCAAGGATCAGATTCCTTAAGCTAACGTTGGATATCTCATGGAGACCCAAGACAGAAGGGCCAAATCCTTCCTCAGGTTCCTAACCCCCCTTGCCTGCCCTACTGTGGCCAACACCTCCAGCAGGAGTTGGGATGGGCTGTGCCATGCATTCCATGCTTCCCAGACGGTGAAGAAGGGCATGGAGTCAGCCCCCACCTCAGCACACAGGGACAGCAGGCAGGGCTTGTCTGTGCACCACCTGGCTTGGCTGGAAGATGATCCTCAATCCAGGAGCACCCATCCAGGCCCTTGTCCCTGGTAGCCACCATGCAATGTGCCACAAGCCATGTCAAGGATCCAAGCTCAGACAGGGAGCTGGGGACATCTGGAGCCCTGTGACCCCTCCCAGAAAGCCAGGACCCCCTGGTTGCACCGTGTCAGGACGTGATCCATGGGCAGGAGCTCAGGCATTCACACCCTGTGCCTCCAGGGACTGCAGAGTCCCAGTACAGCTGTCCCCTCCAACCAGCCTCATGTCCCACCTCAGAGGGTGGCACAGAGCATGGGACAGACTCTGTCCATGCCAAGGCCAGCAGGGACACCACCCAACCCCAAACCCTGCACAGCTCCCCCCAAAATAAACCCCTGAGCCAGGGACCTCTCGTCTTTCCAAGCAGCAGCCTCAGGGGGTCCTTCCCTCCTGCAGCATATCTGGGCCCACCACTGCAAGGGATTTATGGGAAAAATGTTGGGATGGTGTGCCCCATTCCCCTGTGGACAGATGTCCTACAAGCACTGCCTTGTCTGGAGCAGAGCAGAGCTCTGACTTTTTGGTGTTCCCACCCTCAGGGATGTGGTTGGACAGCCCACACCTCTGCCAGGTCACTTGTCTCCAGGGCGTTGACCATCATTAACCTGCTGAAACACCTTCATTAACATCTCAAACGTGGGGTGGACCCTCAGGCCAGGCTGCTCCAGGGGCTTGGAACCAGCTCAGCCTGTGGGAAACCCTTGGCCCTTGTCCGCAGGTGATGACATGGAGCAGAAAATGGGGACACATGGGAATGGGGGCCTAAGGGGTCCCCCCCCATGGGAGGGCCACCAGCAACAGGAGATGGGGGGCAACACGAGGGGGAGCTTTTGGGGGGCAAGCAGAGGAAGAGACCTGGGGACATGAGACCTGCCAGGTGACAATGTGGGCTTGATTTGGGGGATAGAGGGAACTCCCACACCTCATTCTCGGCACAGCTCCCACTTTTGGCTCTGCTGTCCCCACTTCCCAACCCACCCCTGTGCCACAGTGGTGCTGGTGGAGCACCCACAGCCAGGGGTCCAACTTGGGGTCCCCGAGTGCCACCAAGCCATGGTTTGGGGTGTCCCACCCTGGGGGTGCCATGGTTTGGGGTATCCCACCCTGGGGGTGCCATGGTTTGGGGTGTCCCACCCTGTTACCTGCATCAAGGTGCGCAGGGACTCCACGTAGGACTGCTCTGTGTCCAGCAGTGTCATGATGACGTGTTTCCTCATGTCCTGCCCGGGGGGAAAGACAGACAGACGGGTTTTGGGGTGACACGGCGGAGGGCAGGGATGTGCCAGGTATCAGTGCCAGCACCGGGGCTCGGCGGGGAGGCTGAACTCCGGCGGAGCCCGGCTGGATCCAGCTCCACTCCGCTCCCTCTCCAGCCCGATGGAGGAATCCGGGAGGATTAGGAAGTACATGACACGGAGCGCACAGACGCCTGGTTTCCTCCAGGCCGCGTCAGGAGCCCGCCCTGGAGCTCACAGCCCTACATGGGTCGGTCCCGGAGCCCTCCGTCTCTCCAGGGCTCCGCTCGGAGCTGACCTGCAGGAATTCGCCTCCCGCCCGGCACCCCGGGCACCCTGGGGCTGGGCTGGGGCCCCACAGCACAGAGGTTCAGGGGGTGGTGGGGGGCACGGGGAGGTGGTGTGTGGGATGGTCCTCCAGCCTTGGGAAGTGGATAGGTTGGGGTCTTCTCGGTTGTGGGACACCCCTGCAGCTCAGCCTGGGGGTGCAAAGCTCCGGAGCCCAGGGTGGGAGACACCCCAAAAGGTTTGGGTGTGAGATGCTCCAAAGGCTCTGAGTGCAGCGACACCCCAAAAGACATGGGTATGAGATGCTCCACAAGCTCTGAGTGCAGTGATACCCCAGAAGTTTTGGGTGTGGAAGTACTACAATGGTGCTGGGTGCAGTGATACCCAAAAAACTTTGGGTGCAGAGATGATCCAGAGGTGCAGAGATACCCCAGAAGTTCTGTGTTTGGATATACTCTGGAGATTCTGAGTGCAGAGAAACCCCAAAAGTTTTGACTGCAGAGAAGGTCCAAGGGATCTGGGAGTTGAGACATCCCAAATGTTTGAGTGCAGAGAAAGTCCAAGAGATCTGGGTGTTGAGACACCCCAAAAGTTTTGCATGCTCCAAGAAACATTGAGTGCAGAGATATACCAAAAGATTTGGGTGCAGAGACACTCCAAGTGCCCTGGGTGCACAGACACCCCACAAGTTTTGCATGTGTAGAATCTCCAGAGAGCCTGGATGTTGAGAGACCCCAAATCTTTTGGGTGCAGGGACCCTTGAGCTGTGAAGCTGCTCTGAAGTCACGGGAGGAAGATTTATCCCAACCATCCTCACCGTGGATAGAGGCCCCAACTCCTTGGCACTGCCCAGGGAGTGCTGAGGAGAGATCCAGGTCCTGCTCATGGCTCAAGGACAGACCTGCCCCTGTTTCCCCACCAAGCTAACAACAGTTTGCCAGCCAATCACAGAGGGAACTGCTGTCCCAAATATGATGGTAACGGGTCCAAGGCCCCCCCGGGAGTGTGTCTCCCCAAACCATGGGGCTCCAGCTGAGATCTGCCCACTGCATCCCAGCCTGAAGGCCCATCAGCACTTCCACTGCTGGGTTAATCTGCTGTAATCATGGGCTGAAGGGCCCCACCAGAGAGGGGGGTTTACGGGGACACAGCACCTGCCCCCCTGGCTCTGCCTCAGTTTCTCCAACAACACCCCCTGTAATTCCCAGCCTCTGGCTTTTCCCAGAGCCATCCCAGCTCAGGATTGAGGCAGACTCAGGTCCATGAGCCAAACAGGCTCAGCACCACATGTGGGGGTTTGCAGCAGAGGGAAGAAGCAGGATGAGGCCCAACTGTTGGCATGGGGATTTTTCCACCGTTGCAGCACCAGCATTATCCCAGCAGGAGGGGGGTGAAATTCCCGCTGGGATGAGCAGAAGCTGGAGGGGTAATGCACCACCCCAGAAGAGCGGAGCTGGCAGGATTTGCCCCACTGCACCCAGTGGGGCCCCCCCGGGGGGCCGCTGACGCCTCACCCTCCATCTGCTCTCCCTGGGGACGCCCCCGCCGCGTCCCACCCTCGTCCTGCCTCCCCCGGGATGCTCCTCAGCCCCAGGATCAGCCCCCGCTGGGCATTGCCCACCAGCAGCACTCAGGGGGCGGAGGCAGCGGTGCCTCCATCCCCCCCCATCCTTTCCGGGTGGGATCACCCCCCTCTCCCACCATCCGAAGGCAGCTCATTGGGGATGGGGACAGAGGGGATGAGGATGGAAGGGATGAGGATGGAAGGGATGGGGATGGAAGGGACGGGGATGGAAGGGATGGGGATGGAGGGGATGGGGATGGAGGGGATGGGGATGGAGGCACCGTTGCCACGGCAATGGCAGCGCAGACCCCACAGGTGCCGCGTTCCGCCGGGTGCACACGTGGCCCAACATGACGCACCCGCACCCAATCCCCCCCATCCCACTCTTCCCTGCCCATCCCCCCTCTCCCATCACCTCGGAGCCCCCGCGGGGGGCGCAGCCCTTGTCCGGCGGCTCCTCGGCCGCGCCGCTCATCCCGCCGGAGGCGAAGGCGGCGTCCACGCCGTCACCGATGTCTCGCATGTCCTCCAGCGCGATGGTGAACTGCGCCAGAGTCCTCACCATCTGCAGCATGCGGGTCCCGGGGGTCGCTCCGGCCCACGCGGCCCAGGGAATGCACAGAAACGATCCCTGTTCCTCCCTATCTCTCCCCCCAGGTGTCCGCTCGGAGCGATGCGGCGCGCAGGGAAAAGGGGAGAGAGAGGAGCTATTTATATCGACGGGAATATATAAAGATATGGATGTAGAAAAGCCCTCCTGCAGAGGGAGGGGGGGTGTGCGCCTGCGTCCGTGGCGGCTCCGGGTTCCCGGCCCCGGGAATTACCGAGGCACGGGCAGGAGGGAGCGAGAGGGAGAGGGAGGCAGAGCCGTGCCCACACAGACACGCGCGGATGCGGGCAGGGCCGGATCCTGCCGGGGATGCTCCTGGCAAAGCTGTGCCCAAGGAGCATGCTGGGGTGGAGGGGGGAGATGATGCTTCCTTGGGAAGGGGGGATGCACAGATGGTGCTGGGATGGGGGGCTCAGCATCCCTGGGGTCTCCATCCCCATCAGTATCCCTCTCCCCGACCTTACTGGCATGGGGGCTCAGTATCCTTGGGATCTCCATCCCCATCAATATCCCTCTCCCTGGCCTTACTGGGATGGGGGCTCAGCATCCTTGGGATCTCCATTCCCATCAGTATCTCCCTCCCTGGCCTTTCCAGCACCCCAAAGCTGGGATGGAGCATCCTTAGGATTTCCATCCCCCTCACTATCCCTCTCCCTAGCCTTGCAGAACCCCAAAACTGGGATAGGGGGCTCGGCATCCTTGGGGTCTCCATCCCCACCAATATCCCACTCCCTGACCTTATTGGGATGGGGTGATCAGCATCCTTGGAATCTCCAGCCCACCAATATCCCCCTCCCTGGCCTTGCAGAACCCCAAAACTGGGATGGGGGTCTCAGAGAAGGGTTTTCCCCCCAGTTTTTCCCTCTGACATTGGAAATGCAACTCTATTTGGCCTCCTGAAGAAGGATGGGAACTCTCCCACCTTATCTTCTCTTTTAATTAGGATTAGGCTGCAAATCCATCAGTTTGCTCTTCCCCACCCAGGAGGGGCTTGAGCATTCCCAGGGATTTGAAAACACCTTAAAATGGTTACAAAAGGCCCTGGGGATATCGTGTCCTGCCTCCAGCTCTGCAAACAAGGAGGCACTGACACAGGGAAGTCCCAAACCCTTCATTTTTAGAACAAAAAAGGCAAAAGGGAGAGCAGGAATGTACATCCTGCTGGGATGGGGCGCTCAGCATCCGTAGGGTCTCCATCCCTGTCCACATCCCCCTTTCCTGACCTTGCAGACAGGGAAACTGAGGCACATTCCCATCTTTCCACCCCACCATCACCTCAGCACCCACAGTGATGCCTCCTGCCCAGATGTGCTTGTAACACCCCCCTCCTGCTTCGTTAATTAAATCTAATTAGCTGCTCACCCTGTTTCCACAGCAACCATTCCATTGCAGCTGGGAAACTTCCTTCTGGTAATGAGGATCATGAGCATCCCACCCCAGGGAGGGAGCAGAGAACGGACAACTCAGTGCATGTCATGGCAGCTCCAGCAGCCTTTAATGCTTCCCTGGCACTGGGATGAGGGAGGAGGGACCTGCAGCACCTGGACTGGGAATGGTGGGAGCCAGGACAGCTAATTACAGCCAGGTAATGAGGCTGCTTGCAAGGCAGCAGCTCCTGCAACTGCAATGCCCTGGTCATCCCAGATCCACGGCTGTTGGAATCCTGGCTCCATCTGGCTTGTTTGGGTTACAATCCCAAGATCTTCTGGGATCCAATTTCTTGGATCCATGTGCATCACAATCCCAGACCCACTGGATTGCAATCCAAGGCTGTTCTGAGTTCCAATCCCAGACCTATTTGGGCTGCAATCCCAAACCCATTCCTGCTGCAATCCCTGGTATATCTGCATTGCAACCCAGGAATGCAATCCTGGGCTCTTCTAGGATGCAATCCCAGATCTATTCCTGTAGTAATCCCTGTTTTATTTGGGTTCCAATCCCAGACTAATTTCTATTGCAATTCCAGATTCATCTGGGTTCCAATCCCAGAACTAACTGGACCCACCTGGGTTGAACCTTTGGATCTGTTTGTGCTGTAATCCCCACCTGGGTTGTAATTCCAATCCCATTCCTGTTGCAGTCCCAACCCCATTCCTGTTGCAATCCCGGACCCACCAGGAGTGCACACCTGGGTCCATCCACATTGCAGTCCTGGGCTCATTTTCACTGCAATCCCTGATCTATATGGATTGCAATCCCAACACCATTCCTCCTGTAATCCCAGTCCCATTCCTGGACTCACCAGGGATGCAAACCTGGGTCCAACTGCATTGCAATCCCTGATGCATCTGGATTGCAATCCCAACACCATTCCTCCTGTAATCCCAACACCCCATCCCTGCTGCAATCCCAACTCCTTTCCTGCTGCAATCCCAACCCCATCCCTGCTGCAATCCCAACCCCATCCCTGCTGCAATCCCAAC
>NW_020884934.1:2593021-2600883 GCF_003945725.1 Corapipo altera | reverse complement strand
CCCCATCCCTGCTGCAATCCCAACCCCATCCCTGCTGCAATCCCAACTCCTTTCCTGCTGCAATCCCAACTCCTTTCCTGCTGCAATCCCAACTCCTTTCCTGCTGCAATCCCAACCCCATCTCTGCTGTAATCCCAACTCCTTTCCTTGCTGCAATCCCAACCCCATCCCTGCTGCAATCTCAACTCATTTCCTGCTGCAATCCCAACCCCATTCCCGTTGCAATCCCTGCCCCATTGGATCCGCCCCCCGGTGCCCTCTGTGCCGGTGACGCCGCGATGTCGCCGCAGTGTCCCGGCTGCTCCGCCTCCTCCAGCCCTCCCACGGGATCCCTGATCCCTGGGACGAGCAGGGGGATCCCTCCATCCCGGGAGGCTCCTTCCCACTCCCCAAACACCACCCTCGGATCAATCCCTTCATCCACACCAACATTCCCAGTGGATTCTCCGCTGTCTGCTGGCGAGGCTGAGCTTTCTGCCGACGGATTTGGAAACCTCTCCCAGTCCCACCCTTTGGATGCTGCGAGGGAGAAGGATGTGTGGAGAGGGGTTAATCCCAGGGAATCCTGAATCCCGCCGTGCCCCGCGGGGCCCGATGGAGTCCGGCCCGCCATCCCCCTGGAAAAGGCCGGAGCGGTGCCGGCCATTCCTGAGCCCATTCCCGAGCCCGGACCCCCCTGCCAGCGGCCCGCAGCCCATAGGAAATTCCTGGGAGTGTTTGGCCACTCCAGCAGCGCTGCCTATTTTTAGGGCTGTCTAAAATATGAGCCGGCTATTTTTAGCCCCGCGGCTCTTTGTAAACACCTTTAGATTTCCTTTCCTTTTTTTTTTTTTTTTTCCCCCCAACCCGGGTGTTTCCTTTCCCCCAAAACCTCAAACCCTCCCGGGAAAAGCCTGCCAATCCCTTGGAATGGAGCCAAGGGGCTCATCCTTCACTCCAAAGGCTTGTGCCAGCGTGGCAAGGATGCTCCTGAAAGCATAAAGATGGAGAGGATCCAGCCTTGGGCATTGAGGGGGCACCCCAAAACTGGGATGGGGGGCTTGGAGAAGGGTTTTTCCATCAGCTTTTCCCTCTGGCATTGGAAATGCAATCCCACTTGGCCTCCTGAAGAAGAATGCGAGATCTCCCACCTTATTTTCTTTTTTAATCAGGCTCAGGGTGCAAATCCATCAGTTTGCTTCCCCCACCTTGGAACAGCAATCCATGAGGAGCTGGAGCATCCCTAGGAATTTTCAAACATCTTAAAATATTTTAAAAAAAGGACCTGGCATATTGTGTCCTGGGGCAAAAATACCTGGATTTGGGAAAAATCTGGAGTGTTTCAGACCAGTTTGGGAGTGGGATTTGCAACTCGGGGCCTTCCCAGCTCAACTTTCCTGCAGCTGCTGAAGGAGGAGCTAATCCTGCCTCCAGCAAAATTATTCCCACCCCTCCAAAACATGCCAAAATTTTAAGAGTAAATAAATACAAGTTGTTTTTCCCTCATTACAGCCTGTTCCTGCCGCCAGGTCCTGATTCTCTGCACTGCTGGGGGGAGATTCCCTGGGATCACGTAGTGATGGATGTGCTGGGAGCAGCCTGAACCTTGGCACCTCCTTGAAATCTCCATTCCCAGCTTGAAAGAAACTGGGATTTCTGCAGATTCTGGGATTTCTGCAGATTTTTCTTTCTCTTGTTCCCAGAGTGGATCCCACTAGAGGGAGCTGGGACATAGTGGGAAACACTGGTCCCTGGGGACATTCCCCAGCTCCAGGGAACATTGAATGCCCAACTTTAACAATTTTAAGACACCCTTGGCTCTATTTCTACCAAAACCCTCGAAAAAAAGAAAAAGGCTTGGAAACAAAACAGGACCTGCTTCCCTCCATCCCAAACTCCACCACAAATGGCATCACCCCAGCATGGAAAACATGCTGGTAAACCTGGAAAAACCCCTGGCTGGCACCACCATCCAAAGCAGGACAATGCTGTTAAATCCAATCTCATATTTCCGCAGTCCCTCAGTTTCTGGCAGGGAATCACTTGGGGAAAATCCCATTCTGTCCTCCTGGGATGTTTTTAAGCAGGAAGTTGGATTGGGTTTTGTAGGGCTTTCAAGGCAAACCCAAGCAGCCTTTGTCTTGGGATAAGTTATCCTGTATGTCCAACACCATTCCGTATTCCACATGGACAGAGGGATGGCAGCCATCAGGGAAAAGACCTGGTTTTGCTGGGGACCAGCCACTGCCATCCCTGGCATTCTTGGATACCAATCAATCAGCTCCATCCCCAGGTACCAGTCACTGCCATCCCTGGGTACCAGTCACCTCCATCCCTGGTACCAGGCACTGCCATCCCTGGGTATCATCCACCTCCATCCCTGGGCACCAGTTACCTTCATTCCTGGGCACCAGCCACCTCCATCCCTGGTACCAGGCACTGCCATCCCTGGGTACCTGTCATCCCATCCCTGGGCACCAGTCACCTCATCCCTGGGCATAAATCACCTCCATCCCTGGGTACCAGACACTTTCCACACTAAATACCAGTCATCCCATCCTTGGGCACCAATCACCTCCATCCCTGGGTGCCAATTATCTCATCCCTGGGCACCAGTCACCTTCATCCCTGGGTATCAATCCCTGTCATCCCTGGCCACCAGCCACCTCCCTCCCAGCTCCCAAGTCCCCTCATCCCTGAACACCACTCATCCCATCCCTGGGGACCAGCACGCTGCACCCCTGGGACCACCAGGCCCCGTGTCCAGGGGAAACCATTCCCATGGGAACACAAGGACCATCCAAGTATCACATCCAGGGCTGCATCCCCTCCCTTCCCAGCCTCTGGCTGCTCTCCCACGGGTAAGAGAAGTCCAAGCTCTCCGAAGAGTAACTTCTTGAAAGGAAATAAGGGCATAAATCAGCAGCTCTGATCCAGCCCCACTCCGGTTACTAATAATATTCCCGTGTTTATCCGCAGTCCTGGGGCTGGACATGTTTGCTTTTCCCTCACTCGTGGTTTTTCCCAGGCTCCCAGCTCACAGAGGAGCATTGATTTGTTCAGGGATGCTCCCATGGAGAAACTCAGCAGCACAGCCACCTCTGGGATGGGGAGGAAGATGAGGAGGAGGAGGGGAAAAGCAGATTCAGCCTCAAACGACTGCACGAGGATCCCGTTGTTTTCCCTTCTCTGGCTTCCCGGCCATGGTGATTCATCCCGGGAGGACAAGGCCTGGCTGCAACTCTGCTTGTTAAGTGTGAGAAAAAAGCAGGAATAAAAAAACTAAAGGAGTTGGGGGCAAGTTTTTGCAGGGCAGGGTGGGAGGATGCCGGGCATCCCGGGGCTGTCTAGAGGAGCAGTGCCGGTGGGATGGGGAGAGGGGACACGGTGGGAGGCTCCTTTCCCAAAGCACCACAAATTCATCCTCTAACTGTGCCTTGGGGCTCTTTCCATGGGATTTGCACTTGAAATCGGGCTTTGCACCACCAGTGCTGGGGGGAGACCCTGCCAAAATATGAGGATTGGGGTCGTGTTGGCGCATCTCCAGCCATCCTCCCTGCACTGCTGGCAGCATCCCATGGATCCCCCCTCTCAATGCTCCCCCCAAATTAACCACCCCGGAGTGCCATCCATGCCCTGGCACGCTGGCAGAGCCCTTGGACACCCAGTGTCCCCGTGGTCCAGGACACAGCAGGGGGTTTGCCAGCCCCCCGTTCCCATCCAGCCTTTGCCGAGGCCCGGAGCAACTTTCACCAAATATGGAAGGTTTTTTTTGCCTCCGGATTTCGGCAGCAGGGCCACGGCCAAGAGCGCAGCTTTCCAGATGCTGAGGTCAGCCCAGCCCTCCTTCCCTCCCCCTGCTCCTTCTCCACGGCCTCCCAGTGGGATTGGCCCCGCATCCATCGGGAGAGGAGTGATGCCACCCCCCCGACTCGCTGGCATCCCTGGATCCCCCAAAAGCCACACCCTGCATCCTACAGCACCCCAAAAGCAACAGTGATGAGATTTTGGGGAAAGAAGGAAGCCAGGGAGAAAGGTGTCCAGTGCTGGCACACCTTGGCATCTCCACAGGACATGCCCTGGGTGCCAGGTGGAATGGGGTGTGGATCCTGGTGAGGGTGTGCAGGCAGACCTGGGACACCCAGGAGGGCGCCAGCCTGGCACAAGAGGGGTGATGGGCACCAGGAGCCACTGGGGATGGGGCCAGGAGCCAACAGGTACCAGGAGGCACCGGGCACCCAGGTCTCCAAGTGGACCCAGAATTCCAAGCACACCAGAAGCCAAGGGGTATCCAGGAGCCAAAGGGCACTCAGGAGGGATGCTCAGTTGGTGATGGTTGCCCAGGAGCTCCCCGGAGTCCATGGGCACCCAGGAGCTGATGGGCACCAGGATCTGGCAACATCAAGGACCTTCTAGGCACCAGAGAGTCAACAGATATCCAGGATTCCATGGACACCCAGAAGCCAACAGACATCCCATGGGCATCCAGGAGCTGATGGATGGATCCAACAGAGACTCTGGCCATCCATGAATCAACAGGCACAAAGCTGCTGCTGGACACCCAGGAGCCAACAGACACTCAGATCCAAAGTCCGTGGGCACCCAAGAACTGATGGATTCCCAGCATCCAAGAGGTGCCCAGGAGTTCACGGACACCCAGGAGTCAGTGGACACCCAGAGTGGATGGCAATGCAGGAGCTGATAGATTCCCAGGATCCAACAGGCATCAGGATGTCAGGCCCCCAGGGGCTGATAGGAGCCAACAAGGACCAGAATTCCATGGGCATCCAGAAATCCACAAGTACTCAGGAGCTGAAGGACACCCAGGAGCTGATGGACACCCAGGAGCTGAGAGATGGATGCTTAGGATCAAACTGGTACTAGGAGTCTGTCCATGGATCCACAAGCACCCAGGAGCTGAAGGACACCCAGGAGGTAGGAGCCCCAAACATCCCATTCTGTGCCCCTTGCCCAGGATTTCTCCTGTCCTTCCTGCCTGGATCCATGTCCTTGGCAGCAGCAACCAGCAGCCTTCATCCCTGGCACCCCCAGTGCCCCACAGACACCCCCAGTGCCCCACAGACACCCAGTGCCACAGCACCCCCTGGGCGGGTCCCCTCATCCAGCACAGCTGCAAACAGGGTAGGAGGGAGCTGGGGATGGGGGGAAGCCCAGCCCTTGCCAGGAACGCCCACATCCCACGTCACACCACGTGGTGACACCTCCCCTGCCCTGTCATTGTCACAGTGACACCCTGGGGTGCGGGGTGAGGAAAGGAGGGGGGGTTCAGCATCTACTGACCTGAGCCAGGTTTGGATGATGGAGGGATGAGTTCCCTCTCCGCTCCCTGAGGCTCTGAGCCATCTACATCCCATCTCACTGGGCTTTGGGGCAACCCAAAAAGAGACCAAAGGACCGGAGTCGATCCCCTACCGCTCCTGCCGGTGTTTCTGCCGAGGGGTCAGGATGAAACTCTTCCAAAAAAAAAAAAAAATGCAGGGAGAAAGATGCCAAATCAGGGCAGGCCGACGAGTCTGCTGCTACTCCAGCTAAAAAAAGCAGGAAACCATATCCCAGGCTCGGAGATGCCAATCTTCCCATGCAAACAACTCCCTTCTTGTTTTTTTTGGAGAGTATCAGAGGGCTCAGGAACAGGCAGTTACAAATAGCAACTCCAGGGCACCACCAAGGAAACCTTCTCCAGCCCCAGGAATCACGCAGGGATGCTGGTGTCCTCACACCAGGATGGTGGCTTCTCCAGGGGAGACCAGCTGGTGGCTGTCCCCACATGAGGATGGTGACTTCTCCAAGGGGGACCTGGTGGTGGCTGTTCCCCCGTTTTGGGATGGTGACTCTTCCATGGGGTGCCTGCTGGTGGTTGTCCCCACACTGGGATGGTGACTCTTCCAGGGGGGACTTGGTGGTGGCTGTACCCTCATCAGGCTGGTGACTTCTCCAGAGAAAGCCTGGTGGTGGATACCACCACAGGTGTCCTTTTCCCAGCACATTCGTGTCCTGGTGGGGTTCACTGGTGTCCTGGATGTCATGGTGGGGTGGAAGGTGGCGGTGGCCGCCCCATGGCTCCCAAAAAGGGACATGCCCAAGGTCTCTGAGCCAACATAGGGCACGGGGGTCACACAAACC
This sequence comes from Corapipo altera, assembly GCF_003945725.1. Classification (NCBI taxonomy): domain Eukaryota; kingdom Metazoa; phylum Chordata; class Aves; order Passeriformes; family Pipridae; genus Corapipo; species Corapipo altera. The sequence goes on along the minus strand of NW_020884934.1, from coordinate 2,594,760 downwards.
CAACTTCCATCAACCCCCCCAAAATGAAAGGGATCCAACTCAAACACTCCACACGAGGCCCACGGGAACACACGGCTCGGGGACGACCCCCCTCTGCAGCCAGGAATGGTGCTCCCAAGCCACTGCCCTGGTGGCAGGAGCTGGGCAGAGTGGGAGCAGCCCCCTGCCCCCCTGGAAGCCGAGTGGCTCCGACGGGAGTTTGCCCGGAGAGCGAGTTACTGGAATAGTTTTACCCAGATGCTGATTTTCCTCCTCCTTTCCATTGGCCAGGCCACAGTTCCCAAAGACCCAAAAGCAAACACACTATTTTTAGAGGAGAGTTCATTTACTGGAGCCATTCCCTTCGAAATTCCTCACTCATCCTCTCCATGGAAACCAAGGGAGCCCAGAGAAACAGCCCCACTGGGACCAACCTTCAGAGCTTTAAAAAGAGCCACGTTGAGGCAGAGGGGGTGGAAGTGGTTGATTTTTCTCCTCTGGACACATCCTGGCCTGGAGGCACCATGGTGGGAATGGCAAGGGACTTGTTTTGGTGGGTTCTGTCTGTGCAAGCCGGGCTTGATGCCTTCAGGAGGAGACATCCTGGAAGATGGATCATGGCCACTCCAAAACTCATGTCTGGCATGTGGGGGTTGCTGTCTTGGATGGGTGGTGGGAATGGGTGGAGAGGGATGGCTGGAGGGGAGCATGGACATGGATGGAGATGGATAGAGATGGGAGGAGGTGGGTGGATGGAGATGGAGGAATGACGGATGGATGGATGGATGGATGGATGGGAGGGAGGGAGGGATTTTCTTTCCCTGCTTTCCAGGGAATGCCTTGAGAGAAGAGGAAACTCCACCAGCCAAACCCCAGTGCTGCCTCTCTGCTCCTTCCTTTCGTGTGATGGCACCACCTTCTCCCTCCTGGTTTGAGGAGTCCCTGCTGCAGCTCTGGAGCTCTGGGAACTGCCCCATCAGGACCTGCCTGGTCAGCACAGGGGATGGAGCTCAGCAATGAAGTCATAGCAAGGGGAGACCTCAGCACCTCCCACCACACGGGGATCAACATCCATGGGGAATCTCCCACTTCAGGAATATGCCCAGGAAAGGTTCTAAATCAGGGAGCCACAGAATCACTGAACAGTTTGGACAGGAATGGACCTTAAGTTCATCCTGTTCCATCCCCTGCCATGGGCAGGGACACCTTCCACTAGACCAGGTTTCTCCAAGGCCCATCCAGCCTGGCTTTGAACACTTCCAGGGATCCCACAACCCTGGCAATGATGGACTAATGCTGCAGCAACACCCGGGAAGCTCCGAGCCCCCATCCCAGCTGAGATTGGCAGGAGGATCCTGACAAAGCATATCTCAGAGAAGCTGACCTGCTGCTTCCCTGGCAGGAGCAGATGGGAGAGCAAGGCCAGCTCCTCCCAGCAGGAGCTTTGGAGGCATGTGATTTTCCATGGAAAAGCCCAGGCATCTGTGTATGGATGCAGGCAGGGTGCACGGAGGCTGCCCAGGAATGCAGAGCCGGGGATGGTACAGCCCTGTCCCATCCCTGGGCATCCCTGGGGGCGGGATTTGTTGGGCCCTGTGCCCCTCTGCAACAAAGAGCACCTGGATTTCTCCAGCACCAGGGATCTCCCTGTGCATCCCTGAGTACAACCCAGCACCAGGGAACTCCCTGTGCACACATCCCAGCACCAGGGATCTCCCTGTGCATCCCTGTGTCCATCCCAGCACCAGGGAACTCCCTGT
>NW_020884934.1:2585476-2593011 GCF_003945725.1 Corapipo altera | reverse complement strand
CCCTGTGTCCATCCCAGCACCAGGGAACTCCCTGTGCATCCCTGTGTTCATCCCAGCACCAGGGAACTCCCTGTGCATCCCTGTGTTCATCCCAGCACCAGGGATCTCTCTGTGCACCCCTGAGTACATCCCAGCACCAAGGATCTGTCTCCCTGTGCATCCCTGTGTCTATATTCCAGCACCAGGGATCTCCCTGTGCACACATCCCAGCATCAGGGATCTCCCTGTGCATCCTGTGCCTCTTTTCCAGCACCAGGGATCTCTGTGCATCCCTGAGTACATTCCAGCATCAGGGATCTCCCTGTGCATCCCTGAGTACATTCCAGCACCAAGGATCTATCTCCCTGTGCATCCCTGTGTCCATCCCAGCACCAGGAATCTCCCTGTACACACATCCCAGCGATCTCCCTGTGCATCCCTGTGCCCATCCCAGCACCAGGAATCTCCCTCTACACACATCCCAACATCAGAGATCTCCCTGTGCATCCCTGTACACACATCCCAGCATCAGGGATCTCTCCCTGGCAGTGGGGAAGGGAAGGGGCAAAACCAGGCAGAGTTAACGGGATTTTGGCACCAGGGAAGAGTAAAAATTGAGCAGAGTTAAGCAGAATTCGGAACCAGGGAAGAGTAAAAATTGGGCAGAATTAAGTGGATTTTGGCATGGGAGGAGGAAAGGGACAAAAATGGGCAGAATTAAGAGGATTTGGGCTGTTTCACCCACCAGCCACGTTTCCTGGCCCCGTGCCAGGGGTGCCAGGGTCAGTCCATGCCACTGACAGGCAGTGGGATTCCCTGATGTCGGAATCCTCCTGATTCCAGCCAAGTTCTCCGTGCTCCATCCCGCATCCCACCTCCCTCTCAGAGGGCTGCCTGGGCACCTCCATTTCCCCCCACTCCAGCATTTCACTGACCACGGCGGCTCCAGGGGCGCAAATCCCAGGCAAACTGGGAGAGGATTTACCAGGATTTATCAGGAGAGCTGGGATTTACCATCCCCATCCCTCACCAGCTTTTAATTCTAGATTTCCAGGAACACCGAAAAACGAGATGACTCCCGGCCACAACCCAAAACCTGGTTTCTGTGGAGATTTAGGGCAAGGATAAACAGGTCCAAGTTATCCTGGGATAAACTGAGGGATAAATAGGTCCAAAGATGTCAGATTTTGCCGAGGAGTATATGGATGCAGGGATCCATCCCTTGAGGACGAGCTCGGAGGGAGGATGCTGCAAAGGGGGTGGTTTACACAAGCGTCCCTGGGAATGTGACCCCGACGTTTCCCTCTGGGAATGCCCCTCCATCCCGGATGGGTTTTCCGGGGTGTGCTCACCCCGTTCAGGGAGCAGCAGGTGGAGGAGGCGGCAGATGGGGCGCCAGGGGCCACGTTCCCACGACTCCCCTGCTCCCGAGAGGTGCTATATTTAAATCAATATTTTCCTGTTTAATCCAAGTGCTGCTAAGTCAACAAACAGAGCCGTGATGGAGAACATCCCTCATTTTCCATCCCCAGATGGATTCTGCCCTGGAGGGAAAGAAAGATCCATGGGATTGCCAGGCTGGCATCCTGCTCATCCCTTCACCGAGCAGCAAATGGATCCCAAATCCACGCTAAACGCACCCTTGCTCAGTGCTGGAGTGTGCAAGCATGTGCTGTCCATTCCAGTGGTTTTACGGGAAGCTGGAGGCAGGAAAAAGTCTCTATCTTGAGTTTTGGGGTTTTTTTTCCTTGTTCTCTTGAAAGCACCATTTCCTCCCGCAGCTGGAGCGCGATGTGCCTCCAACGGCCCCTCAGGAATTAAAAACCTCGTGTGCATCATCAGGCAGAGGGTGAAGGAGCTCCTGTGCACCCAGGATGGCTTGGATGGCTCCAGCTCCATGGAAAAGCTGGAAAGCACCCAGGACAAACAGTCCTGCCCCCGAGGGAGAACAGCACGTTACCTCTCCAGGCAGGACGTGCCGGGAGGCTGAACCCCCCTCACCTCTGCCAAAACCACTGCCAAACCATGGGGGCTGGGAAAATATCCTGGGGGGATCATGCTGCAGGGGTGCTGGATCCCAGGGGAATATTTTAAGGGAATGATGCTGCAGGGGTGCTGGATCCCAGGAGAAAATCATAAGGGAATGATGCTGCAGGGATACCCGATCCCAAGAGACTATCCTGGGGGTGTGAGATCTTGGGAGAGAATACTCTGGGGGAGCATCACCACACACACATGCCAGACCCCATTATTAATCCCTTCCCAGCACAGAGATGGACACCAGGATGTTCCGAAGGATCACCACCACAATGTGGGATGGATGATCCCACACCCCCAACTTCCCGAGCAGCAATGAACCATTTCCCCTCCCAGACTCCCCAAACCGGCCCTTTCTACTGAGTTAGGGAGGAGAAAAAATGAACAAGTCAAAAATAGAGCTTATTTCTTCTCCTTTGGTCGGGGAGAACATAAATCCCTGTTCCCAGCCAGCCTTCCCGGTGCCAAGTTACATCCGGTCCTCGGTGCTCTCGCTAATAATTACGGCAACTCAGTCCCCCCTCTGCCCCCCCAGCCCAAGCTGGTGCCTTCTGAAATAAAACATCCCAGCTCCACTATCCAGTAAATCAAAAAGGGAAATAAAAAACTCCTGGTTTCAGCTGGGCTATGGCCGGAGCACAAAGAAATCCCAGGGCAGGAGAGAGATTTGGAGATACAGCCATGGCCTTGCCCTTAAAAGGGAAAATTCGCACCCTCTTCCCCGAGGCTGGAGGGTTCAAGCAAGGTGAGGAGCAGGCTCTGGTCCCACGGGGTGGCCCATGGACACGAGGTGATGCTCGGCCAAACTGGGCTCCCAGATGGTAAAAATCCACCTGGAATGCTCCCAGAGTTGGGATGAAGCTGGAGTTGGGGGGGTGGGGTCAGCAGAACATCCCTGGTACGGGGCCATCGTGGGGTTGGTACCATCCCTGGGAGCTGCCTGAGCAGGAAATATCTCTTTATAAATTATTCAAATAGGCCATGTATTATATAAACCTAACACATTAATAATTTAGGAATGCCGCTGGGTGCTCTGCCACGCCTTGGGGACCTGCCAATGTCCCCAAGGTGGCATCAGCCCCAGCCCCAGGAGGCCCCTCGTTACCCTGCTTAATTATAACTCTTGATTATTCAACAGCACTTTCCACCCCAAGACTGGAGAGGACAAACTGACACATCGGGAAAAATGCTGCAAAACTCACCCCAAATTCACCCAAAACATCCCCAAGGAAGTGTTAAACAGGAGCCACCGATGGTTGTTGTCTGGCAGTGGGGACAACAGCTGGAGAAGGAGCTGGATGAGGAGCAGAGATCCCTGGAGAATGCCATGGGGGGTATAATGCTGCAGGGATAATGGATCCCAAGAGAAAATCCCGGGGGGAATGATGCTGTGGGGATGGCAGGCCCCAGAGGGGGGTGATGCTGCAGGGATGCTGGATCCCACAAGAATATTTTGGGGGAATAATGCTGCAGGGATGATGGACTCCAGGAGGATATCTTGGAGGAAGATGCTGCAGGGATGCTGGATCCCAAGAGAATATCCTGGGGGAATGATGCTGTGGCGATGTTGGATCCCACAAGAATATTTTGGGGGGAGGATGTTCCAGGGATGCTGGACCCCAGGAGAATATCCTGGGGGAATGATGCTGCAGGGATGCTTGATCCCACAAGAATATCTTGAGGGAATAATGCTGCAGGAATGATGGATCCCACAAGAATATTTTGGAGGGAGGGTGCTGCAGAGATGTTGGATCCCAGGAGAACATCTTGGACTAATGATGCTGTGGGGATGCCAGACCCCAGGAGAACACCTGGAGGGAATGATGCAGTGGGGATGCCAGACCCCAGCAGAGCATCCTGAGGGAAGAGGCCGCAGGGATCCAGATTTTGGGAGTATCCAAAGGAAAACCCCCTTGCTTCACGTGGCTCTGCCCTGGCCAGCAAGAGTTACACAGCCCTGGGCACCTCAGCCTTGGCTGTTGGAAGGGAACAGTCCAGCCCATCCTCTCCAACCGGCACCAGAGCAGGGGGAGAGAGCCCTGCCAGCACCATTCCTGCCAGCTCCCAGCAAATCCTCCACGGGAACGGGTATTTCTGGGCTTCTCCCAGAGCTATTAAAAGCCCCGTGGGTGCTGGCACTGCTGTGCTCAGCAGGAGGTGATGCTTCCAAGCCCTTCCCGGCACAAACACCCGGAGTGATGGGAACCCAACCCTGCGTTCAAACCACGGCCAAAGGGCTGGTGGTGCCAAAAACCCACCCCAGGAAAGATCCCAAAACACGTGGCTGCGCTTTGGAGTGAGCAAAGCACCTTCACATCCCCCAAACTACATCAGTTCTCCCCCAGACAGGATCAAACTTTACCCATCCATCAAATATTCGGTGCATGCACAGGAATGTTTTTCCCCCTTTTTCCCACCCATCAGCACAGCAAAGCCCATGATCCCATAGGAAGGATCGGAGGTTTTTTGAGGGGGAAAATGCAGGTTTGCTCAATAAGGGGTTTAACATGGGGAATCCCAAGAAGAAGGACTGTTTCAGCCTTTGCAGTCAAGGAAAAGGCAATTTCAGGGATGGCCAAGAGCATGACCTTATATATCAGGGCCTTACATATCATAAGATGCTATATATAAGCATAACATTTAATAGATATATTTATAAAACCCCCTGCCACCAAAATACAGTGCTATTTAACCTGGAAACTGCTTCTTCTCATCCAAAAATTGGGGGTTTATCAGGGAGGTTTGCTCCAACAAACAAGAGCTTGTCTCCTGGACACTGCTGGGAAGGGCTGGGAAGGCTCTTGGCACATCCACACACGGGAATTTGTCCACCACAAGGGACACGTGATGGCTCTCCAAAGCCACCAGTGCTCTGGAGGGGTCATGAATCCTGGGAAATAAAGGTGTTTGTAGGAAGGAGCAGCACTTACCACCTGTGGCTTGGTCCTGGGGCCGTGTTCCTCGGGCAGCCGCGGGCAGCGGGGCAGCCGGGGCGCTGGGGTGGCCGGAGGAGAGCGGGGTCCATCCCCAGGGCTGGGGGACGTGTCACCTGAGTTGAGGGCCAGCATGTACCGCTTGGTGACATCCTCCAGCGAGGGGGGTTGGAGCGTAGGGAAGGTTTTCCCGGGGGAGTGGCCGGTGGCTGGCGTGGGGAGGTGGCCGTGGTGGCCGGAGGGGACGAGCGGCTCGGGGACGGCGATGGGGACGAAGGTGGCGGGCTCGCTGGTGTGCCGCACGTGCTTAGCGGCCGGGCGGCTCTTGGCGAGGACGGCGGGCGCGGGGGGCGGCTGGTTCTCCAGGTGGGCTGCACGGTTGGAGCGCTTCTTGGAGCTGCGCCGGGCCACGCGAGGGGACAGCACGTCGGCCAGCTTGGGGTCAAAGCCGTAGCCACGGCTGGTGCCCGGTGAGAGGATGGGCTCGCTGCTGGATGGGGGGATGCTGGGCTCCAGCTCGCTGATGGCCTCGCCAGGCCCCTCGAAGGCGCCGGCTGGCAGCTCCCCGCGGCGGCTGGGGTCGCTCAGGGACTTCTTTTTGATGGTCTTGCCGTTGCCCTTCTCGTCGACGAGCTTGGCCATGGCGCCGGGCTGGCTCACAATGGTCTGGATGAGGCTGCTGTAGTCCCGTGGGCCATCGCTGCTGAGGGACAGGTCGCTGCCCGCGCTGCCCGCGCTGCCAGCGGGCTGGGGGACGCCCGCCTTGGCGCTCAGCGAGCCCAGCAGGTTGCTGTCGACGGAGAAATTCTTCGCCTCCTCCGCCACCGAGCGCCGCCGGTGGGGCATGGGGTCACTCAGGGATCGGTAGGGTTCGGTGCCACCCTCGCCGCTGCCCTCCATCCCACTGGCACCCGCCGATGGGAACTTCCGTCGGCGCCGCAGGCTGCCAGGCGTGCTTGGCGTCTCGGCTTTGCCAGCTGGAAGGTCTTCGACCGCCGCCGGCGGGTGAGCGGGCAGCAGCATTTCGGAGTCACCGGCCGCCGGCCCGGCGTTGGGCAGCATCCAGGCCTCCACAGCTTGGTGCAGGTCCTGGAAGGGCATCGCCATGGGCTCCGGCTCCGTGACGATGCCCTCGTCCGTCACGCTGGACTCGTGACCCGACAGCTCCTCCACGGACTTACTGCGGGTGAGGTTCTCCTCCGACTGCACTTCCTTCAAACACCCTGTGCTCTCCACCTGTCCCCGAAGGGTCGTGTCCGTCATCCCCGTCGGTGCCACCCCCTCAGCGCCCTCCACACCTCCGCTGTCCTTCTGCTCGGCAGCAAAGCCGTAATCCTGCTGAGAACCCATCCTGCTGATCTTCTCGAAGACCTGCCTCGCCTCCTGGATGTACTGATCCTGGATGACCATGGGGAGAGCCTCCTCGTCCCCCCGCTGCCCCCCATCCGGAGCCACCCTGTCCTGGCTGTCAGTGCTGGCCAGGAGGAGCTCGGAGGAGCTCTGCTTCATGGCGCTCTGGAGGAAAAGCCGCCGTGTCCCGGATTTTTCGGAGCAGGTGAAGGACTTGGCGCGGCGCAAAGTGGCCGTGAGGTCCTTGAGCGTTGGCCGCTCGCCCGGTGCCCAGCGGTTAGGGGGGTGAGTGGCCCCGCAGCTGCCAGGGGAGGGGGGGTTGGTGCCAGAGCATCCATCAGAGCCCGAGTCCAGGCTGATCCTCACCCCTTTCTTCTTCACCTTCAGCTCCGAGAGGTCCGATTTGAGGAAGCTGAGGAGTGTCAGGGTCTCGGTGGCAATGTCAGGGTTGGACAAGGACTTGCGGTGCTCGGCCCGCTCCCCCTCTGGCCCTGGTTGCTGTAGGCTCTCGCTCTCACGGTCCGGTTTGGCCTTGGCCATGCCCTGGGGCAGCCTGGGGCGGGCGCGGACCCCCGGCTGTGCCCAGGCCAGGCCATCGCTGGTCCCGAAACTGGGCGACCGATAGATCCCGTACCCTGCCTGGAGAGTCCGCCCTTGGCTGGGCCAACACATCCCAAACTGCTCCTCTTCCTTCAGCGTCTCCGTGCTGGAATACCGACTGCTGCTCCGCGACCCGCCGGGGCTGGCGAAGGGCAGGATGTTCACCTTGGAGACACGGGCCACCAGGGGCAGGGGGTGCCGGGGGACCACCCTGGCGCAGCCTTCGGCCTCGGCATCGCCGCCATCCACCGAGGTCTCCCAGGCACCGCTCTCCTTCTTCTTCTTCCGAGCGGCGCGGGGCCGGTGGGCACCGCTCTGCCCCTCGCCCTCGCTGCCCGACGAGGCGCGGGGAGAACGGGCCGCCGCCGCTTCGTCCTCCCCGTTGGCGCGGGGTGATGGGGAGGAGGAGGGTGGTTGCGGTCGAGCCGAGTTATGCCAGGAATGCGGGCCGGGCTCCGGCGGAGCTCCGCGGGGAGAGCGGAGCGCCGGGTGCGGGACGCGGCTGCGGGGCGGGGGCGGCGGGGGAACCCCGCGGGCGCTCGCGCCGCCGCTCCCCATCCCGCTCCCCGTCCCGCTCCCGGCGCCGCTCCCGCTGCCGCTCCCGGTGCCCCCGGCCGGCTGCCGGCAGCTCTCCCC
>NW_020884934.1:2535151-2585076 GCF_003945725.1 Corapipo altera | reverse complement strand
CCTCCGGGCAGCCGGCGGGCTGCATCCCTCCCGCTTTGTTTTCTCTCTCTCTCTCTCTCTCCCCCCCCCCCCCTTCTCCCCTTTTTTTTTTTTTTGGCTTTTCCTCCTCCCTCACCCCCTGCTTTTTTATTTGTTGCATTCAAATAAACTTTCCTCCCCGGAGGCGGGGTTTGCTCCCGCTGAGGGGGAGGGTTGAAGTTTGGATCCCTTTTAGTTGGTTATTTATTTAATTTTTCTTTTTTTTTTTTTTTTTTTTTTTTTGGGGGGGGGGGTGGGAAGGGGGGGCCGCAGAGCTGCCCTCTCGCTCGCAGGCTCAGTAGGAGCACCTGGCACCACATCCTTCCCCGACTGCCCATATTTCACCCCCCTCCCGCGTCATTCCCCCCCTCCCCCCATTCTTCATCCCCCTCTTCATCCTTCATTCCCACCCCTCCCCAGCATCCTTCATCCCCTTCCCTTATATAAAAGGAAGCAACTTTTTACACGGGCATACAGTGATAAGACAAGAGGCTTGAAACTAAAATAGGGGAGATTTTAAATTGGATATTGGAAACTAATTCTTCCCTGTGAGAGTGGGGAGGCCCTGGCACAGGTTGCCCAGAGAAGCTGTGGCTGCCCCACCCCTGGAAGTGTCCAAGGCCAGGTTGGAGCAATCTGGAATAGTGGAATGCGTCCCTGCCCACAGCAGGGGGTTTGGAATGAAATTATCTTTAATGTCCCTCCCAAACCAAACTATCCATCTCTTCCCAGATTTTTCTTTTTAGGGGAAAACAGGAAAATTAAACAAAAATGTGGGTGCCAGGGAGAGATTCTTCCCGTTGCACTGGATTTCTCCAGCCCCTGCTTTGCAGCTTGTTCCTGGGGAAGGCAGAACACCTTGTTCCCAACGTGCAAAGCTCCCAGCAAAGCACTGCCCCGTGAACAGATTTCCTCGTGGGTTTTCAGCATCGCTTGTCAGCACTTGCTATTTGCAGCCTATAACCCTTTTTTCCCCCAAGACAGCAGATTTAGCGCTGGGGAGGTGAAAACTGAAGGTGGCTGGGATGACTGGGGGGTGAGCTGTGGCCCTGGCAGCCTGGATGGGGCTGGAGAAGTGTCCTGAACATGCAAAGGATGTTGCTGGCTCTGACTCAGGGTCACAAAAAACCTGCTGGTGATTAAAAAAAAATCCAATATCCCCTGTAAATGCATTTTTCAGGACCGAAAAAGCACCTCCAGCGATGCTGTGAGATGCAAATATTCCTTCCCTGGCTTTCCCTTCCCAACCTCCGCCCTTCTTCCCTGTTCCCCCAGGGCTGGGTGTCTCCTGGCTGTAAGGATGATGTCCCCATGATATCTCCCTCCTTCTGGCATTCAGGATGGGATTTTGGGCAGAGCCACATATTTCATCCCCTCTGGGTGCTGTAGGAGCTGTTCCTCAGAGCTGCTTTTGAGCATCTCAGAAGGAAAGGAGATGATTTGAAGCACCTCCCTCATCTCTAAGATATCATCCCATCACCCTGGTTCCTAGGCCTGCTGGTTCCAAGAGAACTGCTGACAGGATCCCGAGGGCAGGCAGGACGTGGTTGGACCCAAAGTAACCCTTAAAAGCACCCAGAATTGGTGATTCCAATATCAGGACCCTCATCCTGGGGCCGCTGAATGTCCCGGCCTGAGCCCACGCAGTCCCTGCAGCCACCACCAGTTCCCTGCAGCCACTACCAGACTTTTTGAAAGCTGCTTCATTTTTTTTCCCCCTCAGAGCTTTATTGTGGTTAAATTTAGTCTTCCTACATCATCCCACGGGTGCAATCCAGGCACGGGGCGCTGTGATGGAGCAGGACTCCTTCTTCCCTCCCTCCCTGGTGCCGGGTGGGTGCCCACAGACCCGGCTGGGAACCTACAGACCCTACTGTGTTTCTCCAAATCTAAATATTTTGCGCCCTCTCCTGGGTCCGGGTGGCGTGGCCGGGCACCTCCCACCCTGTCCCCTCCCTTTTGTCTGGGAACACCAGGCCGGGGTTGTCCCACCCCTGCCGCTCTCGCAGCCCCCAGGCGTTTTACCTTTGCCCTGCAAGACCCCAGAAATGCGTCGGAGGGGATTTTGGCAGCACGGAGCTGCCTTTGCCTCCTCCATCGCATCCCGTGCCCCAACCCAAAGTCATTGTCCTCGCCATCGGGACACGGCTACCGCTCCTATAAAACCGGGTGGTTTGAGCCAACAGCAGCACAGGATCCCCCTCCATCCCAGCCCAAGCGATGCTGAGATCTTTGAGTGTCATCCAAGAGCCCGTGATGACCACTCTGGGCACCCTCCTCATCCTCATGACAGTAAGGAGACACACTGGGACCACCCCTACTGGATGCTGGGGAGGTCCCTGGGTGGCCAAGTACCCAAGGAGGACACCGGGTACCTGCAGGGAGCAAGTGAGGCTGGAGTTGTGCCCTTGGTCAGGTGTAGGCAGCCAAACTGGAGGGATGTTCATCCCTGGAGATTCGAAGCAAATTGCTTAAATTGATTCAGATGTGATTATGACAACCAGTGAAAAACGCAGTTCTCTCTATATATATCTGTATTTATACTCTATATACACACATACACTTATAGATACACATGCTGTGCTCAGGTGGAGCCTGTGCTGGGCCCAGCCCTCGCCCTGCTCACATATATTCTCTGTATGCACATACAGTGGGTGTGCAGGCAGTGAGGAGAGGGGGAGCCTTCTATACATCCTACATGTTAAAGGAGACTGGCAGAGCGATTAGCGGGGTGTCATCTCACCAATCCCTCCTCGCTGGGAGGGAGCAGCATCCAGAGGCTGTGGGAGCAAAGCTCAATCCCCAGTCCAGTGTGGGCCACACCAACAGTGGGACGTGGAGTGACATGGCTGAGGACACTGAGGAGCTCCGTGACAATGGGGTTCCCAACTCCAGGCATTGTGTCCAGGTGTGCTGGCTCTGATTTTGGTGGGTCCTGGTTAGGAGGTGACAGCAGGGCACCACAGACACCAGGATGGGCCAGGTTTGGGGTGCTGGGCTAAGCAGGGAGCTGGACTCAGATGATGCTGAAGGTACTCAGGCAGGTGACAAAGTTGCTGGCTTGTGTCTGACCCAGTCCATGGTCATGGCTTGGGTGAAAAACCCAGCCTGAGTGTCCCAGTTACCCTTTCCCAGTTCCCAGTCTTGCCAGGGATGTTCTGCCACCATTTGGCAGCACCAATGGTACCAGTGGGTCCCCATCTCTTCCTGGTGTGATCCCATTCTGGGGACTGGGGTTTGGGGATGTCCAGGAAACATGATCTTGAGCTGGAGAAACACATGGGCCCATGTCTCCCAGACAAGTAACGAGCTGAGCTAAACCCTCCCCAGTCTGGGAAAGGGTGTCTCCTTTTCACCTCCCCACCAGGGAATTTCTCTTTGAGTAGGGGGAGAAGTTGTCCCCCAGCAGCTCATCCTGAGCCAGGGTCTGTGTCCAGTGTGGTCCCACCATGCTATCCAGTGGATTTTTGTTGCATTGGTGGCTTGGCCACCAAATGTGGTGCTGAGCTGCTCGAACTGAGCAACCAAGCCAGGGAGAGTACACTGTGGTGGGTTAATACTGTGCCGCTGCAGGCTGGAGATGGGATCAAAGTGCTGGAAGCTTGGGAGACGCCGTCCTCCTGTCCTCCAGCACGTCCCCAGCTGAAGCCATGGAGCCAAAAGTCAAAATAGTGCCACTGAGGTGGCCCTGTCCTCCCCTACGAGCCGTAGGTGACGCAGTGGTCGTGGCGCCACTTGGAGCTCACCTTGTCCAGGAGGTAGCGGGTGCTCTCGCGGAACTTGCGCTGGGTGAAGTAGAAGAGGATGGGGTCCAGGACGCTGTTCATGCTGGCGAAGGGCCTGGTGCACTTGTAGGCGATGGCAAAGGCCTGCAGGGCCGGGCAGGGCACGCCGTCGGAGGAGCGGACCATCAGGTAGATGGTCTTGGTGAGGTGGAAGGGCAGGAAGCTGATGGAGAAGACGATGACCACAATGATGACCATGCGCACGGCCTTGTCCTTCCTCTTGTGCACGGCCAGGCCGATGAGCTCGTCCTTCTGGCACAGGATGCGGGCCATGCTGCAGTAGCAGCCCAGGATGGCAGCGAAGGGCAGCAGGAAGCCGGTGATGGTGAGGGTGATGCCGTAGGGGAAGTAGGCGGCCGAGCGGTCGGGGGGGCTCAGGTCGTAGCACACTGTGCGGTTCCGCTGGGTGCCCGTGGAGGCGAAGACGAAGGTGGGCAGGCACTGGGCAACGACGATGAACCACACCCCGGCACACACCAGCCACGTCAGCTTCTTCCCCTTGCGCTTGTGCCACGAGGCCAGGGGGTGGCAGATGCCCAGGTAGCGCTGGACGCTGATGCAGGTGAGGAAGAAGATGCTGCCGTGGAGGTTGGAGTAGAACTGGAAGCGGACGAACTTGCAGGTGAAGTCCCCGAAAGGCCAATAGTCCTTTTGGGTGTAGTTGTAGATGAGGAGGGGCAGGGAGCAGACATAGAGCAGGTCTGCCACGGCCAGGTTGAGCATGTAGATCATGGAGCGGCTCAGCGCCTTCCGCGCCACCCAGATCTGCCCGATGACCACAGCGTTGAGGGGCAGCCCCACCACGAACACCACCGAGTACACCAGGGGCAGCAGCACCTGCTTGAACTCCTCGTGGAAGGTGCACGAGTTCCTCCCGGTGCCCACCAGGGCCGTCAGGTTGGCCATGGTGGCGGTGCCACCCCGTCAGTGTCCTCTCTGCTGATGCGGCTCCTCAGTGGCACCTGGGAGTGATAAAGGGGACAGTTGGGGACTCGTCTGCGTGGTGTCACATCCACCAGGATGAACCTGCACCAGTACGTGTGACTCTGTGGGATGGAGGAACTCCCACTATCCACCCAGGCTGGGGGACGAGGGGATGGGGAGCAGCCCTGAGGAAGATTTGGGGGTGCTGGGGGAGGAGAAGCTGGATGTGCCCTGTCCATGGGCTCTGGCATCCAGAAACCTCCCATGCACTGGGCTGATCCAGCAGGGAAAGAGGGGGATTCTGCCCCTCTGCCCCTCAGGTGAGACCCCCCTGCAAAGCTGCCTCCAGCCCTGGGAACAACAGCACAAGGATGTGGAGCTGCTGGAGAGAGTCCAGAGGAGGCCCCAGAGATGCTCCCAGGGCTGGAGCCCCTCTACTCTGGAGCCAGGCTGGGAGAGCTGGGGGGGTTCACCTGGAGAAGAGAAGGCTCCAGGGACACCTGAGAGCCCCTTACAGGGCCTAAAGGGGCTCCAGGAGAGCTGGAGAGGGACTGGGGACAAGGGATGGAGGGACAGGACACAGGGAATGGCTTCCCACTGCCAGAGGGCAGGGAGAGATGGGATATTGGGAAGGAATTCCTGGCTGTGAGGGTGGGGAGGCCCTGGCATAGATTGCCCAGAGAAGCTGTGGCTGCCCCTGGATCCCTGGGAGTGTCCAAGGCTGGGTTGGATGGGGCTTGGAGCAACCTGGGCTAGTGGAAGGTGTCCCTGCCCATGGCAGGGGATGGAACAAGATGGTCTTTAATGTGCCTTCCAACCCAAACCATGCTGTGATTTCATGGTTCTAAGCCACGAGAGTGAATTTAGGAGTCTAACAGGAAGGTGAAGGGAGAGAGAGTGGGACACACGAGCCGGTGACACACAGGACAGTGAGGTGACTGCAGTCACCATCACCTCAGCTCGGTTCCCCGTGGCATTTACACCCCTTAGGAAGGTTTGCACAAGGCCAACGCTCCCCTCAGCCTGCTCCAGGAGAGGAAATTGCGGCAGGAGGTGCCGTTCTGGTCGGGTATGGCTTCCTGCTTCTCTGCAGGGGGTGCCAAAGCCCCACAGCCCGTCGCCCATCCCGCCCATCCTGGGACATGCCACTCACCAGAAGCCCGGCACAGCCTGGCCAGGGGGGCAGGCGTGGGGACAGCGTTGGGGACACAGTTCTGGGGGTGCTCTGGGCCTGTGGATGCCGCACATGCCTCCTGTCTGCGGTACCCCACTGAGTGCCCCTACACCCCCATTGAGCCCCTCGCACCTTACTGAGTGCCCTGACATCCCACTGAGTCCCTCTGGCACCCCAGAACCCCACTGTGCCCCGCTGAGCCCCTCTGCCACCCCATTGTCACCCCAGCTCTGGGCAGTCCCAGCACCCAGTTCTGCCACCTCCAAGCCAATAAGCGCTGCGGGGCTGTGGCATTCCCTATCCCCTGAGTCCCATAAACCTCCCTCGGGACTCCCCAAACCTTCCTCAGACCCCAGGTTGGGGCAGCACCCACCCAGCACCCACAGGAGCCTCTGCCAGCCTGTGTGCTCCACCCCTGAGGACATGGGGACAAGGTGGCTGGCAAAGGGGTCTTTGGGGCACCTGGGAGAGCATCCTACCTGCCAGGGTGCCACAGGGTGCCAGTGGGCACCATGAGGTGCTGGGATCTGTTGCTGTGCCTGGTACAGGGCAGGTCTGTGCCCCTGGGGTGCTGCACTCGCCCTGCGGAGCAAGGAGTGCTTCCCCTTTCCAGCCAACAGCAGCTCTGTGGGGAAACGGAAACAGAACCGGGGTGGTAGCATGGGCATTGCGTGGCACAGCACCCTGGGCTCCACACGGCACTGCACTGCATGGCATGGCATGGCAGGGTGGGCACTGGGCTGTGTGGAATGGCACCGTGGGCATGGCATGGCACGGCAGGGTGGGCATTGCATGGTACGGTACGGCAGACTGGGTGCTGTGCCACATGGATTTGCACTGTGGGCATCACCTGGCACAGCAGGATGGGCACTACCCTGCATGGAACAGCACCACGGGCATCACACTGCATGGCACGGGAAGGTGGGCACTGTGCCACATGGATTTGCACTGTGGGTGTCACATGGCACGGCAAGGCAGGGTGAGAATTGCCCTGCACAGAAGAGCACCATGGGCATGGCATGGCATGGCAGGGTGGGCACTGGGCTGCATGGAATGGCGCTGTGGGCATCACATGGCGCCCTACACATACCCCTCCCCATGGACATTCCTACATATGGGCACAGATCATCATTGGGCCGGGTGAATTATCCCAAAAACCCCTTTTCTCACCCCGAAAAACCCTCAGAGGTATCCTTGCCAGCCCCTGGGGAGAGAGGGATTGGTGCCTCCCAAATCCATAGGATTGTGGTCCTGGTGCCCTGATGCAACAGTGCTGGCGAAATCCAGTGGGAAATGAGACTTTTAGGGGGAAAATGGGGTGCCTGTGGTGTTGGGGTGCTCTGGAGGATGGGATCACCCTTATCCCAGGGATTTAAGGTGCCTGTGGAGGAGGAACAAGGGTTGGGAAAGAGAAGTGGGACTGTTCTGTGGCCAGATGGGGAAGAGATTAAAAATAATCCTTGTTGCTGCTCCCCAGCAGCCTCGAGCTTCCCCTGGCTTTGCCCCCCTCCTACCATCTCGTGCCAGCCCTTCTCCCATGGAATTAGCTTTAATTAACACCCTATGTTAACAGGAAGGGGGTTCTGCAAGCTGGATACAGTGGGAAAATATCCTAGGGGCTGCTGCCCTCAAATAGGATAAGGGAAGGGGCTTTCCTGCCTTGCAAACCTTCCCCCTTGCTTTGTCCTGCCCGCCGGGGGGGGGGGGGTTGTGGCTCCCTGGCAGGGCTGGACAAAGCTGGGCTGGAGGGAAGCGAAAGCTCCGGCTCAGCAGATTTCCGAGGATGAAGGGGGGATGCTCCACCTCTGTGCATTCTCATGGCCAAAGCCGCCACACTCTTGTCCCCAAACATTGCCTGGCTGATCCCAAGGTGGCCAAGGATATACCCCCTCTGCCCCAGGACTCCTTGGTGAGGACCAAGGCTGGGCTGTTTTAAGGGAAATCTCCAATTAGGGAAGCCTGGAGATGTAATGGTGCTGACAAATTGGGAATTTTGGGGTACTAAACATGGACTGTTGGGAATGGGACACAAGGATGGTCCCACTGGTAACTCTGTCACCAAAGTACCCTCTCCTTGGGTGACCCCCTCTGTTTCTCCAGGCTTTAGTGCCCCATCTCACAAATCGCCATCCCAGTTGTTCTGAGTAACGCTGAGCAACTGGGCAGCATTTCCCTACTGGAAATGGGAACTGCTGGGAACTGGGAAGGTGCAAGGAGTTGGCCTGGGCTCAGCTGGCAGGGCTGGGTTTGTCTAAACCCACACATACATAATATATATAAAGGCTCATATATTTATGCACCCACATGTGCATAAACACTTACACAAGCACATACACCTTTCTATATAAATAATATATACACCCCTATACGTAAATATACATCCATCTCCTCTCTACATTTATCTGTGTACCTAGACAACCATATATATGGCTCCTCACACACTTGCATTTCTCTGTACATACATATAAATATATGTGTCTCCAGTCACACATACATATATACAAACTTCCACCCCTCTATACACAAATATGTGTCTCTGGGCACAGGGACTCACCCTCGTGTATATACAGATCTCCATCCACATATATACAAATACATTTATGCTTCTATACACACATCTGTGCAGACGTGCTCATATATACAATATATTTATATCTCTGGATGTATATATGTACAAATATATATACATATATATATATATAAATATATATATATATATATATATATATATATATATATAAAGGCAGAGGCCAGGCTACCTGGCCCCATCCTGTCCAGTTTGGTTTGGCCCTGTCGGGTCCCATCCTGACTGGTTCAGTCTCATTCCCTCGGGTCTGATCCTGCCCAGCCCAATCTCATCCCACCAGATCCAGCCCTGATTCTTGGATCTCATCCTGACCCAGTTTTTTTCTGACACCTCTGGGCCTGATCCTGCCCAGTTTGTACCCATCCTGCCCCGACCAGTCTGAACCTTTTGTGTCTGATCCTGCCCAGTTCACTATGACCCCCTGTCGGGTCCCATCCTGTCCTGTCGAGCCCCATCCTGCCCAGTTCAACCTGACCCTGTTGGGTTCCTTTCTACTGGTTCCAGCCCCACCCTGCCCTGTCCAGCCCCATCCAGCCCAGTTCACTCTGACCCTGTTGGGTCCCATCCTGTCCTGTGCAGCCCCATCCAGCCCAGTTCATTGTGAACCAGCTGGGTCCCATCCTGTCCTGTCCAGCCCCATCCAGCCCAGTTCACTCTGAACCAGTTGGGTCCCATCCTGTCCCGGTTCGAGTTGTCCTGTCCCCCCGGTGTGCCAGTTGGCAGTGGGTTCACTCTGACACTCTTTAGGGTCCAATCCTGCCCTGTCCAGCCCCATCCTGCCCGGTTCACCCGGACCCACGCCGGTCCCATCCTGTCCCTGTTTGACTTGTCCCGTCTCCTCACCCCACACACGGCACTTAACGGCAGCGGGATGCGCTGGGGGGGCAGGAGCTTCACTCTAATCCTTTAAGGTCCCATCCTGCCCGGTTCACTCAGTCCTTTAGGGTCTCATCCTGCCCGGTTCACTCAATCCTTTAGGGTCTCATCCTGCCCGGTTCACTCTAATCCTTTAGGGTCCCATCCTGCCCGGTCCAGTCCCATCCTGCCCGGTTCACTCAGTCCTTTAGGGTCCCATCCTGCCCGGTCCAGCCCCATCCTGCCCGGTTCACTCTGACCCAGCTGGGTCCCATCCTGCCCCGGTTCTACTGATCCCCCCGTAGGCGGCACTTACCGGCAGCAGGATGCGCGGGCAGCGGGTTCACTCTGACCCTTCAGGGTTCCATTCTGCCCTGTCTAGTCCTATCCTGCCCTGTCTGATCCTATCCTGCCCTGTCCGTCCCCATCTGCCCAGTTCACTCAGACACAGCTGGGTCCCATCCTGTCCGGTTGGGTCTGACCCTGTAGGGGTCCCATCCTGTCCGATCCATCCCCATCGTGTTCAGTCCATCCCCATCCTGCCCGGTTCACCCCGACCCAGCAGGGTGCCCATCCTGCCCGGTTCTGTTGATCCCGTTGCCCCGTTCCCGGCACTCACCAGAGCGGGATGCGCAGGGATCCAGCGGCGCTCCTCGCTCGGGGCCGCCCCGCCGCCGCCGCCGGTCCCGCTCCGCCCTGGGGCCGCCCCGCTCCGCCCCGCTCCGGCCCCGCACCTGCGGGACAGCCCCGCAGGGGGCTGGGGAAGGGGCACAGCTGGGTTGGGGCCGGGGGAAGAAGAACAGCTGGGCTGGGGGCCCGACAGCTGCACGGGGGGGTCCGCCCGGCAAACACCCGGCTGGGCATCGTGGGCGAACATCTGTATGGAGGAGGGTGTTTGGGGAGGCTTCCAACAACCCCAAAAGTGGGATTTACGGGCGTGGGGTGCTCCGACCGACAGCTGGATTGTCCTGGCCGGAGGCTTGGAGCTGCTGGAGCCCTGGGAACAGGGTCTCCCTGCGGCACCGGCTCCAGAGCAGAGAGGTCGATGGCTCAGGCACTCATTAACCAGGAAACGCAGGGCCATTAAGGAGCAATAAGGCAAGGAACCCCGGGAGGACGTGTTGGGAATGAAAGGGCAGATGTACAAACAGCCCAGGGATGCCGGGAATATGTGGGATGACGGGCTTGGCCCTTCCTTTCCCTGGAAGGCCATGTCACCCTCACAGATTATTACCTGCTCTCCATTTTGGGACTTGTGATGGGTCTTGGTAGATGTGGAAGGGGAGGAGGTGCTGAACAGCATGGCCTGGGTGATGGAGCACCATGTGTGGGGACTCCCTGGTGTCACCTCATTGCATCACTAGAGCAGGACCCAGATATGAGCCGAGGGGTTTTGGGATGGGATGGGGAGATGGAATGAGGTGTCTGGATCCCATTGGCGCCTGTGCTGCAATGGACAACGTGGGCTTTCATCGATCCTGGCACGAATACACGGCCAAGCCGGACACCGGGGCCAGGGGGAGATGGGCTCTGGCAGGAGCTGCCAGGAATATTTGCAACCACAGCCATGCTGGAGCCATCACCTGCATCCTGGGGCTGCCCAGACTTGTGGGGTTGGGTTGGCGATGGCTCGGTGCCCTGATGAAATTCCCTGCTCCCTCAGCCTCCACGGGGAGAAGGAAACCAGGGGAGGAAAAGTGTCTTTCCCCAGAAAACATGCCTTGTGCAAACAAGCCCAGCATCCTGTGGTGGGGAGCCCAGGACTTTCCACAAACATCCAGGGAACGCAGCTGAGAACGGACACAACTCAACCCTCTGATGAGCCACTGGTGAGGGCACTTATCCCACCTCCAGTGCCGCCTCCCACGAGCTCCAAACTGGTGAAAAGCGGCTGGTGGCCTCCTCCCTGCTGGCACGTGGGTGTCCTTGCTGGTCCCCAAGGTGAGCAGCCGGCTGTCCTGCTGTGGGGACACTGTAAATACCGGTGGGAGTGTTAAAGAAAGGAAAATAAAAGAGTGGCTCCTGGCTGCCTGCCAGCCCCAACCGCCTCTGCTGAGCCCAGCACCTGGACCCAGCCCTGGAGCACCTGGAATGAACGGGAATCCCCCCAGAATGTCAGGGACAGGAGAGTCAAATTCAGGGGCAGCACCCAGGGCTGAAAAGGAGAAAGCAAGCAAAGCGTTGTTTTGATGCCTCTTTTTATCCATACAACATGTTCGTTGGGAAAAATCACTGGGGAAAGGATTCCTCTTGGAGTCTCCGGCTGAATTAATCCTTGGCAAAGAAGGCCTGGCACAGTGGCTGGACTGGGCTTCCCGAGAGCCTTTGGCCTCCTGGTTTCTGCTCTTCCAGCTGCTTGTTGCCAGGAACTGCATTAGCAACTGATTGCAGGCGGCCTTTGCTCCTGCTGTTTCCCGGGGGGAGTGCACATTCCCACAGGGATCCAGGTTCCTAGCCTCCAGCAGGATGCTTGGATACAGAGAGGAGCATCTGTGATCAAGGTCAGGGAGGCATTTGGGACCTGGGACCATATTTCTTCGACAGATGTAAAACCCTTGGAGGTGTAAAGCAGGGATGAAGGCTGGTCCCTCCTGCCTTGGGCTCCAGACTGGAGATGTCCTGCATGAAAAATGTCATGCCATCTAAAACTGTTTATGATGGACATGGAGATAATTCCTCGTGTCCTGACCACACCAGCCTGCCAGGGTGGTGGATCTGGTTGGGCTTGCTCATGAGGAGGCCACACTTGATGGCAACTTTCTCTTTTTAAGCCAGCTCTGAGGATATGCTCACCCTGCTACCCCAGTACCTTTGAGTCCCTACATTTTTGGCAGAGAAGGTGTTTGGTGGGGAAGTCCCACCTCCTGAGCTCTGCTCTGACGGTGCCTTCCATCTTCTTGCTGCAGTCACTGTTCACCACAGTCAGTGCAGCCAACGAGGGAAAAGCCCCAGCAGGAGCTGCCAAATTTTATGACTGCTGGACCTCTGAGTTGGAGAAACTGGTCAGGCTCCATCGCCGTAACTCCACTTCCATTACAAACAGCTTTTAGATGGAGTGAAATTCTGGGGTCTCAGGCCCACATTTCTGGCCATCCAGTCCAGGTTTCCTTCTGGAAGCGTGAGCCCAATGCACCCTCTCTGCCAGGACTCAGTGGGAGCTCCAGGAAACTTGGGTTTGTTGGGAATTCAGATGAAAAAGCCTTGGCTTTGCTGCAAGTGGGAGCTGACACGGAGTTTCTTGAGAAGTCACCTTTTGGCTCATTTTCCTCTCCAACCTGCTTTCCTGCAGCTCCATCGACGTCAGCAGGGGAGGAAGGGCCTGCTGAGCCTCTCCTTCCCCAGATGATTTATGCCATGATCTTCACAGGCTTTCCTTTTCCTCTCCTCCTGCTGGCACACCCTGAAGTGCCTCAGGGATTCAGGGTTGCTTTCCGCTCTTGGCTTTCCTTTGCCTGGGAATCCTCGAGGAGCAGCGTGGAGCACAAGGATTCACGTATGGGTGGTGCTCCAGGCTCCAGCTTCATCCATGACTTCAGCAAAAATGATGGGTATTTAGGAGGTGTTTGGGAGTAGGAAACCTCATCCATCTTCTGGTGAAGCACGTTGGGAAGGGAGATTTTGGGACTCTCATCTGTCATCTTTGGAGGCCTGAAGGTACCTTTGGTATTTCCCACCCAGGAAAGATTTAAAATAACTTCCCTCAACTCATTACTGTTTCCTCAACAGCTTGTTTGCCCTGGCTGTTGGACCAGAGGCAATTCTCCATCTGGAGAGCTTTCTCTGGGAAGTGATTGATCCCAGTTACAACAAGGGATGAAGGGTGGAAGAACTGATGGACATGCATTTGGAGTACCACCATCCTGGTGGGACCACACAGCTGGGCACACTCACAGGGACAAAGCAGCTCTTTTAAGGTTGAAAACCAGCATCTCAGGGATGAGTCAACCCAGGGAGCTCCATGGTCGTGGTCCATCACCATAAACCAGGGCCAGACACAAGTGTCCCAACTTGCCACCATGTGCTGCTGCAGGAGCACAGATTGTCCCCTGGCTGGTGGGCACCCAACACTTGGGTCTTATGGATGGGACAGAGATGGACAAATTTCACCAGGAACCAGCAGTTTTGTGCAACATAAATTCAAAGCTTTGCATTAAAAACTGCCTGGTGTGATTCCTTGTTGCCTCCCGCTGGGTTCTGCAAGGAATCAGGAATTCTGCCCGTGACTTCCAAGCCACATGGCTCAGGTCGCCCGGCTGGATGGATGTGCAATTTTTAGCCCCTGCAATGAGTCTGAGCCTTTCTGGAATGGGAATTTTAAGTCTTTCTCTGCTCCTTTTGCTCATTAATACCGTTGAATGCAGTGCTGTTGGCTCAGGGTGTCCACTCCCTTGCCAAGG
This sequence comes from Corapipo altera, assembly GCF_003945725.1. Classification (NCBI taxonomy): domain Eukaryota; kingdom Metazoa; phylum Chordata; class Aves; order Passeriformes; family Pipridae; genus Corapipo; species Corapipo altera. Next base: position 2,571,336 of record NW_020884934.1, on the reverse strand, counting down.
GACCAGTGAAGGCCTCGGGGACTCTTGAGAAGCCAAAATAACATCCAGCCATGAGGCATCTCCCACAGGGACCAAAACCTGCCAGGAATTTAAACTCAGGGCGTGAACCGTTCGCTTCCCAGGAGCACTCAGGGATCTGCTCAACTCTTGGGCTGCTTCTCCTTTTCCTGCAGGTGGGTCCATCACACGCGACCACCACAGGAAATACTTGAACCACAGTGTCCTGTTCCTTCCACTGCAGAGGCAACCAAGCCGGACATTTATTTTGGGAAAAAACCATCTGTTTCATGTCTGGCATCATTAGTGATGTTTTCTGGGGGAGCATCTCACGTGTCTTCACTTCTCCCTTTCGATTCTGCATCTCAGAAGATCACAACGTGCTCTTGAAGTGGATGAAAGGGGAAGGCACGTCCCCAGGGATTTATTTTTTAAATTCCAAGAATTGGTCTCTCTCTTATAAGAAGGAAAATGCTTGGGTTTCTGTAAAAGAGCAGAATTACAGAATTTAGACACAGTTTTCTCTTCCATCGCTCACAATGGGCAAAAAACCCCCACCAGTGCTTGAGGTTTCTACTCAGCTAAACCAAATATGATGGGAATATTTTATAGGAAGATTTTGGAGATATCTCAGATATTATTACCCCTTGATTTATGGATAGCAGGTTATTCTGTGCTGCTTGCTGGGAGATGACTGAACCACGACTTACTGGAGGTTTTACCAGGAGCATCGCCACAGAGGGGCCATTTTACATCTTCCATCCTCAAATGGGGATGATTCCCATCTTTTTCTCCCCAACTAATCCCTCAGGAAACTCTGTGCATCCATTTTTGTGCAAGCAGGGAAGGGCTTAAAGCTCCAGCAAAGCCCACTCAGGGCTTTCTGTAGGGTTTGTTTTGTGTTATGGGCAACATTAAGAGCAAGAATTAGGGATCCAGGGCCAGCTCGGTGCCCAGGATAAGGGGGGAAACAGGAATAGCTTCCCAGGATGGACTCGATTTTTGCAGGGATGTGGTGCTGGGAACAGAATTACCTTGGCAGCACCTTCTAAACAAAGCTCAGAGCAGAGCCAGTGCCCAGACACTTCATCCAAACACTGGGGGGAAACCATAACAAGGGAAATACAATCCTGGGGGGTCCTGGCCATCAATTGCCTGGGTTTGGGCACAGCCAGGCTCGGTTGCTGCACCTTTCTTGGTGTGGTGGCTTGAGTGTGCTGGGGGTTTGGGGTGCTACAGGCAGGGAGGGGGATATTTGGGTGCCAGCAGATGCTCCTGGATTCTCAGGAGATGCTGATACGGATGGCAGGATATGGAGGTCGGGTGCACCCTTAGGGGTTGTAAGACCACCCCGAGCAAGGAGGCCTGTGCCCATGTGGGGTTAAACCACGACCCCATCACTGCTGGGACTGACAGGGCAGGCCAGGGAGCTCCTGGGTCATTGTGATGACCCCAGTCTGTGCCTCAGTTTGCCCAGTTGCAGGAGATGAATGCCCAGCCTTCAGGCAACAGCTCTAAAACACCCCAGGACCCTCAAACGGAGGGTTGGACCCCATGTCCTGGATGAGCAGGCAGGGCCTCCCTGCCCTCAACCTGCCTGTCCTCCAGGACACCTGAGACCTGCCCAAGCCAGAAATGGTCGAGCAGGTCCATCCCCCTGTTGCAAAACCAAGGCAGTGGGGAAGTTCTGCGGGAGGGAGGAGGGGAATGTGATGGGAAACAAGATCAGCTCGTTCCCCTCAAGCTGGCGTGTGCTGGCAGGAACACTGGGTGACATCATCACAACACCTTTTGCAGTGTTTCCACCTCTCTTACGTGGGTTTTTCTTATAATTTTCCTGCAAATATGGTTTGATTTTATTCTATTCTACTCCAAGATGTTATTTTTAAATCCATTTATTCAGGCCAGGAACTGCCAGGGCCTGGGTTACTCTCTCTCCTTGCACATCAAAGGGAGAGCCCTGGTCCCACCAGGGTGGTAACAGCTCTGACATAAACTTTAGGGATAAATGCCCAGACAAATCCAGTATAAACAGAAAAAAACCTTCTGAAATAGGTTTGATTTACTATATCCAGTAATCCTAGGCATTCTCACTTCCTTCCCGCTATTATCCCATGTCACCTTCTATTCTGGGATTTGCAGAGAAATTCACTCAAAGGAAAACTGAACAATAACAAGGAGGAGATTAAAATAAAACCAGGAAAATAATGGGAATTATGAACGAGAAGTTGGTTGGGATTCCAGGAAGGTTCAAGGGAATCTCCTGTGTGAGGACGTGACTGCAAGGATCTGAATCCCTGCTGGACGGAGAGGAGAAGGTACTGTGGTGCCTTCAAGACCAACTGCAATGGGTGGGTTTGGTCCAAACTGGCTCATCTCAGCAGGGTGGTTGGAGAAAGAGCCATGGGATCCTCTCCAGGATGTTTTGTGGAGGGCTCTGGACCTGCAGCACATGAATCTGAGCACAACTTCCCGGAGCTCGACAGGACCTCGTGCTCCAGAGGCCAAGGGATGAGCTGCGACCAAGCTGCTGCAATTAAGCACCTTATTAAATCTCTATTTCCCAGGCACTTTGGCATCTGTTTTTTAGCAGAGACACGAGAGGAAGTGCTGGTTTTCTCCACCAGGACAAGAGCAGGTGCAAACAACTCTTGGCTAAGCGAGACCTTGGGGTGGGACACGCCTCGCGCTCTCCTCTCAGCCTGACACGCCTGAACGTGCCTCTCTGCTCAGGCCCAGCTTAAGGGCTGAGCTGCATCCCATGTGCTTGATCTCCTCCTGGCTGAGTGTCCAAGTGCCCCAATCCCTGGGATTTTAGAGGCACCACGTGGCCCATGAGCCAGCACAGCATTTGTTGTTTGGGCCATTCCCAAACTGGTGGTGTACGACTCCAAACCCAGCACTTCCCCCTGTAGTGCTCGTGTGTGCACAAGGCTTTTCTGTCTGCAAACAACCAGGACAGCTCAAGGGCTTGGCTCTCACCCTGCCAGCTCCTGGATTTGTTCCTCCGTTGGCTCTTCTCCCTCTTCCTTGCTCTGTGTTTCAGCAGGAGGGCCCTGCTCCTCCCTCCTCATCACTTGCCAGGCGTTAACATGGGAGAGCTCCCAGGTATCAGAGATGTCACCATGTCACTCCTCAGGGGGTTGGGACCTGTGTGCTGACTTCTTTGGGCACCCTCCATGCAGATGTGTCCAGCGGGATGTTCCCCTCCCTTACATTCCCAGAAAGCCTTCGTGGATATCGAGCAGTGCTTGGAGAAAACAACGATGTCCACACAGGTCCTGGGACTGTCACATAGGTTCTGAAATTGTCACATTGTCCTAGGATTGCTATATTGTCTTAGCATTGTCCCATTGACCTGGGAATGTCACGTTATCATCCCAGGACCAGTGAGTACCAGCATTCACACCAGCAGGCCACAGGAAACCACTCACTGGTGTGGTGGCAATGCCAAAGGGTCTGGTTTCTCCTCCTCCTCCTCAAGCAGTTAACATTGATTGGGTTTATGAATTAACTTCCCTCAGAGAGTCGACAGAGCCGGAATGGGGACATTAAACAAACATGAAGCCCTTTTGTGACTCAGGCCATGGCCCCGTGCCAAGACAAGCACACGAGGCCTCAGCTAGGCTTTGAGAATTGCTCACTGTTAAATCCACATGGTCCTGGAGAAGACATCGGGTGGATCTCCCCCTAAATGCAGCTGGGGCAGGTGAAAAACTTCTCCTCTCCCCAGCTCTGCTGCTCAGGACCTTTGTCCTTCAGGCAGAGCAGAGTCAGAACACCCCTACTCTGGAAAGATGATAAACCTCATCCCTGAGAGGCACCCAGATACCACGGTGGCACAGACCTCATCCTGGTCCCTCTTCCAGCCCACACATGCTCCTGCACAGGGATGATACAGCCCTGTCCTGCAGGCTCCCAAAGGTCTCTATTTTTGAGTAAAATGAGTAAGAGCTGATTGTTCTTTTGGGTGGGAATGATTCAAGAATGACTTAAATAGTAAACCTGTCCTTTTACATGGTTGTTTCCCTCTTTATTCCCCCTCTTGGCTGCTGGGAGGTTTGTAAACATTTATTAAAATCTGCTTTGACATGTCACAAGGAGAATTTCCTTTTGGCTGGCTCCTTACACGTTTGCTTCCATCCAGATTCCCATACAAGGACAATGGGGAGCCAAACCGCTTTCATCCCTCAGAGCCTGCCCAGAGCCCTCTCCAGGGTCATGGCTGGGGCTCAGGGAGGCTGAGACCTCCCCAAAGTCCTGGTTGAGACAAATCCTTCTGATGGTGCCGCCCGTGTGTTAAGGAGGGGGATTTGTCCTGTTTGCAAGACAAAAATCCAAAGACAACAGAAAATTCCTGACAAAAAAGAGACCTCCATCACCTTGGGCCACGGTATCTCTTTGCATGGATCCACTCTCATCTCAGCAGGATGAGAGAAACGGAGCCAAAGCCTCCGGGAAACATTCCATGGCCCAAAGCAGGAGGGACAATCTCTCTTCTTGACCCCCAACCACACAGCTCTTCTGATCTCCAGCAGAAGACCAACACTCTGGCCAGGTCTCACATGAAGCTTTCTCCCCCCAGCACAGGGCACATCAGGAGTGCAGTCCCCTGCCTTTGATCCGTGTGGCCTCGCGAGGACACCGTGAGCTCATCCCCCCCCTCCTCCCTCCCCACGAACTCCCAGACATCCTCCAGATGTGCTGCGGAAGGACGAGCACCACGTGCTTCTCATCAGAGCCCAGATAAAAGCTCTGGCTGAGGAGGATGAACTTCTGTCCCCTGGAGCAGGTGCTCCTGCAGGACAGCAAAGGCCAGATGGTCACACCACTGGCAGGGCTGTGCTTGCTCCTGGGAGGTGGGGGAGGCTGGGCCTGGAGAAACATCTCGGCTCTGTCTGCTTTGGAAAGACAGCCCAGGCTCAGTTGAAGAGGAACAACAGTGGGAAGCACCAACATCCCTCCTGACAGAGAGTCTGAGCAGCCTCACCAGGTGATCATCCCATCCCAACTGGTTTGATGTGTCCAGATGTGTTCTAAAATTCCTGAATCTTGAGGCTGCTTCTGTAGATCATGGGGGAGAACAAGCTGCCTCCAGAGGACAATTCCCCTTGAACCCTTGGAGATGATACTGGCTGTGTTTTGGGAACACCCTCTAGTCTCCTTCAACACTCCCATGGTGGACATTTAACTACTGAGAGCAGGCTGGGTGAGCCCCATCCATACCCCTGGAGAGGGATCCATGCTTACCCTGTCACCTTAAAGATGTTCTCAAAGCTGTGGAAAACCTCAGCCTTGAAGCTTTTGAGAGAATTAGGTCCCAGTTCCAATAGTTCTGCTCTGGAGAATGTTTGCTCAGGACATCTGGGAGATTTGCCTGAAGTGAAAGGCTGAGCACAAAAAGCCAAGGTGGCATCTGGTTTGGGGAAAAACCAAGAGACACTGGGCTGGTGAGAAACTACGCGGTTGAGTGAAGGCTGGAGAAGGATTTGTGGCATGAAGAGGCATCTGTTTGCATGGAATCAGAATAGTTTGGATTGGAAAGGACACAGGGCTCTGGGCACAAAGTGCCACCTGGTGCTTTGGGGGGTCCCAGGCAGTTTTGGGGTGTGCAGAGTCCCACCAGTCCCCTGATTCCCAAAGAACATTGCTGAGCATGGCTTAGAGGTGGTCTCAGGTGACAACAAATTCCCTGAAATCATTATGCCTCCAGAAATTCCAGCTGGAATGGACTCTGGGCTGCTCGATCCCAGCAGGTCCCATGTGTGGCAGGGTGTCCAACCCAGGCCCTTTGCTCCAGCTCCTCACCCCAACTCCTTCAGCAAGGTCATCTTTCTGAGGGCCTTCAGAAGCTCTAATCAGCTTCTCCCTTAGCCCAAACAGTCCCATTCCTTCAGGCTCCAGCCTGGGCTTGCCCTCCAGGGCTGCTTGGCTCAGTGCCCTCAGGGGCATCCTCAACATTTCACCTACTGTGGGTAAAGGGAGAGGGTCACCAAGCCCCACATTTTGCTCCTCTCTTCCAGCAAAACCTCCAGTATACCTTTAACATCCCTCCCAGTGCACCTTTAACTCCCCTCCCAGTGCATCCAGCCTCCCAGTCCGATCGTGGAAGCTCCAATGTAAAGAGGAAAGGTGAAAAAATAGAGGGAAAATCAGTACAACCCCACATTTACTGCTCCAAAGTGCCCCTTTCTGCCACCCTGCAAACACAACCGGCAAGGATGTGCCCCCAGTTTAAAAATGATCCCAGTTTAAAAGTTCTCCTGGTTAAGAAGTTCTCCCAGTTAAAAAGTGCTTCCAGTTTAAAAATGGTCCCAGTTTCTAAGTGCTCCCAGTTCCTAAGCACAGGGAGAGTGTTTGGGAGCAGATAAGGGCTGGTACAGACACAGGAGCTGGGCTGAGATAAGAACAGCCATTGGCTGCAAAGCATGGAAGTGTTTCAGCTCCATGGAGCTGCATCCAGGGCCAAGAGACCCTGGACTGCTCCAGAGATAGGAGAGGGACACACAGTGCCAGCCTTGGGGGTATGGGCACAACCTGCCCCTCTAGGATTCTGTCCAAAATCCTGTGTGTTTCAACCAGATCCCTTTGCTCTGCTGCCCTTTGCATCCCTGAGGTGAAAAATCACAGCTATAAATAACTATAAACTCACACCTTGGGCCAGGCAGGACTCAGGAGCTCATGGGAATTGGGATCGAGGGCTCTCAAGAGGTTAGAAAGGGTAAAAATGGCCCTTCAGCAGGGCTGGATGGTTTTCCAAGCAGGTTAGAGGGACATGTGGGACCTGCTGAATTGGCACTGAGCACCCAAACAGCTCTGCCTCCTGCTAATTTTGGGGTGCTTGGAGCAAAGAGCAGTGCAGGAAGGAAGGGGGCTCCTTAGAGGGAGTCACGAGGACATCCCAGCAGCAGAGCTGGCCAAAATTCCATCCATGCACCAGGAATAGCTCCCCTGTCCTCACCTGGAGAAGGGTGCAAGTGGCCACTGCTCCAAGCAGTGGGTGCAGAAGGTCTCCATGACCAGCCTGGATGTGCATCTCCATCTCCCTGGATGTGTTTCTCCCTCTCCCTGGATGTGCATCTCCATCTCCCTGGATGTGTTTCTCCCTCTCCCTGGATGTGCATCTCCCTCTCCCTGGATGTTCAGTTGAGTTTGAACATGCACACATGGGCAGGAGAGGCCAGCACAGCTCTACCCTTCCCTCTGTGGAATCCAGGCTTTGGCCCCCTCTCCAGTTCTCCATGGATGCAGTACCAAACTAAGGGTTGTTTCCCTTGGGAAATCACCCTGGCACTGGGTGTTTGCCTTTCCTTGGCCTTTCCTTTGATCCTTGGATGTCACCTGCCCCAGGTCCTGCTGCTTGGGCCAACATTAATGGTTGTACTCGATGATCTTCAAGGTCTTTTCCAACCATAATGATTTTATGATTCTATATTTCTATATTCTACATTTCTCTCCTCCCTCCCCCTCTCTCTCCTTCCCTTCCTCCCCATCTCTTTGGATTTCATGCATTCAGATAATGTTAAGGGGTTAGAAGAGGGACCTTAAAGATCAGCCCCGACATGCCATGGGCAGGGACATCTCTCAGTAGTTTCAAGGCCTTATCCAACTGACCTTGAGCACTTCCAGGGCTGGAGCATCCATAACCTTCCTGGACAAGCTGTTCCAGTGTCTCACGACCCTCTCAGTAAAGAATTCCTCCCTTTGCATCCTGTGATTAGCAGGTCTGAGCATCCCTGAGGATTTGCCTGGTTCCCTTTCCCTGAGGAAGGATTCTGCTTGATTTATCCATCCACCCAAACCTTGTTTTCAAAGGACAATGCAAATATTTAATGCCCCAAAGGGCATTGACAAGCGATCTCTGAATATTTGGGGACAAGGCTTGGGATTATGCAGAGTTTTTTCCTGCCTACCCCTGAATTACAGTGACCTCCCACGAACAGCCACAGTGGGAGCACTGGGGAAATACCAGTGCCTTGGAAATGCTGCACAAACAGCACAGGCAAAGCCAAATATTTGTCCTTTCACGCTCCCCTAAGAAGGGTTTCTTCTGTGGAGCTCTCCTGGCTCCAGGCTGGGATGAAAGGGAGGGGAAAGAGGCTGGGAAATAATACCACGGGCAGCCAAGCAGCACCAGCATTTTAGGCAGATCCTGGACAGTGAACTCAGCTCCTCTTCCTGGTGTTTCCCAGGACACCAAAACTTCTTCCTGGATTATTTGAATCAATCATGAGCGTGGCCACGTTTCTTGTGGCACTTCAGAGTGTTTGCACTTGGGTCACAGTGTCAGAGAAGGGCAAAAAATGGGGATGAAACATGAAGCAGAAATCCCAAGGAGCTTGGAGAGAAGAGCTGATGCTTCAGCCACACCTCTAACAATGGATGTTCATCCACAGGGTGGACAGGAGCTGCTGGGTTTGGTGGGACACTGGGAAGTGCCAATACCTGAGGTTTCAGGTTTCTGGCCCCTGTGAGGACAAAGGATGCCCAGAAAATACTGGAAAACCCCCGTGATGAGAAGATAAATGGAGGGAATGCAGTAATAGAACATGTCTTAGAAGCTTTTGTGCTCTCGAAGGAGATTGTGGAGAGGCCTGACAGTGACTTTTCTAAGGCAACAGGCACTGAGCAGCACCCTGGAGTGTGTTCCAGAGAGTCTTGGAATGCTTTGGGTTGGATGGGATCTTTGAGATCATCTCATTCCAACCACCTCCCACTAGACCAGGTTCCCCCAGCCTCATCCAGTCTGGCCTTGAGCACTCCTGCTGGTTCTGGATCCGGGAGACAGGGTTTCCTCCTGCCTCTGCAATTCCACAGCCACAGCCACATCCCTTCAGGCCCTTCCCACCTCTGTGAGGAGGAGCAAAGGCTGGTGAGATGTGACTGACCAGGTCAGCCTGCCCTGCACTTTGTGTCCCAGCGGTCCAGCCCACTGTGGCTTCCCAGCTGGCACCCGGTCCACAGCCAGGGGAGAGGAGCCTGAGAGTAGAAACTGTTCCCTCTCCATCCTCCTTCCCTCTGTTCTCTGGGCAATTTCCATGTTTTTTCCCTCTGGTTTATGTTCCAATCCTCAGGCCACACAGGACAACAGGAGCAAGGCAGGGAATGGTATTTAGGGGACAAAGATGATGTCCCCAACCTCGGTTCACCATGGAAAGCAGAGTGGTCAGGAATATCAGGATATCCACACGGGATTTTCATCTCCTGGCATATGCTCAGCCAAACAAGGAATTATCCACCTGGAAAAGGGAGTAGGCAGCACATCAGGGGCATCTGCTGTTCCCCAGAACAGTTTTGCTCCACAAAGAGGGGCTTTGGTGTAGCTGCACAAGGCAGCACTTTTACACCCTGGCATAAATTTACTGATTTTGAGCTTTCCAGGGGAAAAAAAAAAAAAAGCTGTTTCTTGGCTGAGGGAGGTAGATGCATTGGCAAACCCAGGAATTTTGGAGGTCTTGCAGCATTAAAAGTTGAGGATGCTTTTCCTTAGCTTTTCCTCTTCTCCTGTAGGATCCATGCACAAGCTCAGGGTGCTGCCACCAGGCTCTGAGGGGCCAAGCTGTGGTGGTGGGGCCAGGACAAAGTGTTGGTTGTGCTGTGACAGCCTGAGCAGAGACTCTCCAGGGCTCAGGCTGGGAAGTTAAAATGTCCTGGCCCATGGCCAGAACAAATATCCCTCTCAGACTCATTGGACTGAGGCTGGGAAGTCACTGAGGCTGCTGGTTGGGGCACAGTCCCTGGAGCAGGGTGGTCAGGGGACACTGCTATCCCTAAGGGTGACCTCCAACTCTCTCTACTGGGCAAAACCCAGAGCAGAAATGGCCAGGAAAACGTGTTCCTGACTGAAACACCCTTTGGTTCCCACTAACCCTTGCTGTCCCAGCAGTTTGTGGGTGGTAGGGAGGGATCCCCAGGATGCCCAAGCTCCCACTGTGTCCACCAGCTTCACCCTGGGGAGGTGCTGAAGGGGGTGAGATCCCCTGGACTCTGGCCTAGACCATGATATACCAGAAAAGGGCATTTTCTGCAGCAATATTTGAAAATAATATAATTTCTTCTCTCTTATTGAGGCAGTCAGTACATGACTAGCCCATCCATTCTGCTCCAAGAAGATCTGGACTTTTTACCGTGGAGATCCACAGCAGGTCGACCTCCAAAAGAACCTTTAAAGCTCCCAGCTCCTGGAATCCCTCCTGATTTATCCCTGAGTGTGTGCTCCACCCTTGCAGTTTACAGGTTTGACCATCCCTGGGGATTATCTGGGTGGTTTTGACTTGGCAAAGCCAAAACCCTGCCCGGCCATGGTTAGTTTGGATTTAGCAGAGAAAGTTCAGTTCCTGTGAATTATTTTTAGCGGGAAAAGAATTCCTTCTACTGCAGCATTTTATTGCAAAAAAAAAAAAAAAAAGGGAAATGACAGAGAAATGAGGAAGCTCCTCAGAATTAAGCAGCTGAACAGGATGAAATGTTTGCAGAGGGAGTGGAAGTGGGCTGAGGATGCAAATGCAAAGCATTGATTCAAAAAAAGGCCCAGGGCAGTCAGAGCTGAACAGCAGGTTGAAAAAATGTCATTGGAAGGAAAGAAAATCTCCTGCAAAAGGTCCATGTCACGTCCAAAGGGTCCATGTCATGTCCCATGTCTATGGAAAATTTTGGGGAACAACTTCCCAAAAGGTAAAAAAGGAGTTACCAGGAAGCAAAGCCCCCAGAGAAGAGATGCAGAGCTTTGTGGTGGTGGATAAAATGAGTTGTGCTGAGTTGCTGAACTGGTGGTGAGGAGGTGCCAGCACCTCCTGTGAGATGTCCCTGTCCTGCTGTTCCACAGAGACATGGGCTGGAGCTGTAATTCCCCAAGGGAAATAAAGATCTCACCCGGTAATCAAGCTCTTTATGGTTGTAAAGACCTATCCAAGCCCCTGGATTAAGATCTGAGACCCCCTGGATGGAGCTGCTGTGACTGATCCTCCATCACCCACCCAGGGTTCCACCTGAAGAGTGCAGGGTGACCTGTGGAGGTTATAAAAGTGGGAAAGTTTCCAAAGCAGGGGAATTTTCTGGGGATTAGAACCCCACCTCTGCCTCACAAAATCCTGCAGCCACCAAAGCCGGGCGTGATTCCGAGCAGGTGTCACATTCCTCATTCCTTACCCTTGTCCCTCTCCCAGTGCCCTCTGCCAGCAATGGGACACTGGGGCTTATGCAAACACATATAAAAAATGAAGAACACATTGAAAAAACACATAAATATATGTTTAGACATAAAATGTTTCACAACACCTTTAAAAAGTGTCCCTGCTGCCACCAGGACCTTCAGGAAATTCCCCAGTGGGCAGGACTTCTCCGGGTGAGAGAAACACAAAAGAGGCCCTTTTGGGTGGGATTAAACCACGTGGTTAAACCTGAGATTACCTGGGGTCAGTTTGCACCATACAGGGTAAACATTTGTTCTCAGTGGAAGAAGATTTTTCGGATCCCTCCTTCCTTTTGTGACACTTTATCTGGGGGGTAATGAAGCCACCGAGTCTTTCTCTCGCTCTTTTCCGAGGAAATCGGGTTTCTTTCAGTCCTGCAGACGATCCCTCCTCCCCCACAGGGTAGATGTCCACCAGTTTCACAATAATCCCATTAAGTCACAACCAGACAAAAGCCACAAAGCCGGCCTGAGCAGCAAGGCCAGGGCACAAGGCATTTTTCCTCCCAAAATTTGGGAGGAAAACACCATTCCAAAACACCATTCCGGTCAAAGGGAGGTCAAAGTGAATACTTTCTGTCGGTTTATTTTAACCCTTGCCTTGTTTTGGGTTTCTTGCTTAAAAAAAGAAAAAATAAAATGAATGAGTGGAGGGTTTTTTTGGTTAAAAATACGTGGGTTTGAAGTGAAAAGTATCAGAAAAGGGGGAAGGAGGATAATTCTGAACTTTGGGATAAAAGTTCTTTGGCTTCATTTTGTATGAAAAGAATAAAAATCTCCCAAGATTATGACATGTTCTGGGAGTTGAGTTGTTCACAGAAACCACGGAATCATAGGATGGTTTGGGTTGGGAAGGATCTTAAAGCTCATCCAGTCCCACCCCTGCCATGGGCAGGGACATCTCCCATTGTCCCAGGTTGCTCCAAGCCCTCTCCAACCATTCCCAACATTTGTATTCCCTTCCAAAATACCTCCAGCCTCAACTAAGATCAATCTCTGAGCAGCAGAACAACTCTTTGGGGGTAAATCTTTCTCCCCATCCCCCCTGTGGTGCTCACCTGGAATGACTCCTCCTCCTTGGAAATCGTTGGATCCATAGCCCTGGGCTGCGAGTGCCCAAGTTAATCACTGCAGCATCACTGGCATGGCTTGGATTGGGACTCCCCCAAAGTAGCTCTTTTTTTGGGATGCCCAAATGGCTGGATGTGGTCCAGGGGGTCCCTGTGATGCTGGAGGGACCATCTCTGTCCTGGGGTTTTGCTTTGGGTAATAGGGTCTTGTGCAGGCCACGACCAACAGCTTCCCTGGGACAGGCATTAACCCCCCAAACCAAGGGTCTGATGGGACAAGGGAGGGAGGAGGAGACCCCCAAAACACCGGGTGACCTCCTGAAGCCAGAGGCTGAAGGAGGGAACCCGAAGGGGTGAAGCTCTCTTCCTCCACCTACGGGCAACCAGGAGGAAGAACAGCTGCTCCAAAGCGAACTTGACATTCCATTTCAACCAGAATTCGGGAGTTCTTTGCTGACTGGGGCAAGAAATGGGAGCATTTTGGAGACGGGGAGGATTTTGATGCTTCAAGGGGTTGTTGGGAAGCGTTGCTCTTCCTGCAGGCCTTGTGCTGCTGTGATAAGAGCCTTGTCTCACCAGCCAGGAGCTGAAATGCAGGGGTGGGTTGCAACATCTGGGAATGGAATGATGGATTTCGAGGAAATGACCTCAGAAAGTCGGGATGAAGCTCAGGACAGCGGGGTGTTAATCACCAGACGGAACCGGCATCATGGGACACGGGCACTCACTGCTACCCACAGCCCTGCCTGGAGGCATCATCCACAGAGATGCTGCTCGATCCCAGAAATCCCACCCTCCCAGCACTGCCGTTGCTCCCACACCTGGAGCATCCCCCCAGGAGCTGGACACAGAGGGGTCCCCGAGCCCAGACCACCCAGCCAGGAGCCCACAGGAGGAGCAGATGGGGAGCTGTTCCAGGGCTTCGGATGCTTCCCTGGCCAAGCCCCGTGGTTTCTGGGATGCCGCGGTGTGCAGATGGATTTGGGAAGGCTGACGTGTGCAGTGCCAGCGCTGCCCACCCACTGCTGCCCCCGCTGGGTTATTTTGAGTGCCAGCCCCGTGAGCTCATCCGTGGAGGATGTGGGAGGGGGAGACATCGGAGCAGCGGCATCTTGCTGAGCGCGGGGCTGCAGGAGCTCTTTGGGGACAGTTGGTGTCACTTGGCAACTCCCAGCTGGCCAGATGGACTTTCCTGATGGCCAGAGCAGAGGAGAAGGCCCTTCTGGGCCACGCAGCCAAGGACATCTTTGAGATGTGTGTCCTGGAGTTGTGTCCACGGTGATCTGAGCTGGGAGCCTGTTCTGAGCACGGGTTGGATCTCTTTCCTAGATCCTGTCTCCTGTATCCCCCCCCGGAAGCTTCCAGATCTGCTCAGGTGGGGCACGTACCGCTGGAGACCAGGACCACAGGAAACACATCTTCTCCTCATGGCCACAGCTCCTGCACTGGAGGAGGAGGCTCTGGGGTGTCCAACTGCTCTCTGAAACCACAGCAGTGTCCCTTCCTCCTGGCCCGAAGCTGAGCTTATCCAACCCTTTGCCGGAGGAGGACCAGAAGCTCTGCCAACCCAGCGTGGCATCCCCAGAGCACCTTCCCCTTCTGGCAGCCTTTCTGCCCTGGCTGGAGCTCTGCAGAGCATCACAGCCTCCAGGAACCCCCTGACCAGGGCCATCCTTCCACAATAAACCCGTTTCCAAACGCAGACCTGGTGGGAAACCCTGTTGGGAAGGGCACCTGCCAAGGTCCTTCCCGAATGGAATCCACCTCCATCCAAACACTTGGGCTCCTCTCCCAGCGGTGTCCAGCCAGTTTCCAACCCAGCTGAGAAAAAGGATGGAATGCTGTTAAATGAGCATCCGACCTTTCTGCAGGGAAAGGGAAGGAGCTGGAGCAGCGGGTGGGAGGGTGGGGGATGAGCTGATGGTGACCAGGCTCCCTGCCATGAAAACCACAGGGCACAGGAGGAGAGGCCACAAAAGGGAAACTTCAGAGCAAAGAGAAAATTTCCCAATTCCCTGCAAAGCCCCATGGATGAAAATCAGGATCCTGCCTTGAGTGACTGGGTGTGCCTGGGTAGGAGTGGAAAGGACAGGGACCCCAGTCCTCCCACTGCTCTCCTGGGACTCTTCTCCCATCCCTTGGTGTGCTCCCAGAGTCTTCCTAGGGAATTTTAGCGCTCCCATGGGATCCATTTTCCCTCTGGATTGACCCCTTGCTGCCACATCCCCTCAGCACCAGCAGAGGACTCTCCTGCAGCAGGTTCAACCTCTTCAGCTGAACTGGTTCCCAATTAAAAATCAGCACAGGATGGGTTTTGCACTGCTGGGATCAGGGTCTTCCATGCACCTTCCACTGCCTTCCAAGGTCTCCCAGTGCTCATCCCTCCGGGTGGGATCTCAGCTGAGAACCCCTCATCCCTTTTTTCCCAAGCTCAGTGGTTTGAAGGCATCTCAGGGCTCCCCCAGGATTTGGAAGGGGCTGGAAATGGGGTTGTCACATGTTGCCTTTCCACAGTGAGTGGCAAAAGCAGAGGAGCAGGAATTGGTGGGGGAATTTCCCGCTCTCCCATCAAATGGGGCTGCAATATGTGTGGGATCACCCAGTCAAGATGGGATTCAGTGTGACAGTCCAGCTGCTCCCCAAAACACACTCCAAGATGTTGGTGCTTAGACAGGGCTTAAACCTGCAGGTATTTGAGGAGAAATTTTAAATAAACAAGAAAAGAGGGTATTTTAAACTTCCAGGCTTTCCTGAGCATTTATTTGTCAAGGAGCCTGCAAATATTGGTATTGAACCGGTGAAAGCCTTAAAAATAAACTCCTCACAAAGCCGGGTGATTGACGTGTTATTTCAAGCACCCACTGCTGTGGTTTCCTCCTCAGAAATTGCTGCCTTGGCCCATCCATTTTGGGGAATTTCTGCAGTAATATTAGTCTGTGGGATTTGGGAATCTCCTCCCTCTGTTTGAACACAACGTTGGTCTCCTGGATGGCTCTGAGCCACCATTTGTCACCTTCCCTCACTCAGCACTGATGGACACCTTCCCAAGCCACCACAGGCATGAGGGAAATGAGGGAGGTTTCTCTGGTGTCTAATATAAAGTTTGAGCTCTTGGGTGGGGGCTCCTTTGGCTCCTTCTCCTTCCTATCACAAGTTTTTTTCCCATGAAACTCGTAGGAGCTCAACAGGGTGGAGACTTTGCCCCTCTATTAAACTGGTCAGGCAGATCAGAAATGACTCAAAGGGGCAGGCAGACTTGTTCCTTGGAAAACCAAGCTCCAAGAAGGAAAATCAGAATTAAAATGGAGCCAGGACTCAAAAAATAAGTAGATGCACCCGGTGTTTAACAGTAACACATGGCCTGCTGCCTGCCTCACTCTGATTAAGGATCTGCTTCCTAAAAGGCATGATGAGGAAGGAAAAGCTCTCCTCTGGGATGCTGGGAAGGCCTAGGAGGAGTGTCATCCCTCCAGCCCATGTGGCAGATTTATTGTCTTGGCAGGGAACCATCAGTGCTCTTAACTTTCCCTTCCTGCTCCTGGTGCTGCGTGATGCTCCCAAGAAGTGGTTTGGACTTGGGTGTCTGTTCCCTGACAATGGATATTTTTCTTCCTTAATTCTCATTCTTGGCTGTGAGTGACTCACACGAGTCAGCGCAGGGGAGATTGGGATGTGATGCCGTAAATCCCACGAGCTAAACCTGCTCACGTCATCCCCGTGGAATTCACGCCAGATCCGGGCTGAAAATCAAGAGGGGGTTTTCAGAAGGTCCGTTCTGCGACCTCTAATTTAGTAATTTTGGGGTTTGCGGTCGTTTCTTTGTCTTTGTGCTTGTGAGGCTTTTTGTTTTGGCAACTAGAAAGCTCTTGAAGAGAGAAAGCGGAGCTGAACTTTCTCCCCCGGGGCAGGAGACTGTGAAGTGCTTCTGTCCCACCCCACAGGGGCAGTGGGACATCAAGTCTAAACTGATTTGAAGGCTGGAGAAATGGACTTTGGGATGAAAATGAAGGAATTCATAGGATCACAGAGTCATGGAATCCCAGGGGGGTTTGGACTGGGAGAGACCTTAAAGCTCATCTCGTTCCACCCCCTGCCACGGGCAGGGACACCTTCCACTAGCCCAGGTTGCTCCAACCTGGCCTTGGACACTTCCAGGGATGCACAAAGTAGTGGGTTTCTATAAAATTACAATTCCAGAGATCATCCATATCACACAGAAGTTCCTGTTCAAGCTGCTCAGATCATTGCTGAGCAGATTCCAAGGTGATTAATCCCAGTTTGCAATAAATTCATTGATGATGCTGAGCGTGTCCTGAGCCTTGTCCCAGGCTGGGGACCAAGATAAACTGCAATGGGAAACAAAATGTGTTTATTCATGGGGACAGTGGTGAGGTCAGGAAACTTCCTCCTAGTGTCTGCAGGGGAAGGTGAGGAACCTTAGAGAACAAGGGGTTTCAGCACATGGAGCAAAACATCTCTGCAGTCATCAGAGGAGACATCAGGAGAGTGCTCATAGAAATAAACTCATTTACTATCAGAAATCCGAGGTGTTTGCATGTTACAAAAATAAAAATGTACAGTCACATTGTCATAAAACTCACCTTTTTTCTTTTTTTTTTAGTATAAGTTAGTGCTTTTACAAACAAACAACAAAAAAATGTTTCTAGGTACAGATTTCCAGTTGGTACCTCTCCAACTGCTCAGTGGCACTTGGGGATCAGGATCAGGATGACAGAGGACATCCCTGATGGGACTGGCTGTGTTGCCCGAGGGGGGTGGTTTGATGCCAGCTGGGCATCAAAACATGGGGTCTCCAAGTGGGCCTGCAGGAACTTTGGGCCCATTTTTGGAGTTCTGAGCAGGTTTTTGTTGAATTATTCCGAGTACAGAACTCTGTGCTGGCGCTGCTTTTGGGCGAGTGCAGGAGCCCAGGCCAGACCTGGCCTGCAGTAATGTTTGTCCCAGTTCAGTGCTCCCCTTGAATTCGTTTCTCCTCATTTCTCCCAGCGATTTGTCTCGCCCTGGCGACCGCGCCACGACCTCCCCACAAAGCCAAGTTCCCTCCATAGGCCCCAGGGAAAAAAGGTGCTGCCACGGTGCAAGTTGTGTCTTAACCCAATCTGAGCCTGAAGGACACTCAAGTGTGGGGTGAACCACCCTAAAAATGTCCCATTTGCCTTTGCTGATGGTTCTCAGAGGTGACACAGAGCCCTCCTTTGCCTCCTGTGGTTGTGGCAGTGCTGGGTGGGATGAGACCCCTCCATGGGACTGTGACTCTGCTGAGGTGGGACCGCAGGAACCTCCCAGTTAACCCTGACCCGTCCCAGTCACCCCAATCCCACAGAACCGCGATGTGCCTTTGCCTCCACCAAACCACTTCACAAGAAAGGGGAATGGGAGAAGCTGAGGAGTGCTCCGAGGTTTTGGTCTAAACCAACATCAAACGTGTTTGTCTAATCCCAAAATAGAGCTTTTACAAAATGTGACTCGTCCAGTGCTGCGGCACGAAGCAATTTTCATTTTTGGGGTGAGGAATCAGCACCCTCGCGGCAAGGAAACCACGGACTGGGGCTCTTGGCTCTCTGACCCAACAATTACTGAGGGGAAGACCAAGTGGACCTCCTGGTGAAGTGTTTTGTGGAGGTTTTCTTCCTTTGAACTGTCCTGGTTGATGAGGGATATGCAAGGCCAAATCCAGACAGGATTTGGGTTAAGCTTAGCACCACGCTTACCGGTGTGGCTCCTCAAGCCAGGCTTTAGCACTGTCAAAGTTCCTAGGGAAGGTCTACCTTGTCTGTAAGGGATATGTTGACCGGTTCCAGCGGAGCACTGGGAATACTGGGATTATGGGGAGACCAGACAGCAGCATCTGGGCAGCATTTTGGGTCATGCCAAGCTGCTAAAGGTCACCTCTGAGCAGCAATGAGGAAGTGGCAGCACCAAGGGGATGAACACTGGGCTTTGTCCCTTGGCTGGAAACATGAGCCACCAGTGAGGGGGTTAAAAACAAGCCATGAAGAGCCCACCTTAAATTTTAATGAGCTGGAGGTGATTATTAAAGTCAGCAGGTGGAAGGAAGGTCCAAAAGGTTCCTAAAAGCTTTTAAAGGACGAACATTGCTGTTGGGAAGTGCTAATGGGTTTTTTGGAAGATGTTGGTCCCACCGGACAAACCTACAAGGGATCTGCTTGATGGTGCCAGCGAATTCCAGTGGGGTGGAAGGTCAATCAGCACCCTTGTTCATGGGAAGCCAGCCCTTGGACAGGAACTAGGAGTCCCCTCTCAGCTTTGCCAGCAGGTGCCTGGGCTTGAAGCTGGGAGAGCATTTCTTCAGGGATGCAAAGCCCTGTGAGACTCTTTCCCGCTCCCAGTGATATTTGCACCTGACATTTTCATGAACCTCTTTAGCAGAACCACAGCTCCTCATGGACCCAAAGCCTTTCCTCCCTTGCCAAGGCACAGAGAAACTCCTGTTGCCTCTGTGCCAGGAGATCTGGAGACAGGCAGGTGGAATTCCTCGGGGGGGCCTTTCCCACACAGCGTTTTTACTTTAAAAAAAATGCTTTAAGGCATTCAGGGCGTGATTTTTTTAGCAGATTCGGTCACCCAGCCTCACGGGTGGGGAGATGCCCCAACAGAGGGGCAGGTTTGGATGAAGGGGCAGAGGTCCAGGGTTTGTGTGTGGAACCACAGCTTCATCTTCCTGAAAAATATACATTTGGAACAGCAACAAGCAGAGGAGCACGTTGAATGCGGTCCACGCTGGAGCAGGTGCTCTGCCAGGCACCACAAACACCCAAAGCCTAAGGCCTCAGAGCATCCTGAGCTCCCTCCACCCCTGGGATAAACCCTTCTGCTGCTGGAGCATAGCCAGGCTTTCTAGGATTTCAGATCCTTGGATAACGTGTCTGTGTCGTTGCTGGTTCCCAGGTGGCTGTTGGGCACGATGCCCAGCGCCACCTCATTGTGGGGCTTCCCCAGCACGTTGTTCCCCCTGAACTTCATGAAGCGCTGCCCCGCCAAGAAGTACAGGATGGGGTCCAGGCAGCTGTTGGTGCTGGCCAGGGGCCGGGTCACCTTGTAGGCGAGGTTGATGGCGTTGAGGGTCTGGCAGCTCAGGTCCCAGCTCCGGAAGGAGTAGTACAGGGTCCGAGTGACATGGAAAGGGAGGAAGCAGACGATGAAGACCACCAGGACGATGATGATCATCTTGACCGACTTCTTCTTGGAGCGGGAGAGGCGGGAGATGCCGCGCGTGGGCTGGAGCAGCCGCCGCGCCATCAGGCAGTAGCACACGATGATGGTGAGGAAGGGGATGCAGAAGAGCAGCACCAGCATCACCGAGCTGTAGATGACGAACTGGCCGAAGAGCTCCTTGCTGGAGGTGTCGTGGCAGGTGATGGTGTCGCCCTTGGTGCTGGTGGTGACGAAGAAGAGCACGGGCGACTGGCAGGCCACGGTCACCGCCCACACGGCCGCCGACACGCGCCGGGCGTGCCGGACGTGCCCCCACTGCAGTGAGCGCAGCGGGAAGCAGATGCCCAGGAAGCGGTGGACGCTGATGCAGAGCAGGAAGAGGATGCTGCAGTAGAGGTTGGTGTAGAACAGGAAGCGGACTATCTTACACAGGCCCACGCTGAAGGGCCAGTTGTCCCCCATGGCGTAGTAGTACACCAGGAGGGGCAGTGACACCACGTAGAGCGTGTCTGAGATGGCCAGGTTGAACATGTAGGTGGTGGAGGCATTCCAGGTCTTGATCCTGAAGATGAAGGCGTAGAGGGCCAGCAGGTTGAGGAAGAGCCCCACCACGCACACGATGCCGTAGGAGACGGGCAGCAGGACGTACTTGAAGTCCTCATCAAATATGCACTTGTAGGGGTTGTCATCTGTGCCACCTGGGTCCAAGGAGCTGTTGGTGACTCTGGTCCAGTCTGGAGGGATTGTGAGGTTCGCCATTGCCCTGGAGGGGAAAGCAAAGAGGCTGTAAGGACATGGAGCAAGGATTCATCCCTGGGCGAGGTGGGTTAGATGAGAACACCCCAGTGCCACAGTGCTGTCCAGGAGGTCATTATTACCGTTCCTACACCCTTCCCTTCTCCTCCCACCAAGGTTGCCATCAATGCTTGGCTGGTGCTGTCCCCAGGTAACCCACAAGTACAGCTGGCAGTGCCATCTCTGCAGGTGACAATGACTCCAGATTGGCCCTGTGTGCCTCCTGCCAGCTCATCACCCGCCCACAGAGACCACGGTATTGGGTGCTGACACAGCTGAGGTGGTCCCTGCCACAGAGGATTGATGGTCAAACAGATAAAAGGGAGCTTTATTTAACCTCGTTTGCATCTGGAGCACAGAAGTAGAACTAAGGTGCACCAACAAATCCCAGGCCCAGTTCAATGTCCCAGTCTACCTTTCCAACTAGGTTCCCACAGAAATTTGGATTCCTGTATCCCAGAGCAGGAAAGATGCTCCATTCTGTGTTTAACCAGCCATGAGGAGTGACTCAGCTGAGCACCACGAAAATTGGGTCCTACTAAACCCCAGGCAGAGAGGGCAAGAAAGTGGAGCTGTGCTTTTCCAGGAGCAATCCCTGGGACTGGTCCTGATTTCAGAGGTCCTCAGCTCCTTCTGGCAGAGGAAACATCCCCACATCTGTAATCCAACCTTGCCAAAGGGAGTGTGTTCACCACCACAGGGGCTCTGCCTGGGCTGGCTGTTATTGGTGAGGATGGTTTTAACGGGGTTAGTATTGGGCTGATGGTGACCATCTCCCAGGTCCTGCTTGCTGGCCTCAAGACCTGCTTCTCCAGCATTCCAGCTGGTTTCTGCATGGGAATGATCAGCTGAGAGGAGAAAAATGGACTTGAAAGAGTCTCTGCAGACACAGACAGTCTGGCAGTGTCTGCGTGAGGAGGGACAAGGGCCCTTTTGTGTGTGGGGACAGCCCTGGACCCAGCTGACACCCGATCCCTGAGCGAGCCCATCACTCAGGAATCAAAGGAATATGCATTTCCTCCCTTCCCATAAGAGAGGCTGCTCAGATCCCAGTGCTGTGCCCTGTTACGGGAAGCTGCGGAAACGGGGGTCACAGGGAGATGGATCCAGGGCGGGAGCTCAGGGACCAGGAGAAAAGGTTGGAAAGGAGGAGCCCTGACACAAATCTCACTATGATTTTAGGTGGAAAGGAGCAATCCCAGCCCTCTCAGCTCTGACCTGGTGCCACCGTGCTGTGGGACAGCCTGGCCAGGCCCTTTCTCCCACACAAGCACCTATCCCTTCCTCCACCCCAAAAAGAGCCAGAACCCCTCATTTCTCCCAAATTAAGCTCACAAAGGATCTGTGTTTCTCTTCTTTCCCCCACCTTTGGAGGGCAGCTCCACTCCACAAATGGAGCTGTCCCCAGGAAGCAGCCATGGGCCTCAGTTTCCCCTCCTGTCCCCAGGTTGACAAACAGCAGAGTTGAATTAGTTTTCTCCATGAAAAGTATTTTTCTGGGGGTGTTTTGGTTTCCTGGAGGGTTTTTTCAGTACCTTGAGCCAAGCTTAAAACAGGAAAGGGAGCTTGGATAAAAGATGTAATGACTTCATGACTTGATTTGGATCCAGACCTCTCCTGCACCTACCCCAGGTCAGATCCTGCAGGGAAGGAGGCAGTGACAGTCTCCTGGAAGCTGCCAACCTGGCTGATCTCTCATTCCCTAAAAAGCACCTTGAGCTGATGGAGGAGGTGTGAAGTGATGCCTCCAGCCCATCACAAGGGGACACTCCAGTCCTTGCTCCAAGGACCGGAACAAACCTGTCCAGAAGTGGCACAGACATGATCCCTGCTGCTCTTCCCCCCATTTAACTGCTTTTCCCCTCCCAGCAGACCACAAAGAGCACTGGTTGAGGCTCCCACTGCCCAGGGATGTGAGTGGAAACCACACACATGCTCACACCCTGTACATTTGCAACCTCTGTACAAACCCAAATCTAACTTCAGGAACACTCTGTGATGAACACGAGGAGCCAGCACTGATCCTGCTCTGTCCTGGCCTCAGGGTTTTGCTTTTCCCACACTCAGATCAGCTCTGGTCCCATCCTGCTTCCCTTGAGCCCTCAGCAGAGGGGCTGTGGCTGTGGAAGGAGAGGGTTAACAGCGCTCAGGCAGATGGCAAAACACTTCCCAGCTGCTCGTCTCTGCGACTCCTGCCTTCCCTCAGAGCTTTGCAGATCTGTGGCCAGGCAGAGAGAGGTTGCCCACAGATGTGGCAAGAGATTAAACGGGTCAGAGAGGCCACTGTGGCTGAGAGGAGCCACACAAGATGCAGGGAAGGGTGATAGGGTTCCAGAGGGCTCCAGAGGCTGCAGCCTTGCAGGGGTTTCTCTGTGCCTTTCCATCTGCACCCCCTCTATCCCTGCAGACTGATGTGGACAAGCTCAGCCTCCTTTCCAGCCACCTCCCCACAGGCTCCTGAGCTAGAAAACCCTACAAACTGTTGCAAACCCCTCTCTAAGTCAAGGTGGGGAATCTCCTCCTGCTGCCACCATGGAGCCAGGGATGTGCCAGGAGCCAGGGATGTGCCACGTCGCCCATCTTCGTCTCCAGGACAAGGAGCAACACAAACGGGGCTCTCTGGCTGAATGGAGCCTTGTCCCCGCTGTCGTGCTCTCCCTCCTTTTCCCTCTAGAATGCAAAAGCCTTTCTTGTTCATTTTTCACCCTCATTTTGCCCGGAATGCTCAGGACAAAACCTGCTGTGTCTGCGGGGCCTGTGGCTACATCCACCCCCTCAATCCCAGCCCTGCTGCATCCACGGTGACCCCGAGGGGACACAGGAAGCCAAGACATGTGAAGGCACAAAGGCTGGCACTGGCAGCTGCCCTTTGCTGCCCACGGGCTGGATGGCACGAACACCAGCTCTGCCAGTGACATATCCAGCCCCCGGTAGGGACAGGGGAGGGTGGAAGCAACAGCGATCCCTGAGGATGCCAAGTAGGATGAATGCTCCCATCATTCCCCAAAGGTGACAATCACCTGCATCTGCTCCATCCTGTCTCCCAGCCCTTTCCAAGGACCTGGTTGCAATGCCTGGACCACCTCTCTCTCCAGCATGTTTAATCCCATGAGATATGTTTTGGTTTTTTCCCAGAAAACTGGTAGTGAATGGGAGAAGAACCCGGTGATAAGAGGAGCCCGGGCAGATCCGTGCCCTGGAGGCCACATGCCCTGCAGTACATCTCCCCACAGGCATGTGCATGTGTTGTCAGCATCCCAAAATGCTCCTGTAACAGTATCTCCCGTGGCTATTGGGATGAGTCAATATGGGGAAGGAGGGAGCTGTCACTGGAGAAGGTCACGGGCAGCACCCTGGGCCAGCAGAAAGGGACCACAGGTTGGACACTGAATTGCAGAGTAAAGGGCTTTAATCCTGATTTCTGCCCCGTTTTTCAGCATTTCCAGTGCCATCCCAGTGGTCACCATCCATCCATTCCTGGGGAACCTGCCAGCAGCAGCAAAGTCCCTAAAGACATCCAAGCCCGAACAAATGATGGCTGTGATGGATCCGTTTTCACAGGCGGGGGTTGATGAGGTTTAATTGACCTTCCCAAATAATTAATGTGGATTAATTTACCAGCAGGACCTTACAGATGCAGCCCTTTGTCCTGCCATAGCTCCCATTGCTTCCTGCCAAGGTCAAAACCAAGAGCCACTTCCCACATCTCCAGCACCTTCTTTCCAAGGGACACCAGGAGACCGGGAGTGTTTTCCCTGCCCTAATTTACAGGCATTTAGTGGACTCATCAAAAAAAAAGGAACTACTCCAGACCCTGGGAAGCAAACGACCTGGTATGGTTTTCCCTCCTCTGGGACTGTGGTCAAACCCTCCGTGACCCGACACAAGCTGGCGGCGCGTTTGGACGCCCCTGAGCCCGGCGGGTTGGAGAGGAGAGACAGGACCAGGCTGAAATCTGAGCCTGCCCAAACTGCCTGGTTGGCATCTGCCCTTTCCCCTGGGCTCCTGTCTGCCACGTTGACCTTCAGAGCCTTCCTCCTCTGTGCTGACTCTGGCCAGCATGGGCTGAGGACATCCCCAGCTGTCCCAGTGCCACCATCCCCAGCTCCCCCAGTGCCACCATCCCCAGCTGTCCCAGTGCCACCAATCCCAGCTGTCCCAGTGCCACCATCCCCAGCTCTTCCCGGAGCTTCTCTCCAGCGATCCCAAGGCAAAGTACCTCCAGGATCCATTTCCAGGATACCCAAGCAGCTTCGGGGGCTTTATCCATCTCCCTGCCTGGAGCCTCAGGCATGTCCTTCTTTTATCCCCAATGGGTCTGACTTACCCCTTCCTCCACCCCAAAAAGAGCCAGCAGCCCTCATTTCTCCCAAATTAAGCTCACAAAGGATCTGTGTTTCTCTTCTTTCCCCCACCTTTGGAGGGCAGTTCCACTCCACAAATGGAGCTGTCCCCAGGAAGTAGCCATGGGCCTCAGTTTCCCCTCCTGTCCCCAGGCTGACAAACAGCAGAGTTGAATTAGTTTTCTCCATGAAAAGTATTTTTCTGGGGGTGTTTTGGTTTCCTGGAGGGTTTTTTCAGTACCTTGAGCCAAGTTCAAAAGAGGAAAGGGAGCTTGGATAAAAGATGTAACAACTTTATGGTTGTGTTCGTAGGTCAAATAAAATGTTTTGCTTTGGGACAAATGATTTTTTCAGGGAATTTTTCCCCCAAGAAACTCCCTGAATTCCTCCCTGAATCAATCCCCTCTCCAGCCTTTGCTTCCCAGGTGGTACCAGAACCTTCTGCCTCGGTCCCCACCCTGGGAAATCAATCCCATTGATTTCCAGCACGGCAGGTCTCTGGGGATGGATCCTGCTGGCAGCAAACATCAACCCAGGTCGATATTTAATCCCTCCATCAACACTTCCTTCCTGCTTTGGCAAAGGTGATGCTCCCTGCCTGCTTTACCCCTGCATCCCTATTTCACCTTCTACCCAGGAGACCCTGCAGCACCCCATGGGATCGGGGGACGATCCTATTTGAGCCTCCAGACCTTGCTTTTTATTTATTGCACATGAAAAACGGGACACTTGCATCTTTTAGGCTTCCTGGAGGTGTTTATACCAGGAATTTGGCTTAGGTTTTGCCCTCCATGATTTTCTGGTGCTTACTGGGGGAAGCAACAGTTGGACCCCCAGACGAGCATGGGACCAGTTTGCATCAACCCCCTGCTGTTTGATGACTGTTTTCCCCTCCAAGCTCCATATCTGGGAGAAATGACATTTCCACGGAGACCTACCAGCCCAAGGGAGCCACCCAGCAACCCCACAACCACCCTGGCAACCCCAAACTTCTGGGAGATAACCAGAGACCTCAGATAACACAATTATCAGGCTCCACCACGGCACCAGAGTCACCGGGAAGCCAAAGCATCACCACGGCGTGGACTTTGGGGGATGATTTTCTCCTCCATGGAAGCCACAGGGTCTTTGCTCCGTGGCCTGGTTTCCTGAGGGGTGCTGAGCAGGGAGGAGGGAGCCCGGTGTGGCTCCAGCACGCTCCAGTGCCGGCCAACTATTCATGGCTTTGGCTCCATGTCAAGAGCCGGAGATAAAAATCGCACTGGGCAGAGACAGGATAAAGTCACTCAGTGCCATGACAGTCCAAAATACTTCTGGGGGTTTTAGAAACCACTAAACCCCAAAATACGGCCGTGTTTCAAGGCTTGGCATATTTAGGGGTCTCCTCCTAACCCATCAGGCACCGAGGCTGAAGTTCCCTTTGCTTGAGTAGAAATAAGCGGAATTTGGTGGTACAAAAGAGCCCAATTTTGGCAGCAGTGACCTTGAGCCAGGGGCACCATCCCCCAGTGTCAGTGGCCCCACAAGAGCAGGGTTTGCTGCTCCTCACCTCACGCACAGGAAGGCAGTGGGTTGCCAAATGGGTTTTGCAAGAACCCGATAAGAAAACTGGAATAGAAAGAGAAATAAGACGTTTTGCCCCTAAAGTTGTTCCTGCAGTGATGCCAGGCAGTGCCCAGTTCTGGGAAAGAAGGGTGTCTGGGGGGAAAGAAGGGCGTTTTGGGGGTTAGGAGCTGCTAAAAGGAGTCAAAGGGTTTGAAATCAGAGCGTCACCCATTCCAGTGTGAATTA
Organism: Corapipo altera; assembly: GCF_003945725.1. Taxonomy (NCBI): domain Eukaryota; kingdom Metazoa; phylum Chordata; class Aves; order Passeriformes; family Pipridae; genus Corapipo; species Corapipo altera. The sequence goes on along the minus strand of NW_020884934.1, from coordinate 2,544,952 downwards.
AAACACCCCTAAACAGTTTAAAGAGGGACCCAAGCATGCAAAGAGGTGGAAAAACACACGTTGGAGCAAGCAGGGAGTGAGCTCCACGGCTTTGAGCAGAGCTGTGTACGGGAAATCCCGGATAAACAGCCAGTGAATTCCCCCGGGAGGGGAGAAACCGAGCGGCAAAGAGATGATCGTGAATTAATGCATAAAAAATCAAATGAATCAGGCCAAGAGGAGCAAAGGGAGCAGGAGCTTCCTCGAGTGCACGGCTCGGCAACTCCTGCCAGCGGCTCAGTGCGGGCTGCTGCTCCCACCCCCCGGCTTGGGGGAATTTTTTTGGGTTTTGAGGCAGTTTGAGTGGTAGTCCAGGCAGTTTGTGGGATGTGAAGAGAAACGGGGGTCGGCCCTGCCCGTGCAGTGTCCCGCTCCCCACTTTGGGTGCGTGGGGACTCTCTGTCACCCGTGGCACCCACCCCGCAGCAAGTGCCACCCCGTGTGTCCGTGTGTTGGTGTGTCCGTGTGTCGGCGTGTCGGTGTGTCCGTGTGTCGGTGTGTCCGTGTGTCGGTGTGTCCGTGTGTCCGTGTGTCGGTGTGTCGGTGTGTCCGTGTGTCGGTGTGTCCGTGTGTCGGTGTGTCGGTGTGTCCGTGTGTCCGTGTGTCGGTATGTCGGTGTGTCGGTGTGTCGGTGTGTCCGTGTGTCGGTGTGTCGGTGTGTCCGTGTGTCCGTGTGTCGGTGTGCCCGTGTGTCGGTGTGTCCGTGTGTCGGTGTGTCGGTGTGTCAGTGTGTCGGTGTGTCGGTGTGTCCGTATGTCGGTGTGTCCGTATATCAGTGTGTCCGTGTGTCGGTGTGTCCGTGTGTCCGTGTCCCACCTATGTGTGTACGTGAGTGTGCGTGTCCCCCACCCACGTGTGCGTCCCACCCGTCTGTGCGTGTGTCCCCCACCCATGTCCCCGCTCTCCCCCGCCCCCCGGGGTCGCCCCCCCCCCCCCCCCCCCCCCCCCCCCCCCATTGTCCCGCCATGGTCCCATTACCCCCCCATTATCCCCCCACTGTCCCCCCGGCCGCTGCCACCGCGCTCACCGGGCGATGCCGAGCTGGGGGTCGGTGCCGGGGTCGGTGCCGGAGCCGATGGCCCCGCTCAGGAGGGCGGCGGAGGCAGCGCCATGCCCGGTCCGCTCCTTGCCCCGCTCCTTGTCCCGGTCCCGACGCCGCGTGTGAGCCGGGACGGGGTCGGGGGTGGGGCCGCACCGCCCTCCCGGCGCTGGGAACGGGTCTGGGAACGGGGCAGGACCGGGGCCAGGACCGCCCCCATCAGCGCTGGGACCGCCCCCACCCCCGGGCCGGGACAGGAATGCTCCTGCCGGGATGGGGCCACGGTGGGATTAGGGCTGGGACAGGGACGGGACACCCCCCGCAGGGGCTGAGATCGGAACAGGAGCCGGGATGGGACAGTGGATGGGACCGGGATTAGGGCTAGAGCAGGAGCCCCCCGCTCCCTCTGCCGGGAATGGGAGCATGGATGGGATCGAGGCTGGGAGCGGGACCAGGCACCGACCGCTCCTCCCTTGATCCCCGGGAACGGGACCGGGGTACGGGCTAAGGCAGGAACCCCCCATCCTACAGGAATGGAGCACGGATGTCATCAGGGTTGGGACTGACACTGGAGAGGGATGATCGCCCCCTAAATCCCCCCCGGGGACGGGACCAGGGACGGCGATACCGCAAAGAGGCAGAAAACAAACTCCTTCACAGCAAGTTGTGGGTATTACAAAGGACATTGTTTATTATTGCTCTGCTGGGAACTGCGGGGGGCTGGACTCAGCCACAAACGGGGCTCCAGCTCCCCCAGGGAGGAGCAGACCTGTCCGGATCCCTCTGCTGGGATGCAAAACATCTACAGAAACATAAGGGGTATTGGACCATCCTGTGGAAGAGAAGTCCTTCAAGGGCCCTGCATTTCTAGGAAATAGAGTTTGGGTTCTGTGGGTGTTAGCTGGGAGGCTGTGTGTCCCATATCCCCTCAACACCCTGTGGAGATGCTCTGGGATCTGCCTCCATTCATCCCTGTCACATCAAGGCCTCCCAAGAAGCTTTGGGAAGCTGTGGAGGGCCTCCCCCCCACCTTTGTAGCCTGCCCTAAATTTCTAGGAAATATATCAAGTTTGGGTACTGTGGGTATGAACTGGGAGGTTATGGCCCCCATATCATCTCTGGAGTCTGTCCCTGCTGTGTCCTGGCACAACACAGCCTCCCAAGAAGCCGCAGGAAGCTCTGGAGGGCCACCACCCTCTCCCTGCAGGTGACTGCTGCCCAAGGTCCAACCCCATCTCCCCAGTGGGGCTCACTCACCTGGGCAACAAAGCTCCAAATCTGGAGGGGCTGGAGGTTCCCTGGCCAGGCTGGGGCTGGAGAACAAGCCCCACTGATTCACATGCAGGTGGCCCCATTGTTTTCCACAGCCGTGGGTTCCCCCGTGCATTCCCCATCTGCGGCCCTGGGTGGGAGCCAGATCCTCCTGCTCCAGCTGGATCTCATTCCGTGGAGGGGCTCCTCGGATATGGCGGGGAGAGGACCACAAAGCCCTCGATGGAGGAGGGGAAGGGCACCAATGCCATCTATTATTCAGCAGCAGAAAGCAGCAGCCGGCTGAGGAGGAGGATATGAAGGCCTGGCACGGAAATGGGGCTGCACAGATCTTGCTGATGGACATCCATGCCAGAAAAGAAAGGGAAAAAAATATGCCTGTTTCCTCCTTCTGATGTAATTTGTTTAAGGAGGGAAAACAATACATTACGTCGCAGCTATTTGGGGCTGATAAGGAGGAAGGACAAACTCATTGCTTGCGCAGAGGGAGATGCCTGGGCAGAGCTCTTGAGTGAGGTGAAGTGCCCTGGGTGCCCAGTTAAGCTCAGCTCTCCTGGATTGGGAAGCACTTCTTGGGCAAAGGTTGGGTTAACCGGCCCACAGCACCTTGGTTTCATCCCCCAAATTCTTCACCCTGGCTCCCTCCAAAGGAGGGACGGTGTCCAGGGGTGATGGATGGAGCTGTGGATGATTTCCAGAGGCTTGTTTGTGACCTGTGGGGGGGTTGCTGCTGCTCAGCAGCCCTTGCCTGGCGCCGTCTCCCCCAGCCTGGTCCTCCAAGGACTGAACACCCGCAGCTCTTCCACCACAAGATGAAGCCAAAAGGCTCAAAAACAAGAGGAAGGCGCCTTTTCCATCTCCAAGGGTGATTAATTATGGCCACGACCTCCGGAGTGCTTTGGTTGCTGGATGCTTCCACAGGCAAGAGGAGATGTTTTTCTAAGAGCTTGTTTGGAGCAGGATAGTGGTCCCCTGGAGAGTCCTCTTCCCATCAGACCTTTTCCAAGCCTGGTTGAAGTCCCAGCAGCTTCCCGGCTTCACTGCCCACTGCAAGGAAAAGCCTTTCCTTTCTCTCCTTTTGCTTTCTCTCACCTTTTCCCACTCTTCTGGGCACGAGGGTGAAGGGCACCCACCCTGACCCACCTTCCTGATTCCTGCCCTTCGCGCAGGCGATGCTCACATATTACCCAGGGCACCCAAACCAAGAGCCTCCCTGCCCCCAAATCTCCATTTCTCAGCTCCAGAGCGGCTCAAAGAAGCCAAAGGAAGAGGCAGATGTTTCAAATCCCATTGAAAATCCCATTCTCGCAGCAGAACACGGCGGCGAGACCCGTGTGAGCCGACCTGGAAAGCGGCCCCACAGTTCCCTCCACGGCTTCATTTTTCAGCTGTTTTGGCAGCAGGGCAGGTTTCTAAGACACTTTCAAAACATTTCCATGTTGACTAGCGGGGAGGAATGTGATACAGGAATGGGAGGAGCTGGGTGGCCATGGCAGAGCCCTGCTGTGCTGCTGCACCCATGGGTGCAGCTAAAACCCGCAGGGAGGCACCAGAAGGGCTTGAGACAAGATGGGATCTATCAAATCTCTTTTCATTGCTTGTTTTTTTAAAGTCTTAGTTGAAGAAAGGATGGAAGGTTTGCAGATTTGTCGGGTTGAGCCTGGGTTGGCTAGTGGGAGAGGAGAGGGTGAATGTTCATCCAAATCTGTGCCAGTGCAAACTGATGCCCTGATCCAACGTGACTTGATCACTTCTCGTGGTCTCTTGGCTGGCAAGATGCCCAGCCACCTAACTGGGAGGCAGAAATGTGCCCTGTGTGATGCAGGGGGCACATCCCATGGGAACAGGAGGCACATTCCGTGGAAGCAGCTCTGATTTTGCTGCCTCCCAGGGTGGCTACATTTTCCCTCCAGGATGCCCTAATTCAGGACCATCAGGAACTTTGAAGGGTATATGAGGGGCAGCAAAAGCCAACCCAGCTGGAGAATGAAGCCTCTGCTCATGGTGCCAATGGGGTCAGGGAGGTGGTACCCATTGGTACCTTCCCAGCAGCCAAGGAGCTTCAAAATAGGGTTGATTAGTTGGAGGTGGGAGTTGGGGCTGGAAAAAGGTTGGAAAAGCCCTCTAAGATCAAGTCTGACTGTAAACCCAGCACCACTAACCCACACCCCCAAGTGCCACATCCACAGGTTCTTTGCACAGTTCCGGGCCTGGGATTTCACCACTTCCCTGGGCAGCCTGTTCCCAATGCCTGGCCACCCTTTCAGGGAAGAAATGTCTCCAAATATCCAACCTAAGCCTGCCCTGGTGTAACTTGAGGCCATTTCTCCTCATGCTGTACCTCTATCCATACCTCAGTGCTCTGTATGAATCCCCTCCTGCCACCCCAGAGGTGCTCGTGGGTGGGTGCTGAGCTCAGAGAGGAACTTCCCACCCTTTGCCCACTAATCCCTTCAAAGAGACCTCCCAGGTGGGTGCAAACAGGGCACAGGGGACTTTTGCTGCCCAGGGCTGGTGCAGTTTGGGGAAGAGGCCCTTGGAGGGGACCTGATGCTCATGGTGCTGTCTGGAAGCAGCTGCAAACAGTGACACTTGTCCACATTGCTTTAGTGCACAGAGGGCTTTGCTCTGTGGCTTTGGCCAGCTGGGTGTGTGTTTTCTCTCCTCCACCAGCAGTTGGGTCGGTTTTTTTTAGCCCAGCTTTCGTTTCCTCCCTCCTGGACTCCCCAACCCTCCTCCTCAGGGCTCCGGAGCATCAGGGCGATGGAGGTGACACTCGTTTCCTCCCAGCTCCCACAGAACCCAGGTTTTTTTGGGAGATGTTTGCAGCCTCCAAGGTCATCCCCCTCCCTCAGGATGGTGCTTGCAAAGGCACTGCAAGGCAGCTGGGCCCTGAAACAGGAGCATCTTGTTATGGCCAACAATGTTGCATCTATGAAGACCGTAAATAAACACATCACAGTGCGTTAAAATTAACCCATCGGCCTGGCCTACGTGTGCTGTGGGTTCCCAGACGTGCAGGGAGGGAAGGGGGATCACAGCAAAGCCACAAAACCCCTCAGGGTCAGCTCTGGCAGGGGCAGCTCTGCTGCTGCTGACCCCACTGATGGCTTTCTTCGAACAGACATGCTGAGCTTTCTGCCAAATTTCATTTCCTCTTCTGCACCTCCCTCTGGGACTGCCTAGAGAATAGTAAATAAGACAGAGATTGAAAAAAAACCCCAACAGCCGAGGTCTTACTCAAGAGGCTTTGAGTGAGTTGCAAGAACAAGAGGTGCTGGAAAAGATGTCCAGGAGGAGAGAACATTCCCCCAGCATGGCTGGTGCTGCTGGAAGAGGTTCTGCACTGATCCTAGTGTTCAGTGACACAGGTAAACACATGTCCTGAAACCAAGCCTTCCTAAAACCAGCAGCAGAGACCCATCCACCTCATGGTCTGAGCCTAAAACAGTGCTGGGGTGGAGAGGCTCTCCTGGAAAAGGCTCACTGCTCTCTTTGCAGAGCTGCTGGAGAGCTGTGCAGGACAGGCCCCACCACACATAGAGCCCTGGGAGCAGCGTGATGGGACACAGTGGGCATGGGCAGCTGGACCCTGGGGGCCAATTGCCCCCCAAATTTGGGGGGGTCAGTGCTTGACTGAAGGTGCAAACACAGCCTGGCACCACAATGGAATTCTTCCAGCTGGAAAGTGGCTCAAGGGATGTTTTTTTACCTATCCCTCATGAAGAACCGGCAGATAGGAACCACAGAGGGGTTCAGGAGCAAATTCCCAGCAATGTTGGGGGAAAAGCCATTTTACAGCAGTTTTGTGGGTCGTTATTGTTGCTCTCAGCTCCCAGCACTGAGACCACGGGGACCAGTACAGGTCCCACCCTGGAATCCCTTTGTTTCCAAAAAAACCCCTTGTGCTCACTTTTGAAGTCACTTCCTTCCCCTCCTGCTCCAAAACAACATTTGCATCCTCAGGGGGATTCCCGCTGGGACGACCCAGGGAATGGCACTGGGAGCACACACGGATGTGTGGAGCCCGGGAAGCTGCTGCTCCCTGTGGGTGCCACGTGCTGGGGGATGCTCCTTGTCCAGCTCAGCCCAGGAAACAAGAGGTTTTGCCAGCCCCAATGAGTCCAGCCCATGCATGGAGCCCCCTGGGGATTCCATCTAAATTCATATTCCAAATAGGATGAAAGAATCACACCAAGTCTCTCTTTAGACCCCAAACTGGACACCCCCTGATTTGATGGGTGAGGGCACCATCACAGCTCCATGATGCCCAAACACCCCTCCTGAGTGACCCATCCTGCTTCCTACCCTTCGGAAGAAGGTTGGTGGCCTCCTCCTCCACTCAACTCATCCTTTAGCACCTTCCCCATGGACACAAACCCTGTTGGAAGCAAACCAACATTAGGGCTGCTAAAAACAATGGAATCATTGAGGCAGGAAAAGACCTTTAAGACCATGGAGTTCCCCAGAGCTGCCACCACTAAACCGTGTCCCCAAGTGCCACATCCACATGCTTTTAAATGCCTCCAGGGATAGGGATTCCACAGCCCTGAGCAGGAAAACCTCCCTGCAGAGGATGGATGCAATTCAGCTGCTCCATTTTCAAACCTCTCCTAACATCAAGATTATTTTTTCTTTTTGCATTTCCCCCCATTTTCTCATTTAAAACACCAATTAAACTCAAACTGGGCTCAGGAGTGCAGAGCCATGTGACCAACCCCTATTTCCCTGGCCAGGGCTGGAGCAAGGAAGGAAGGAAGGTGGGAAATCCCCATGGATTTCTCCAGGCTGACGGTGTGTGTTCCATCATGGATGTGGATTTGTTGTAACCAAGCGAGGTTGGAAGCATTTTCTTTCCCTTGTCCATCTCATGTAACCCACCTCCCAGGAGGGAGACCAGCCCTGAGGCTCCTTCCCAGCTGGAATCATTGTCAGGAGGCCAATATTCTTATCTAGGGCCTGGCTGGCGTTTCTTAGTTGGACCTTTGCCACCGCAGTTAAAATATCTCTCCCACCACTCCCAGCATTTAAAGGTCACGTTCCAGGGAGTAATCCAGAGGCTCTCAGACTGGCATCACAGATGGGACTGACATGGAGCAAAAGCCTCCTGGTGCTCTGTGTGTGCTCCCAGTGCTGGACATCCCCTTGCTGGGAGTGGGTTTGTCACCAGCAGCAGGTTTGACGTCCTCGGTGAGATATCAGTAATTCTGAGCTAAACGGAGGCAAATTCCTCCTGGCCAAACAAAATTCCTTGCAAATCTGCTTCCAGCTCTTGGCCAAGCTGCCCTGGGAAGTCCAGATTTGCAAAACAAGCTCTGGAGGCGACAGTGTTTGTTTGACCAGCTCTTCCAGTTGGTCCCGTGCGTGGTTTTTGCCCAAACAAGTCCTGGAATCAAAGGAAGGGGTTTCCAAGTTAAATACAAGTGAAGATTAATTGAGTGCTTAATGAAGTGGGTATTGGTTAGGCCAGCTCTAAGTGAGAGGATAAGCTGTGCCTAAGAAGCAGAGGGTGTGTAGGCAAGGAGAGAGGGAAGGGGAAGAGAAGTGATGATCCCATTATCCCACAGGAAAGAGAGGGAGTCGATTGTGACACAGAGGGGGGAGGAAGGACAGTGGGACCTGCAGTTCGTCCTCTGCACTGGGCTCCAGTCTCTGTCTCAAACTGGGGGAGTCATAGGGAGCTTTTCCAAGACCAGTGTCCTGTGTTAGAGGGATCCATGGGGAGACCCCACAGCTGATCCTTCCATTTAATTCTGTTCCTGGTACAGGTTGCCCAGGGAAGCTGTGGCTGCCCCACCCCTGGAAGTGCTCGAGGCCAGGTTGGATGGGGCTTGGAGCAACCTGAGCTAGTGGAAGGTGTGCTGGGGTTGGAACTGGATGATCTTTAAGGTCCCCAACCCATTCCATGATTCTTCCCCACAGTCTCTGCCCTGTGTATTATTATTTTTTGCTGATTTAATATGAACATGTGTTTGACTTAGGCATTTAGAGACCAAAGGGCCTTTCAATACAGGGGGTCCCGTGCCAATGCAAGCCAGGTCTTGATCTTCCTTTTAGCCATTCAGGCAGGTCTTTTTGGATCAGGAAAGCTGAGCTGGCTTTTTCCAGGCTGAAAAGTGAATGGCTGGTCACCAGCAGAGACTTCCCAGCCTGTTTGCAGTGAAGGGGAAAGCTCTGAGTTTGCAGGGAGAGATGGACCCAAGGAAAACAGGCGATGGCTTCACTCCCTTTCAAGGTTTGTCCCAACCAACTTGGTGCAGCCTGGACAGGGATCAGGGTTCAGCAGCAGCTTGAAGGATACCCTGGACATGGTCTGGACCCTGAAGCCACCATCTCCCTCGGGCTGGTCACTGTCATTAAACTAAACCACAGACTCATGTAGGAACAACAGACGTCTCAGCGTCACCGGGATCTACCTCTTCCTGGTAGGGAAGACCCTTCCCTTAGCCCAGTGCTCCCAGGTGTTTCCTGGTGATTCCAGGGGACTGTCCAAGTTGTCCCTTTCAGTGAGTCATTCACGGGGTGGCCATGGCAAAGCCTTGGGATGTGCTCGGAGGCACAGACAGAGCCCTCAAGGCTTTATGATTGTCACAATAAACAGATCATCTGATAAGGAAAGCCCAGGCAGAGATAATTTCAGGAACAGGTATTTGGAAGGGAAGTAGATGGAGATTTCTCTCCAGATAGACACTCACCAGGGAGAGGGATTGCCTCCAGTTTCCATAGGAGTGAGTCACTCACCTTCCTGCAGCAGGAGGAAACCCTCCTGCTCTTGTGGAACCCTATAGGTTGGCACTGCACCAACCTTTCCTTTGGAACAAGGTAGCTATTTTGGGATACAATGCTCTGTTTCTTCGTGTGTCCCCCAGGGCCAACAGGGTGGGCTGGGGAATCCCTGGGATGGTGCTGATCCTCCACACCACCCTGGCTCCATGATCCCTGTCCTTCCATGGCTATGGGGTGATGGCAACAGCTTGGACCAGTGGGAAAAGCTGATGGGCAACTCTGGGCAAGGCTCTTTGCTCATGCTGACCAGCTCAGCAGAGCCCTGGAGTCCAGGGAAACCTCCGAATGTCCCCACAGGAGGAGGGATCTGTGGTCATCCTGAAGCTGTGGCTGCCCCATCCCTGGAAGTGTCCAAGGCCAGGTTGGACGGGGCTTGGAGCAACCTGGGATAGTGGAAGGTGGAGCATGGATGGAGCAGGGGGTCCCTTGATGCTCAGGGTCCTGTTCCCCCATCCCTCCGCCCCTGTTAGCAGGTCCTGCGAGGCTTCTCTGCTTCTCTGTGGGGGACTGATTGCCAGGAGAGCTTGTCCATGTGAGCCCAGACTTCAGCACAGAACACCTGGGTCTGGGGAGGGTCATCTGGGCTCTCTGCTCCAAGCCTGACCTTTAAAGAGCTCAGGCTGTGTCAAGGACAGGCTTGAGTGTCTCCAAGGATGGAGATTTTC
>NW_020884934.1:2521850-2530151 GCF_003945725.1 Corapipo altera | reverse complement strand
GGCTGTGTCAAGGACAGGCTTGAGTGTCTCCAAGGATGGAGATTTTCCTGCTCCTCTTCAGGTCCTCAGGCAGCCCTGCCTCCAGCAAGTCAAGGTGCTCCCCAGATAGCCCCCCACGTGCTATCCCAGAGCCAGGAGCTGGGTGTTCATGGCATGGGGCTGCTCAGGGCGTTCCTGCACTGCCAGGATCCCATCATGTTCCAGCCTGAGCTGGGCCCTGCCAAGCGTGGCACAGCCGGTGAGTCAGACACCACAGCCAGCCCTGCCTGGCATTTCTGGGAGTCTGGGCATGCAGGAGAGCAAACAGCAGCAGAGAAAGGTGCCCATGGTGGCAGCAGCAGAGAGAAAGGATGGCAAAGCTTGTGTTGCACGTTTTAGATGCCATGAGCCTACCTGGGAGAGCCTGGGCTTCATGGCACAGTTCAGCTCCTGCAAATGTTGGCCAGATCAGGGAGTCATGGAAGATTTGGGTTGGGGGGGACATTAAAGACCATCCAGTCCCATCCCCTGCCATGGGCAGGGACACCTTCCACTAGCCCAGGTTGCTCCAACCTGGCCTTGGACACTTCCAGGGATCCAGGGGCAGCCACAGCTTCTCTGGGCAACCTGTGCCAGGGCCTCCCCACCCTCCCCATCCTCCCCAATATCCCACCTAAACCTTTTCTCTTTCCATTTGATACCATTCCCTGTGTCCTGTCCCTCCATGCCTTGTCCCCAGTCCCTCTCTAGCTCTCCTGGAGCCCCTTTAGGCCCTGGAAGGGGCTCTCAGGTGTCCCTGGAGCCTTCTCTTCTCCAGATGAACCCCCGCAGCTCTCTCAGCCTGGCTCCAGAGCCCTTCTCCCCAGATGTGCATCTTCTCCCTATAAGCTGAGGGGCCAGTACAAGGCTTAACTAAGCCCATGTTTATGTCTCTGAGTTCTGGGACTTTCCAGATGGCAGATCTGCATTTGTGAACAGGCAAAGTGAACAGATTAAGCATTTCATGGAGTTCAAAACCAATACAAATTCCTGTTTCGTTTCCTCTGTGACTCAGAGATGAAAACTCACTCTCTGGCCTGGTCATTGGGTTTACCACTGTTCCCTATCAACTCTTCCCGGAAAAGAAGAACCTTTCACTGAGCAGGAGCAGAAAAAGCAATTTATCTCTGGAAAATCCCAGTTTTTCCTAGTGGAGAGGGGCTGCTTTTATGGAGGTGGTGTATAAACCCAGCCGCCTTTCAGCCAGCACAGCTAAACCCAGGTTTATGTGGAATCATAGAATCATTAGGGGTGAGAAAGCCCTCTAAGATCATCCAACTACTAACCCAACACCCTAAACCATGTCCCCAAGTGCCCCAATTTAGTGCTGTCAGGGAGTTGCTGTTAATCTGCTGAGGCTGAACAAATTCATCTTTGGGAGAGCAATGTGAGGCTGTTCTGCCTTTCCTACTGATAAGAAATCAGCACTGGATTATTGTTTGCACAGGTTTTACTGCTGCTTTCAGATGCTCAGCCTAAAACCAGCACTTCAAATGTGCTCACAGAAAACTCAGCCCACTCAATACATCTCTATTTTTGCATTGAGGTGTTAAATAAGGGGATTACTTATAAATAATTAATTATTACTTGTTATTACTTATTATTAATTATTATGATTATATATAATAATAATAATTATTGATTGGAAATTACAGCCAGAATGTCTTTTCTCAGTGCATGGAGAATAAAAATCTCTGGGGCCCTTTGGTTGATCTTCATTCAAATTTTTTAGATTTTCACCTCTCCACATGTCTCAAAGCCTCCCCCTCCAAACAACATCATTCCAATGGCAAAAAGAAGGAGCAGAATGAGAAAAACTGGCAGGAGTGGGGCTGATCTCTGGGTCTTTGCTCATTTAGAGCAGGGATAAACCACTTCAGCTCTCAGGATGGCACTTTGTGGTCACTTTGCTTTAGAGAACAAGATGTTCGACCAAGGAGCATCATCTCTGGGAAGCAGATGCAGCTCTTTGTGGAGTTTCTAGGAATTAAATCAGCTGGAGACACATCAGCACATTGCTCCCACCACTTCTTCATATTGGTTCCCCTTTGTGTGCCAGAGCCCAGCTCTACCCACGTCTGTCCCACCCCCATCCTCTTGCAGGAACGTGCCAGGCCTACACACAGGATGGGGAAAAAAGTGCTGATTTTGGATTATGCCACACTTGGAGCTCCATGCCCACTTTCACTTCCTCCCTTGCCCTGGCAGAGGGTGGGGAACTCCAAGATTTCACCCATCCTGATGTCCTCTCCTCCTGTCTGCAGCCAGTGCTCCCTCCTGAGCCGGGTCCACAAAGGCCACAGTTCCCCAGGGAGGCTTCTTGGAGCTTCATCCCTGTTTCCTTTCCTTCACTGGTACCCAGGGACAGGCTCTTCCCTGGAGGAACCAACAGTGATGGGATGATGCTCTTGCCTCCTGCAACTTGTCCCAGCAAGGAAAACCTCAGCAAGGCTCCATCTGTGTGCCATGGGGTGGAATGGTTGGTTTTGGGGCCTCACCGACTTCCTGGGGAAGAATTAAAGGGGATTAAAAGCATTAAAGGAAAAGGATCAGACAGTGACAGTGAGGGTGGGGAGGCCCTGGCACAGGTTGCCCAGAGAAGCTGTGGCTGCCCCATCCCTGGAAGTGTCCAAGGCCAGGTTGGAGCAACCTGGGCTAGTGGAAGGTGTCCCTGCCCATGGCAGGGGTGGGACTGGGTGGGCTTTAATGTCCTTCTTAACTCATACCATTCCATGATTCCATGATTGGAGGCTGCATCCAGACCCCAAAGCCTGCATTTCCCCTTGGCTGAACAGCAGCCCTCCTGGGCTTCAAGGTTGGGAATGTTTGGGGTGGGAAGGGGCTTTTCTCCAGGAAGGACACTGCCTCTTCCTCCCTGCCCTGGCTGCAGGAGGAGAGCAGAACCAGAGACACGAAGGCTGGCCAGGGTGACTGGAGGTGAAAGCACCAGGGGAACCCTAGTGCCAGGGTGGTGGGGGTGGCTGGTGTAGATAACAGGGGTGCAGTGGGATGTGGCCGAGTGGGGAACACTGGAAAGGAGCCATGTGTGTCCAGCCCAGGCAGCTGAGGGCTGATACAGCCGAGCTCACAGGCAGAGCAGTGCTCTGATAAAAACATCTCCACCAGCCCTCCTCTCTGGGGTCACCAGCTCTCCCCACAGCCCTCCTGATCATCTCTTGTCTGCTCTGGAAACCATCCAGTGCTGGAGGGGCCTGGTGTCCTTCCTGAACACCTGCAGAAAGCAACAGTGCTTTTCCCTGGGCTGGGATAAGGGCTTCCCACATCTCCTCCCAGCCACACAACAGCCTTGAGTCCTGTTTCCTGCTCCCCAGACCTGCTCTCAGATACATTTTTGTAGAATCTCCCTTCAGGTGATCATTCACTCTCTCTGTCCAAGAAGTAATTTTCCTCAGCTTCCCTGCAGGGATCACAGAATCACAGAATGGTTCAGGTTGGAATGGTCTTTGGAATCATAAAATTGATAAGGTTGGAAAAGACCTGTAGGATCATCAAGTCCAACTGTTAACCCAGCACTGCCATGGTCAACTCTAAAACAAGTTCCAAGTGCCTTATTTACACATTTTTTAACACTTCCAGGGATGGGGCAGCCACAGCTTCTCTGGTAAATCCATTCCAGGGCCTCCCCACCCTCCCAGGGAAAAATTCCTTCCCAATATCCCACCTAACCCTGCCCTCTGGCCATTTAAAACCATTACCTTTTGTCCTCTCAGTACATTCCATGATCAAGAGTCCCTCCCACCACTGGAATATGATTTTTATGATGATTAATTAGGCTCCAATCCCCATCAAACCTGGCCTTGGACACTTCCAGGGGTGGGGCAACCACAGCTTCTCTGGGCAAACTTTGCCAGGGCCTCCCCACCCTTCCAGGGAAGAATTTCTTCCCAATATCCCATCTAACCCTGCCCTCTGGCAGTGGGAAGCCATTCCCCCTTTGTCCAGAGTCCCTCTGCCGCTCTTTTGGAGCCTTTTTGGGCACTGGAAGGGGTTCTGAGGTCTCCCTGGAGCCTTCTCTTCTCCATGCTGAAGATAAGACTTTGAGAAGACCTTGCAGGAGTCAAATGGAAGGATCCAGGACACCCTTCCAACACCCCCAGCCCTCCCCATCCGCTGCCCTTCACACGATACCATCCAGCAGCAGATAAAAATACCCCCGGAGTGGGCAGGCAGGGATGGCCCTGGCAGGGAACAGATAATTCTGTGCTCCCAGAAGTGTGCCCCAGCCAGTTTCCAGTTACACATTAACAACAAACGGGGGAGAGCAGCCGCCACACACGGAATTTATGGCAGGAATGCACACCTTGGACTGAGGGGACAGTCCCATCTCGACCTGCTCCTGCAGCAGGAGAGCTGGAGGCACTGAGATTGTGCCCAGAAAAACAGGGCAAACACTGCTTTGGGATCAGATCCGTGTCCAGAGGAGGAGTTTGTGAGTCTGACAACACCTTGCACTTCCAAGGAAGGTGTGGGAAACCCCCAAATGTGGGGAAGTTCTCATAAAGGTTTTCAGGACTTAAGTGGGGATTACAAGAAAGACTGGGACAAGGCTTTTAGCAGGGTCTGTTGTGATAGGAAAAGAGGGGATGGTTTTAAACTAAAAAAGGAGAGATTTAGCTTAGATAGGAGGAAGAGGTTTTTTACAGTGAGGGTGGCCCTGGAGGAGGCCCTGGCACAGGTTGCCCAGAGAAGCTGTGGTGGCCCCTGGAAGTGTCCAAGGGCAGACTGGATGGGACTTGGAGCAACCTGGATTAGTGGAAGGTGTCCCTGCTCACTGCAGAGGGTTGGGATTGATGACCTTTAAAGGTCCCTTCCAACCTAAACTATTCTCTCATAGAATCACAGAATAGTTTGGGTTGGAAGGGACCTTAAAGACCATCCATTTCCAACTCCCCTGCATGGGCAGGAGCACCTTCCACTAGACCATGTTGTTCCAAGCCCTGTCCAACACAGAACTCACAGGAATGTTTCAATTCAGGGTAAGGACCAGTTTTGTGCTGAGTGCCTTGGTTTTCCCACCCACTGCCCGTTGGTTTGCTCTGGGAATGCAGCCCCGGAGCACAGTGTTGGTTCTTCCCAGGTGAAACCAAACTGGGACATCTGCCCTGGAAACACAGCAGCACCTTGTGGGGAATCGTAGGTCCAGTTCAGCAAGTGTCCCAGTCCACCTTGTCCTCCTGGAGGAACAAGGAGATGGTGAATGGGGGGGGCTTTTGGCAGAAGGCCCTGCACCCATCCCTGGCACCACAGCTCGAGCCCATTTTGGCAGCTGTCAAAATAGTCCCAAACCTCAGGAGCCTTGTTGGACACTCTTCCCATGGTTGCTGTACTCCAGCAGCATCAGAGCCCTCCTGCTTCCTCCTGCTGAGGTGCTGCTGGTGCAGAACAGCTCTCCATCAAAACCCCAACCCCTGAGTGTTCGCTGTGACCCCATGGAGCTGTTTTGTGGGTCCCACTCCTACACCAGACCACGGCAGCCCCACAGATTCACTCCCACCCCTCCCTGGACAGAACCCTGAGCTCCTCCCTTCCCCTCCAGCTCCCAGGATGGGAGATAACACCAGTGACAGGAGGAGGCTGAGCTGGGACTTGCTTGATTTATACCAGCAGAGAAGTCACAGCTTCTTGAGAGCACTAAAAGCACCTGGACAGCCCGGGAAACAGTTCTGGTCCCGTCTCAGGACGGAACAGAGGGCAGAGGCTGAGTCCTGCTCCAGATGTGCAGATGACACTCCAATGACACTCATGTTCACTCTGGTCACGTGCAGCAAGAAAAAGGAGCAGGAAAGCTGCCAATTCTTGGAGGAAAACAAACCCCATGAACCTGCTGAGCGTCCCTGCTCAGAGATATTTACACTTTCAACGTGTTCTCATGGAAATTAATCCCAGTGTCACCCCTCCAGGTATGGTAAACACCGTAAGTGAGGAATGGGGAGAGGCCAGGACAGCAGAGCATGGGGAACAAAGCTGGGTGGGTGGACCAGCCTTCACCAAAATGTGGTGGAACAGGCCTGAGCAGGATGTGGCAGGGCTGGATGGGCTCAATTCCGGCTCGGCTGGACCTCTATCCCCCCACAGCCCTCTCAGCTGCAAGGCAGGTTGTTCCACCCCAGTTTAACCTGGAGGAGGCTGATTCCATCCCCTGGGCTTCTGAAGAGCTGCTTCCTGGTTTCCTCGATCTGCACCAGGCCATGACAAGCTCCAAAGAGGGATTTTTCTTTCCCCTGGGAATGCCAAGGCATGCAAACAGCAAGGAATTATCCAGATCCGGAAAAACGCATCATGCTCTGGGAATCTTTATTTTTCCCCATCCACACAGTTCCTTGCTTCTTGAATACTTGCTTTATGAATCTTACTTTTCCCAATCCATAGATTTTTCTCCATTTTTTATGGCAAAAAAACAAGTAGCAGTCCCAGTTGCTTCAGTGTCACTTTTCCCTTTTCCATGGCTGTGGGACACATGTGATTCTCATCCACATGGCACCCCCATGTGGGGAAAGCCTGGAGGCTCCATCCCCAGCCTGGCATTTGCCTCCTGGTGGATGTGCAGGGATTTCTGGGAGAAAGAATGACGAGGAGAAAATACAGATCAATAAATTATTTGGAGGGAAATCTCAGGGAAAGAGCAGCTGTGGTGGGAAAGCTCTTGGGCATCGCTGTTTGAGCAACAAAGGCAGGCCCAGGACCCATCATTCCAGGATTCCATGGCATCCTGGGAAGTGGGGGGTGCAAGGAACCCCCACAACAGATGCAGGGATGAGATGGGCACGTGGTGGGATTCCTGACTCTGACCCGTGCAGGGCCAGGAGCTGGACTTGATCCCTGTGGGAGTCTTCCAGCTCAGGATAGTCTGTGATTCCATGACTCCATCTGCAAAAACCTGGCCCCATCTTATTGGAGCAGGGCTGGAGGAGCTGGAAACATGTGGAAACACAACATCTGGAGGCTGGAAACACCCAGTTTGGTGCCACCAGGGCATTTGAAGCCCTGGAAGAAACACTCAGAACAAAATCATGGCCATCAGATAATCCCAAACTCAATTTCTACCTTTACTTGCTCCTTGGAGTGGTCGGGAAGGGAAAGGATGTGCCACCCCCCAGGACATTATGGTTACTTATTAGGGATAATTTTACCCTGTCTTTTTTATTTTTTATACTTTCTTTTTTTTTGATTCTTTTATTCTTATTTCTATAAGATCTTAGATGCAATTTCCAATATATGTGATTCTATGATTCTATGTTGTGCCTGTTTATTTATCTATTATTATCTATCTATCTATTAAGTTTTTTATTACTCATATATTTGATTTTAATATAAAATATATTCTTATACACTCATATTCATGTATAATATAAAACATATAAAATTCATATACAATATAATCCATATATTACTATACAAGAGAACTAGAGAGGGACTTGGGACAAGGGCCTGGAGGGACAGGACACAGGGAATGGCTTCCCACTGCCAGAGGGCAGGGTTAGATGGGATATTGGGAAGGAATTCTTCCCTGGGAGGGTGGGGAGACCCTGGCACAGGTTGCCCAGAGAAGCTGTGGCTGCCCCATCCCTGGAAGTGTCCAAGGCCAGGCTGCAGCAACCTGGGCTAGTGGAAGGTGTCCCCGCCCATGGCAAGGGGTGGAACAGGATAATCCTTAAGGTCCCTTCCCACCCAAACTATGCTGACATTCCATGACACTCCTACACACACATATTTACTCTAATTCCAGATCCTATATTTCATATAAAAGCTGCCTTTCCTGCAGGAAGCTCCCCAAGCCCTCTCAGCCCAGCAGCTGCTGTTTTGGCAGCTCCCTCCCGCCACGGTTTTGATTGGTGAGCAAATCCCTCTGCCAGGAAAACTCCTGCCAGCTCAGCAGGCAGCATCTGCTGGATCAGCAAGGGCTGGGATTTGCTGCTGGAATCACTTCCCTGCCAAGGTTCTGGAGCAGGAGCTGCCTGTGCATTAACCCCTGCCCGGAGCGGGTCCCAACACGCTGGGTCTGCTCCCTGCGAATCCTGGGAATTCTGGCAGCCGAGAGCCCTCTGACACAAAGTGGGTTTGTGCTTCAAGAGGTTTAAACCCCTGCAGGGATTAAATTCAGAGAGGAAGGATGAAGAGGCACAATGATCCCATCAGGGGCACAACGATTCCATCAGCGGCACAATGATCCATCAGGAGAATGAAAAGGAACAACGATCCCATCAGGAAAACAAAGAGGAACAATGATCCCATCAGGGGCACAATGATCCCATCAGGAGAATG
>NW_020884934.1:2449114-2521840 GCF_003945725.1 Corapipo altera | reverse complement strand
TCCTATCAGGAGAATAAAGAGGAACAATGATCCCATCAGGGGCACAATGATCCCATGAGGAGTCTGGATCCAACATGATCCCTTTGCCTGAGGATGGGAATCAAGTGAGCTCCGTTCCTTCAAGTTCCTCCCCGAATTTTGCTTTTCTGGCTCAATTCTTTTTCTAGGATGAGAGAAACGCTGCTGTTTTCAGCTGTGGGGTGCCACCAGCAGCTGGGATTTGGCTTTTGGGGTTTCCAGCCTGTTGGGGTTCCTTGAGCATTGTGTATCTCTCTGGAATTGGATTCTGTACCCTTTCATATTAAAAAAAAATAAAATTAAATGAAATAAAATAAAATAAGTAAAATAATTAAAATGCCAATAAGAAAATAATTATAAAGTTAAAAATAAATTATAAGTTAAATAACAAATAAAATAAGAAGATAAAATAAAATAAAATAAGTAGAATAAAGTAATTAAAATGTCAATAAAAAGAAAATAACAAAGTTAAAAATAAATTACAAGTTAAATAACAAATAAAATAAGAAGATAAAATATAATAAATGACTAATTAAAATATCAATGAAGTGAAAATAATAATAAAGTTTAAATTAATTATAATTTAAATAACAAATAAAATAATATAGAATAAAAAGATAAAATAAAATTAAATAATTAAAATCTCAATAAAAATAAAATAATAATAAAGTTAAAAATAAAGTATAAGTTAAATAAGAAATAAAGTAAGAAGATAAAATATAATAAAAACCCAAGTAAAATAAAGCAATCAAAATGTCAATAAAAATGTAATAATAAAGTTAGAAATAAATTATAAATAAGTTAAATAAGAAATAAATTAAGAAGATAATATATGATAAAAAGATTAAATAAAATAAGTAAAATGAAATAATTTAAATGTCAAAAGAATAATAAAGTTTAAAATAAAGTATGTTAAATAACAAATAAGAAAATATAATAAAATAAAATAAGTAGAATAAAGTAATTTAAATGTCAATTAAAATAATAATAAAGTCAGAAATAAATTTTACATAAGTTAAATAACAAATAAAATAAGAAAATATATAATAACATAAAATAAAATAAGTAAAATGAAATAATTTAAATGTCAATAAAAATAAAATAATAATAAAGTTAAAACAGTCTAAATACATTAAATAACAAATAAGAAGATAAAATATAACAGAGAAATAAAATAAAATACCAATAAAAATAATAAAGTAAGTGATAAATTAAATAACAAATAAAATAAGAAGATAAAATATAATAAAAAGATAAAATAAGTAAAATGAAAGAATTGAAATGCCAATAAAATAAAATAATAATAACGTGAAAAGTAAGTTATAAACTAACAAATAAGGAAATAAAATATAATAAAAAGATAAAAATAAGTGAAATAATGAGAACATCAATAAAATAAATAATAAATATAAAAATAAATACTGGATAAGTAAAAATTGACAGAAAATATAAAATAAAATAATTTTAAAAATTTTAAAAAAATTTAACAGCATGTGCAGCTTAAACTCAAACGATGCCCTGAAAACAAGGATTTGGATTAAATAATCAGCACTCAGACATTCATACCATTGACTTTTTGATCCTCTTCTTTATTTCCTGTCTTTTCCCCCCTCAATCATGATTATAAAGGGTTATAAATATGTGGGAAAGCTATGATTTCTCATCCCAGCTGGAAATTCTCCAGGACGCAGGTTGAACGAGCAGCATTGTGCGAGTCAGGGAATCCGTGGTCAGGTGTAGAAAATACAATTATCATGGAAGAAGACAAACAAATGGTGGGAAAACTGCTGCAGGATAATGGAGGAGGGGCTTGAAGGTCCCAAACCATTCCATGATTCCATGATTATCCCAAGGGTGGCCCTGCCTGTGGCAGGGGTTGGAATGAGAGACATAAATATATATCAAATTTAATATATTAACTGTACAAACTAGCTAATAAATATATTAAAGGTTACACTCAGTGCTTCTGTCTTCCCAAAGCACATTCCCAGTTATATGCAGGTGTGTAGGAAACGCTTTGGATGGACTTTCCAAGCACAGGGATGGTCTTGGTAGACCAACTTCAGGGCTCTGCAGGTCGTGCAGCCCAAATCAAGAGATGCAAGAGATTCTCCCAGAGTCTCCTGATGCACCACATCCCACTAATCATTCCAAGTTTCCTGGGGGGGAACGAGTTAGACTAATTAGCAGCACTAAGTAAACTAATAGCTGGAGGAGAAAGGAGAATTCAAGTTGCATTTGAGGTTTTGGTTTTTTTTTTTTAAAGATGGTTAAAGCATCTTTAAAGGCGAGGGGTCATTTTTCCGGGAGCTGGAGTAAAGCAGCTCATCAATAATAAAGGAGCAGCAGCAATGCTGGAGCACTTGGGAAAATGCAATTATGGGAATTGCCTGCAAACTACCCTGGTAATTTGCTCCAAGGAAGCAGCCAAATGCACTTTAATATTTCAGAGATTTCCTTGCGGCAGAGCTAAGAAGCAAAGCCCAGGAACTTCAGTTCTGGGGGAGGTTAACACCCCAAAAATCACATCGGATTGGGGGGTTTTGGTTCACACCCAGCAAAACGTGACACCAGTTGTGCCCCCTGGGCTGTGTCTGCTCTCTCAGGGCTTCATTTGATTTTCCTTTGGTTAAAATCGCCCTCCTGCAAAAGGTTCGTGTCCAGGTGCTCTGCTCCCAGTGTGCCCTGGGATGCATCAGGATACGGTTCCAGCGCTACGGGATCGCTGCACTGCTGTGCCCGGGCTCTGGGGGTGCCAGTCCCTCGTGGGATTGAACTCGAGCTGAATCCCAGCTCTTGCTTTGCCTGGGCAGCCCGGGAGTGCTGGAGGGAAGGTGATGGCACCCCCTGGGTGCCACGAGCTGTGTCCCGTATCCCAGTCCAGGGGTGTGATGCCGTGGTGGACTCATGCCTTGGAGCACTGCACTCCCCTGTGCACCTCCCTGTGACCCTGAGCACCCCCCAACACCCTCCCGGGCACCCCCTTCACACCCCGCACCCTCCTGGGCGCATCCTCGCACCCCCACGAGCACACTCGGTACCCGCTGTGCACCCTCACCTCCAAATCTCTCTGCACAGACCCTCGTGCACAACATCCCCCCCGCCATGCACACCCCCCCGCTTCCCTACACAGCCTAGACCCCCTTGTGCACCCCAGTGCCAGCCCCTGCACCCCCCTGGGCACCCCTTACACCCTCCTGTGCCCACCCCTGTGCAACTCCCTTCAACCCAGCACGCCCCCTTTGCGCTCCCTTGTGCGAACCCCTGCACCTCCCGTGCACCTACTTTGCACAACCCCTTGTGCCCCCCCTGTGCCCCCCACCCCGCATCCCCTGTGCCCACCCCGGCCCCAACTCGTGCCCCCTGTAGGGTTGCGTGGGGGGTGCACAAAGGGGGCACACAGGAAGGGGCACTTGGGGCGTGCACAGGGGGGTGCAGGGTTTGCACGGGCTGTGCACAGTGCCCACCGCCCTCTGCAAACTCCCGAGCACCCCCCTACATCCTACACCCACCTTGGGCACCCCCCGTGCACGGCCCTGAACCCTGTGAACCCCGTGAAAACCCCTTTGCACGCCCCTGCACCCCCATTGTGCACACCCGCCCAAAACCCTGCACCCCCCTCCTGTGCACACCCCTGCGCACCCCTTACACCCCCCCTGCACCCCCACTATCCACAAGCCCAAACACTCCCTGCACCCCCTTTGCGCACACCCTGTCACAGCCCATGCACTCCTTACACACCCCCTGCACCCCCCTCCTGTGCACGACCCTGCAGCCCCCGTTCCCACCCCTGCGCACCCCTTACACGCCCCCTGAACCCCCATTGTCCCCACCCCCTGCACCCCCATTGTGCACACCCCGTTCCCACCCCTGCACCCCCCTTACACAGCCCACCGATCACATCCCCTGCACACCCCTTACACAGCCCACCGATCACATCCCCTGCACATCCCCTACACACCCCCTGCACCCCCATTGTCCCCACCCCCTGCACCCCCATTGTGCGCACCCCGTTCCCACCCCTGCACACCCCTTACACAGCCCACCGATCACATCCCCTGCACATCCCCTACACACTCCCTGCACCCCCATTGTGCACACCCCCTGCACCCCCATTGTGCACACCCTATGCACGTCCCTGCAGCCCCAGTTCCCCGTTCCCCTGCAGTCCCTGCGCACCCCTTACACACCCCCCTGAGCACACCCCTGCACCCCCATTGTGCACACCCCGCGCAAAGCCCTGCACCCCCCGTTCCCACCCCTGCACAGCCCTTACACACCGCACCTTACACACAGCCCTTACACCCCCTGCACATCCCCTACACGCCCCCTACACCCCCCTTGTCCACAGCCCTGCACACCCCCGTACACCCCCCGCACCCCCTTGCACGCCCCGTTCCCCCCGTTCACACCCGTGCCCTGTGCCCACCCCTGCGCCCCCACCGAGCACCCCCAAACTCCCCCGTTCACCCCCAAATCCCCCCTTTACTCTCCCTTTACAGCCCCCCGTCCCCCCGCGCCCTCTGACGGCCCCCCCCCGTGTCATGTCCCCCGTGTCATGTCCCCCGTGTCATGTCCCCCGTGTCATGTCCCCGCCGCTGCCGCCCCCGCCTCGCCCCAGCCCATGGCGGCGGCCCTGGGCGGTGCAGTCCCGTCCCTGGGCGGTGAATCCCGGCCGGGGCGGTGCAGTCCCGTCCCTTGGCAGTGCAGTCCCTCCGTGGGCGGTGAATCCCGGCCGGGGCGGTGCAGTCCGGGCCGTGGGCGGTGCAGTCCCTGTTGTGGGCGGTGCAGTCCCCGCCGTGGGCGGTGCAGTCCAGTCCGTGTCCGCACGAGGGCGCTCCCGGCATTTATTTTCCCCCTCCCCCTTGCTTTTTTTCCCTATTCCCCCCCTTTTTCCCGAAGTCTCTCCCCTCCCTTCTCCCCCCCCCTGCGCCGCCGCCTCCCTTTCCCGTTCCGCGCTCCCCAGCGCCGCGACGCTGCTGCGCTGCCCGGGAGGAAGAGGCGGCCTCGCCTGCCCCCATCCCCCCCCCCCATCCCCGCCGCCACTATCCCGCTCCATCCCTCCCTCCTTCCCCTCCCTCCCGCCCGGCGGGACGCGCCCCGAACCGAGAGCGACACGGTCGCTGCCCGCTGCTCCTCCTCCTCCTCCTGCTCCTGCTCCTCCTCCTCCTGCAGCGGGGGCCGCATCCTGCTGCCGGGGGGAGGGAATTGATGTGGATACCCAGCGCAGCACCATGCAGCCGCCGCCGAGGAAGGTGGGACCCCCGCCCCGGGGAAGGGGGCCGCGCCTGATGCGGGTCTGGGGGGGATTTTTGGGAGGGGGAGAAAGAGCGGGATGGGGTGGGTTTGCGTTTTGAAGGCACGGGGGGGAGTGGGGAGAGGGGCTCCGGGTGGGCTGTTCGGCGGTGGGGGCTGGAGGCAGGTCGGCAGAGGGAGAGCCGAGCGCTGGGAGGGAATTTTTTGGGGGTGCGGGGGGGCAGTGGGGGGTGTGGGGTCTCGGGGAGGGTGGACCTGCAAGGTGGGTGATGGGGGAATGTCTGGGAGGGGGGGTTTGGGAGGTGGACATCGGGGTTGGGAAGTGGCTCTGGGTGTTGGAAGCTGGAGATGGAGGGCCAGGGGTGGTGGGGTGGGATGGGTTGGGAACGGGAAGGTGAGGTCTGGAGGCAGGACGGGGCAGGGATGGGGAAGGGCTGGGCAGGGTGGAGGTGCAGGGGGGCAACGCTTGGTTGGTGACCCCCATCTGAGCCACCCCCCGCATCGCCACGGAGGTTCTCCAAGGGAAGAAGAGCCGGGAAGGGCTGGGAGGGGGTCGGTGACTGCGGAGGGGGAGATGTTGTGTTGTACTGGTTGTGGGGTGGCACCGGCTGTGGTTTTGGGGTCTCGGCTGTGTCTGGGTGATGAGTTGGTGCCAACAGCGGTGGGCTGGGTGTCTTGGAGAAGAAGGTCACGTCCGGAGTTGGTGCAGGGATGCACACCGTGCCGGTGTGTGTCAGGAGCACAAGCGAACAGGGATAGCCCAAATTGTCCAGCGTTTTCACCCCCATTCCCCCGTGTGCTGCGAACAACCTGCGGAGGCACTGGGGGGGCTCTTGGGTGGCCCTGAGCTCCAGGGGAGCGTGAGGTGCCTCACACTGGTGCGGGAAGAGACGGGAGAAGGGATGTAAATTTGGAAAAAAGGCCGTTCCCAGTGTGGCTGGTCTGGGTGGGCAGGTTGTTATCCGGGAGACTCGAGCTGGAGTGGGGTGATTTATGGGGTGTTTATTGTGGTGTGTGGGAAGAGCTGGAGCAAAGCGGGGCTCAGGATGGAGCAGCCGCTCCTCCGCAGGCACCGGGAGAAGGAGTTCTGTGGGGCTGGGATTGGTGCGTGGTCCATGTTGGGGATGTTGGGCGCTTTGGGCCGTAATTCCCAGCCCCGTTTGAGATTCCAGACGTGGCGTTGGGGTTTCCCAGTGAGGAGATCGCGGGGCTTTGCCAGGTGGGGGCCTGGATAATTTGACCAGGAGAGGTTGGGGAGGGAGGAAGAGCAGAAATCCTTGTGATGCCTCGAGCTGCCCTGGCAGCAGCTGCAGTGGGAATCTCTCTTTGGCTCGTTCCTGTCTCGTTTTAGGGGTGGACTCTGCTTTTGTCAAACAAAACCGATTCAGGTTATTTATTTATTTATTTCACACGTGGGTCGTTCCTCACCTGCGTTACTCCATTTCAGGTTATTTCCATTACGTGTTTTGTGTGTGTTTATTTATTTCGAGGAGGGTTTTTTCACACACGGATAAAAACAAAACCACTGAAAGCGCCCATTAAAAATAGACCCTTTTTCTGCTTAAAATCAGGGGCACACATGTGATTTCTTTTATTGGTATCATGTGAAAAACCTGTCTTGGTGTGATGTTGTGGTTGTGCTTGTTGCTGGGGGATGGTTTTCAGAGTTAAAATAGAGGAACTGATGGGATTTAAGGGGTTTTTTTTTTCTGCCTAGTGAAGAAGAGGGAGATGGAATTTTTCCTCCCTCTTCCCCCATTGCAGGAACTGTTTGGCATTTCTGTGCTCAGGAATTCATAATATCTCCAGATATTGTGGTGATCGTTTTTTAGGCTGATCCATGGATTCCCTGGGATCACCAGAGCGTTTAAATGCCAGGAGTTCTTGTTTTATAACAACAATTCCGAGGTTCCCTTCCAAAATCATTCCCAAGACATCGGTGCAATCTGCCAGTTATCAAGTAGTTCCCAAAAGTATTGAAATTTTACCTTCAGGATCCCAAAGGAAAACTACACCCATTATTAAAAAAATAATGCCAACCTTCTGAAGCCTTAGAGAGTGGGGTTAATTGTTCGTTTTCTTGTTGAAATTTGACTGGGATACAGAAAATATTTAATTGTGGTTTGGTTTTTGTTTTGTTTTTTTTCTGTAGGTGAAAGTCACACAAGAGCTAAAAAACATTCAGGTTGAGCAGATGACAAAACTTCAGGCCAAGCACCAAGCAGAATGTGAGCTCCTTGAAGACATCAGGTAAGGCTCCAGAAAGCGTTCCCAAAATTCCTTTAAGGTCCAGTTTTTGGAAGAACGTTGGAGTTACAAAATTCAGGAACTGACGATGGAATTTCCTCTTTGGATTTCCTGCTTTTGGGCTGTTAAAGTTTTGACACAGCTGGAAATTATAACTGGAGCTCACACAATGCAAACCATTTTTTCTTCTCTTCAATGGGGGAAATGTTAAAAAAAAAAAAGGGTCACAAACAACATTAGAAGAAGCCCTGGACTTTTCAGCAATTTATTTCTTTTTATAATAGACTCAGCCTTTGATTTACAGGTTGTAGAAGGCTGCTAAAATTATTAAGATATTTTCAAGTCACTGCTGATTTGTGTCTTCGGGGAGAGAGCTTTGAACAGCACTTTGAGACATTGCATTTTTTTAATGAGAAAGAAGATATTTGCATTTATGATTTCAAATTCTGCCTGGGTTGGGACAAGAGGGAAAATCGCCACGACATCAGCGTGTGGGGGTTTATTATTAATTCTCCCTAATGGGATTGTTTCTCTGGAAATTAAAAGTTTGCTTCTAAAACATGGTGGCAGTGGGTACCTGGAATTACATGGAGGATTAATCATTCCATTTGCAGTGGATCCATTTCCAGGGTGGGAAATATTCAGCAATAATAGTGTTGTCCACTTGTTAATTATTTAAATGAGATTTCTTGCTTTGTATTTGTCTATAAAATTCAAGTATTTGGCTTTGCCAGGTTGGTTGTCCTGTGTCCTCTCCTGATAAATCAGAATTTCAAGGCTTGAGCTTTCTCCCCCTTGTTTTTTGGGGGTGGAAACACTTTTTCCTATGGGAAAAATCCCAGCGTTCATTTCCTTAGATAAAAAATTGTGTTTAAGTCACAAATGCTGAGTAATAAGGAACAGGCTGATCCAAGGAATTTTCCCCCCTTAGATGGAAACTTATTTTTAGAACATCTAGGCCAGGTCCTGCTGCTCTAGGCCAGGTTTTGTAGCACTCGCTGATTTTCAGGAGCTTATAAACCCTTCAGTGTGTGTTCTGCTGAAAGATGGCATAGGGCTTAATTTTCTTGAATGTAATTTAATTGCTGCAGTTAATTAAATCTGCGAGTTTTAACGGCGGGGACAAAGAAACCAGGTTAATGTATTTAATATATTGAATTCCCTGCCGTGGCCACTGAATGTTGGAGTCTGTGTTGAGCACTGGTTGCTGTGTGGATTTACAGATTAAACATTTGTTGTGATGAGATTGGATGTGACAGCTCAGTTGTGGCAGCGATTTGTTCAAATATCAGCAAAAAAACCCGAGAGAGAACAAGACATTTTTGGGTTAAAAACATGTGCTGGTCAAGTTTGTGGTGCAGAGGCCTTTTAACTGATTTAATTGAATCTCGTCCTGTGCTGGTCAGTGGGTGATGTTTGGGAGAAGTTGGGTGTCAACCTCGTCATGATATCACTTTAATAATATCACTTTGGATTTAATAATGGCACTTGAATTTCGGGCTGTGTTCGGGAGAGGCGGCCACTGTGATTCCAGAACATTCCAGAAAGCTGGAACCACACACAGGATCTTCTCTGTCTCTGGAAAGAGGGATTATTTTTCTAGAAAGCCCCCTGCTGTTATCCAGTAAAAGGGAATTTTAGCTGAATGCTGTTTGCTTGTCAAGAGTTAGGAGAATTTTGGGCGTTTTGTAGCACTTTGGAAGCTTTTGGGCACAACGTTATCCTCTGAATTCCAGAAACTGAAGCGGCAACAGGAAACACTGAACCAGGGCTTGGGTTAAAATATGACTTTGTTACAAAGAATGACTGTATTTCTTGGCACAGAACTGCTCCATACAATGCTTATAAACCATAGGGTTTATTTAGGATGTAAAGCTCTGAATTGCATTTTTTTCCAGCACTTTGGTTCGGTTTTTATGCAACCAAAAAGCAGCAATAAAAGGAAAAGATCACAGAGTTCCAGCAGAATAAACCCATTGTCTGGTGTATTAGGGGATGATTTTTGGCAGCCATTCCAATGGCTTTGATATCTTTATGCAAAACTGAGCACTCCTTTAAATGGTTGGAGTTGGGAGGTTTAAATTATAGCATTTTGGAGAGGATGAAGAGCAAACTATTTATTCCAGGCTGGATTCTTGGTCAGGGTTGAGGTGTCTCCAGCCCCTCTGCAGATCCTTAATCTCTGTGAGGGCTCTACATAGACAAACCCACCAGTTTAGTGCGTTTAAAATATATTTAAATCTAAAATATATCTGATAAGACTGCGTTTAATGCCGGATTCAGGTCCTGGAGGGCAGGAAAAAGAGGGAACACGTCATGCTTGTGGGAAGCAGACACTAGGATTGCTCAAACTGTGCTGGGGGAAACTGGGCTGGGAATTAGGGGAGTTCTGACGCGCTGTAAAACTCTGGTATATCCCAAAATATCAACATTTCAGCCTTACAAACTCCCGGGTCTCCCTGGGGAAGCTCAGCAGCAACTAGTGCTGAAATCTCAGGATTTGACAAGACTCCATAAAAACAGTGTTTGAGGTGTTTAGCAAATAGGTTTGAAAGCACATTTCTGTGTTTGTCATCTCAGTTTGGCTCTTTGGGTTCCGTTCCTTCATGCTCAGTGAGTGGGGAGTTTGTGGAATGAGTGATTCAGGATGCTTTCAGCATCTCAGGCTGGGTTTTAGGCGTGATGTGTTTATCTGCTGCAGCTGACTGAGGCTGTCACATCCCTTCATGTGCTACATCTGTTCTGGTGTTACTATAAAAAAGATTGTTATTCTGACATGGGGGTGGAGA
This sequence comes from Corapipo altera, assembly GCF_003945725.1. NCBI lineage: Eukaryota > Metazoa > Chordata > Aves > Passeriformes > Pipridae > Corapipo > Corapipo altera. The sequence goes on along the minus strand of NW_020884934.1, from coordinate 2,511,530 downwards.
AAAAGGTTTCCCCCCCAAAAAAAATACAGGGTTTTTTGCTGTGAACCAGAAAACCTTTTAGATTTCTTTTCTGGTGCTTCTTCCCTCTGTCCCCACTGGCTGCTTTTAGGCAGGGAATGAATTAGTTTGGAATTCCAGGGGCCAGCTGGGTTATGAAAGGCTGAATTTATCAGAGGGGTTGGCAATTTTCAGGTGCTTTATTTTGCTTTCAGGATTGCCTGATTTGACTGAGGGTAGTAAATAAGTCACAGCCAGAACCTGCAGTGGCCCTTGGGTTGCTGAACACAGAATTGTAAAGAACTCTGTATAATCCACCTTTTAATTCAAATTGGTGTTTATGTGCTACAGACTTTATACACTTGTGAATTGATGATTGTTTTACCTTGAATTTTAGGCCCTGTTTTCCAAAGCACTTGATAGGCCTTTGCAGCTTTGGGTATCCTAAAATGTCCTTTTGGAAGCTTCCCATTTGTATTTTGCCAGAGAGAATGAAATCGTGGTGACGTGTCTGTTCTAACGTGTTCTAGAGCCTGGACTTTAGTCTGGACTAAAGCTCAGCTGATTCTGCTGCAGCAGAATGGATTAGGGAGCTCAGCCACCTGAAATCAAACCTTCCCTGCCTTTTCTCTCAAGTCTTTTGGTAAATCCAGTGCCACTGCTGGAATGAGAGGGAGGAGGGATGAGGAGGAAGGAGAGGGAAGCAAGGCTGGGCAGCAGCATCGCAGCTTCACGTGGGTTTAAAGTCACTGTCATAGGCCCAGCCTAAAGCCCCCATGGAAGGCACAGCTGCTGCTTTGGGATTTCCAGCTCTGGAAACTCCACCTGATTTAAATCTGAACTCATTTTGGCTGCCTGGATGTGCTGATCCTGTGTTGCTTCAGCCTTTTAAGCAGGTTGAAATATGGTTTAAAAAATGGCCTGATTTCTGGCTGAGGTGAAATAACAGCATGGTCCTTTTATTTGTTGGGTCCTGAATTTAGTTTTAGTGGTTCTTTTTGCTTTCAACTCCATTTATAGTGTAAAAGGAATTGCCAAAATCCCAGGTTCACGACCTACCTGTGCTCCTGATACAGATGCAAATCTACGTGCAGAGATTTCCTTCTGTTCCTTTGCCTCTTCTGTCCTTGTGGTTTCTTCTTCCTTTTTCTTATTTAAAATATCTTCCCATTGTCCATTATATTGCATATTGTGTCCTGTAAATTCATCCTGCTTATTTTTGGTAAAGCTGCTCTCACTCTCTGTTTAATTCCCCTCTCTCCTCCTCTTCTGGGGTTATTTTCTACCTTCCGCCCACCGCTCTACCCTCTGAGCCAGTTCTTTTCAATTTATCAACTTCTTGAGAAATTAGTTGTAGTTTTTCCTCCCAGGTACTTCATCCCTCGCCTTTCTTTACCCAGTTCTGCCCTTGTGAATTTTAATTAGCCCTTTGTTTCTGAGATTTGATGTTCAGCTGTAAGGTGAGTTATTCGCCAAGTGGGGAGACCTCGTGGCTCTTCCTGAACAATCCAAGCCCTTCCAAAACAATCCAAGTCCCTTCCAAGTCTTGGATTCTGTCGCTTCTGCTCTGCTGAGGCGTAACAGGAATATATTTGGGATGGAATCAGTAATTCCAAGGCAGGATTTGTGGTTTTATGGGCAGGATGAGGCCGGAGCACTCCTCGTGTGTCTCGTGCTGCCACAACAAGCCCGAACGAGCAGCCCGGGGGGTTTAAAAAAAAGAAAGTAAAAGTGTGAATGAACCTGGATCCATGACCAGGCAGTTGCTGCTCGTTTGAACATGTCATTTTGTGTTCTGAGTTATGCTCCACTTACGAAGCAGAGTTCCAGGGAGGCTTTTTGCTCTCGGATATACTTTGTACTCCGCTGTGGAATTTGACGGTGCCGTCGTGTTGTCAGGTTCCTGATAAGGTTTATTGGAGTTCTGGCTGGAGTGGGAACTTTTATTCCCGTTTAAATCTAATCCAGCAGATCATTGAACAGATCCTGTGCTGGGGAAGAGCTTCAGCCCAGCCCAGAAAACGAGCTGCTGGAGAAGGAAACTAAAATAACGTGGATTTATAGGGTTTGGAGCCATATTTATTTGGATGCCATAAGGGATGCTGAAAAATCAGGAGAAAGCTTTCCTTTTCCTGCCCTTTCTCCCTGTTCTTCCCAGTCTCTCCAATTTATTTGGATATTCCTGAAGCCCATCTCAAAGCCTGTTTGCCTCTGGTTCTGAGGATCTGATAAGGCCCCTTTTTAAAATCCCTCTGGAAGGTCTATCTCTTTTTTTCCCTTTATTCTCCTCGGAAACGTGTCCTTCCTTTTTCCTTCAAGGTCGTTCACTGCATTCAGAGGATGGAATTCCTGCCTTTGGTGTTTGGGGCTTTATCTAAGTAGGAGCTGAGTGATTTTCTGGGAGGTTAGAACTTGCAGGTTCTAAAATCTGCAAGTGGAAAACAGCAGAAGAATCAGAAAAACTCCTGAAAAATATGTTATTTTAATCTGGGTTTGACTCACACTTGAGGAGCTTTTCCTTTGTTTGATTAGTATATTTATTTATTTAAAACTTTCCATTTTCTTAGGGGTTTATAACATTTCTTTCCTCTTGCCTTGAGCTTTTTGAGTATTGTGAGTTTATTTTGTATTTTGTCTTTTTATCCCTGAGCTCTGCTCATTAATTGTGGACACAGTTCTTTGATATAACACTAAATAGGCAGAAATTTCAGAAATTTTCACGGAAATTGGTGCTGTTCCTTCTGAATTATATCCCATATAAAGATCCCACAGAATCTGTGGCCTGGGCACGTTCCCTGTAATTAGGCAGCCCTTTAATGAGATGCTCACATTCTTGATGGAATTAAAATCTGGGGATGTTTTGACTGCAACTTATTTGAGGGAAGCTTGGAATGTACTTTTAAAAAAACCCTGTTGCCTACTGGGTGTGGAAGTTCAAGTTTTGAGGGGGGAAAAAAAAGAATTTTAGTATAAACATGGCCACAGTGTAATGATTCAGGCCTATCCTGGCACTGTGGAGTTTTTTTTTTATCCCTGCCATACAAAAATTAATGGATCTCTTGTTCCAGTATTTCCAAGTAGCTTTTAACTAAATCGTTAAAAGAAGATTCTTTTTTTGTTTGTTTTTTTAAGAAACCCCAACAACCCACTTCTCCCACCAGAAGGCAAATTAATTTTTTTCTCTCCGTTTTTAGCTCTGAGATTTGCATTTGAATGAGCTTTTTGGTCATTAAAGCAATTCCAACAATTCTGGAAGTCTGATTTTTAAGGACTTGTATTTTTAGCCTTCCGAGACAGTAACAAGAGAATTTGGGTTCTCAGGGCAAAAAGTTGCATTTTCAGTTTGGACTCAATGCCCCCTTTTTAAGAATGAATTCTTGAGCTTGCAGAAAGTTGTGTGGGCTGGATTTTTTTTTCCCCCTCTGAATTTTAGCCCAGCATGGCTTTTCCTGGAGCTCACTGTCATTTTTCACCACAGTGTTACTTGGCAGAGCTCTAAAAAACCAGCCATGAAGTGCTATAAAGTTGCTTTTGGGACAGGTTTTTATGGTGACAATTGTGAAGTGTAGCTGACAGTCCACCTATATCTCTAGATATCTATAGCTATATATTTTAGGATATATGGCCCAGGATAATTTTAAAGGCACTGAAAGCTCTTCCTTTGCTCCACTTGTTTGCCCCCAAGCTGCGTCTGGGATTTTCTCTCTTCTTCGTCCTGTCCCTTTTGGGATGAAGGTTTTCCCTTCGAGTCTCCAAGTGTTTTCAATCCCAGCTCTTACTCAGAAAACTCTGTGTGAGGGGAGTTGAAGGATTTGGGAAGAGGAAGAGCATTCCTATCATTCCAGACACAATTAGTCCATCCTGGCCTGATTTCTTACAGTGTTATCACAGAAAATACTGAGTTGGGATGGACCCATCAGGATCATCAAGTCCAACCTCTGCTCCTGCCCAGGACATCCCAAAATCCCACCATATCCCTGAGAACCTTGTCCAGACACTTCTTGAACTCCCTCAGGCTTGGTGACCACCTCCTTGGGAGGCTGTTCCAGTGCTCTGGGAAGAACCTTTCCCTGATATCCACCCTCAGCCTTTGGTCTGTTTTTTTGGGTTGATCTGGCAGGTTTTGCTGCCTTTGCCAATGGTGGTGGTTTTTTTTTAGCATCTTTCAGCCTTTTTAGAAGATTTTTGTGCAAGACCTGCTGTGACCTGGGAGCTTGAGACGCTTCCCTTTTCTTTCCAACACTGAACACGTTGTGTTTCCTTCCCCTCCCCTCCGTGCCAGCCTTGCCTTCCCTCTGGAAGTGGTTTTGGACATGGGGATGTGCTGGGGAAGCTAGTGACGTGTCAGTCTGGCTCCTGGACCGTTCCATGAGCCATCCTGAGGGCACTGATTCTCCCCACCCTGGCCTGGTGGAGGAGGATGTGGTGAGGAGGAGCAGGAGGCAGGATTGCACCACCACACCTTCCCCAGAGTGCTTTTGGCTGGCTCAGAACAAGAACGGGTTTTGTCAGGCTCAAAATCCCTGCTGGGACACTGGGGACATGGATTTTTGGCAATGCCAGGGTTTGTGCCCCAAACAAACATCAAACTGTGGAGTGGAGTGGAAAATAAACCCTTGTCCATGGTCTTTAACACAGGGAATGTCCCAGGCTGGTGCTTCTAAGACACAATAATAATAATAATGATGATAATAATAATAATAATAAATAAGAGGCCTCTGTTTGTGGGACTTGGAGAATGTGATAATAGTTGTGTCTGAAGTGAGTTTGATTATTTTGCTCTAAGTTATATTTGGAATTTGTGGGTATTTTGGGGCTCCTAAAGGCTGGTTGAACCTGCCCTCAGGATGGATCTTGAAGGTTCTCTAAAGGAACACGCAGAATTTGTGCTATGGACTCATTTCACCAGTGTCCTGATGGAACTTTGTTGGAATTTCATTAGGAGTTGGTGCATTTAGATCAAGTCCAGCTTTGGAATCCAAAGGGAGGAGTTGGTTTCTCCATCTTGGAAACGTGTGGCTTTTCAATGCTCCTCCTAAAACTGAGGGAAATGGGATTATCAGATCATGTGTCATGGAAATACTCCTTGTAGGGGAGGCAGAAGTAAAAAGAGAAGTTGGTTTGGTGGGTTTTCTCCAGAAAAAGTCCAATATACTGTGTTTCTCTTGGCTGCTACTCCTGGAGATCAGCCTCTCCCACTCCCAGTGGACTTTACCCACCTTTTACCTTACATTGCACTTGTTAATTTTATTTTTCTGATGAAGACATATCTGATTTTTAACCTTTATTTTATCTTAAAGTCAAGCTTCTTTAATCTTCTTAATCTCTTACCACAGAGTGAAAGCCCAGAGAAAAGTTGTTCTGCATTTAAACTTCTAAAAATTGGCTGTTGAGAAAGTCAAAACATCCTCAAACTCAAGTTAGTCCAGTCAAATATTTGCTGTAAACGGAACTGGTCTGTAACAGCTCAGTGTTGTGTTTTTCTGATTGTTTTTTAGAGTAGGTTTTAAAATTTTAACACTGTTTTTCCCAAATGCACAGTAGGAATATGTTAAGTTGGGGGGAGGTTGGTATTTAATTGATGGTTGTGAGTGTTGGGTTGTTTTTATTTGTGAGATAAAGGCAATATTTCCAATTAAAACTTGAGGGGAGAGAGAGTGAAAGGGTTGAATTAATGGTTGTAATTGTTGGGTTGTGTTTACTTGCAAAACAAACGCAGCATTTCCAAATAAAATTTGAAGGTAGAGAGTGAAAGTTTTGAGTTAATGGTTGTAAGTGGTGGGTCGTGTTTATTTGTGAAATAAATGCAATATTTCCAAATAAAACTTGAGGAGGAGAGAGACTGAAAAGAACTAAAAAAAAAAAAAAAAAAAAAACCAGTTGAAATCCAACCTTTCTTCCTGGGTGTAGATTTTATTCTCAGCCTCTGAAAATCATTCATAACGTTCTGAGATGTTCCTCCTGAGAGCCTTTGGAGTTATTTTAAGTGTTCCTTTCTGTGAGAACACGGCGAGGTCCAATCCCCAGCGGCTCTGGGAAGGTTGTTCACACACTTCTCTCTCCTCCTGCGCTTTTTTCCGCAGCAAACATCCCTTTAATGAGACAGACAAAACGCGTTGGTGTCTCATTTTTAGGAGGGGAGCTCAGCCATGCAGAAGACTTTCGAAGATTTATGGCGCTAAAGCCACTAAGGAGAGTTATTTTTGCTTCTCTCTGCCAGCTGCCAGCCAGTGTGAGTGGAGAAAATGTTGGCATGTTTAAATAACATCCAATCCTGAGCAGAAATAAGGGATTTTTTTTGCTGGCTCTGTGCATTTTTGAAGGGGGGGGGGTGGCAAAAAAACCAAACAAGCCACAGTTTTTCTGGAGGGGATGATATTCTAAGATGTTCTCACATCCAAAGCGATTTTAAATGTGTTTGAATATAAGGGTGAATTGTAGAATCCTGGAGTGGTTTGGGGTTGAAAGGAATCTGAAGGATTGTCTCGTTCCAACCCCCTGCCACGGGCAGGGACACCTTCCACTAGCCCAGGTTGCTCCAAGCTGGCCTGGAACACTTCCAGGGATGGGGAATCCTCTGGGAAATTCATTCCAGGGCCTCGCCACCCTCAGAGGGGAGGAATTTCTTCCCCAAATCCCATGTAAATCTCCCCTTTTCCAGTAGGAAACCATTCCCTCTTGTCCTGTCCCTGCATCCCTTGTCCCAAGTCCCTCTCCAGGTCTTTGGGAGCCCCCAGTGAAGGCAAACACTGTGTGTTTGAGACAGAAATGAAAAACTCAGGGGTGTGATGATGTGGGAACTGCTGAGTCTTTCCAATCACTATAAATAGAGGCAGATTTGGGAATCTGATGGTTTTTTACCATGTAAAAGGTGTGGAAGCCCTTGATGGGATGCAGGGCCTGATCCACAGCTTTGCAGCATCTGCCTAAAAACTTCTGATCTTGCTAAATGTATGCAGAGCTTGAACGACGTGCATGATGTTCAAAGAGGCTAAAATCCCCCCCAAACTTCCAAATTGTTCGTCTTTATTCGTATTAATTCATGTGCCAGCAGATTGTGGTTAATTGCTATTGTGTGGAGAACAAAGCAGGCCCTATACTCTGGTTTTTCTAAGCATTCGAAGCTTTTTCTGCTGAGGAGGTGAATAATATCATATAATCTTCGTGATCACACGAGTCTTCACTTGGAATTCTGCGGAATTTTGAGTCCAGGATGCAAAAACTGGTTCAAATTGGTGTTTCAACAGCTGGGGAAAAGTAACTGGAGTTGGTCCCTAATGAAGAATTGAATTGAAAAAGAATTGAACCCTCTCTTTGTCTGTTGGGTTTGTAGCATTTTGACCATTAGGTACTGAAAAAATACTGCTAAAAAGCAATAGGATTTCTGCATAAAGAGTTTGAGCATCCTTCAGTGCGTTGCTGAGGCCTGATAAAAACGTCCTTTGATTTTTTCCTTTTCTCCTGTAAGAGGTTGCTCCATTCCTTTTCATCTTCACGAGGAGTGAAGGTATGTTTCTTTTCCTTGGAATGCAGCGTGGGGATGTTGTTATTCCTGATTTCCTGGGGAGATCTGGCCTTGTGACCGTGGCCTCGTGTGTCCTGCAGCCAAGGTTTGCTGCCGGAGGAATGTGACCGTGGGCTTTGTTCTGGAGTTCAGGGGAGCATTTTCAACACCCCAGGATGAGATTTTGGAGCGTGTTGAGCTTTGATCTTCCCCAAAAAGCTCAGTTTTCCTTAGCAGGGGGTGCTTTGATGTTCTCTGCTGGCTGGAATGCCAAGTCCTTCTCATGGAGTGCTGCTGTCCACTTATGTCCAAGACCAAATCCTTTCTTCCAGTGAGTCCACACACATTCAAACACTCCAGGGAGCAAATGGATCTCTCTGCTGGAATTTTGTCTGTTGTAATTTGGACTTTTTTTTTTCCTTTCTAAATTTAGCAGGTTAGTTCATACTCTGCTGCAGGAGGGCTGGGCCCTCTTTTGTTGACACAGCTCCCTGGATGTTTGGAATGCCTTTAGCCTTCCCTGCACCCAGCTGTGCTGCTGGACTGGCAGGGGAAAGGCTGGGAGAGCTGGGATTGCTCAGCCTGGAGAAGAGAAGGCTCCAGGGTGACCTGATTGTGGCCTTCTAGGACCTGAAGGAGCGACAAGAAAGATGGAGAGAGACTATTTACAAGGACCTGGAGGGACAGGACACAGGGAATGGCTTCCAACTGCCAGAGGGCAGGGTTAGATGGGATACTGGGAAGGAGTTCTTCCCTATGAGGGTGGGGAGGCCCTGGCCCAGGTTGCCCAGAGAAGCTGTGGCTGCTCCATCCCTGAAAGTGTCCAAGGCCAGGTTGGAGCAACCTGGACTAGTGGGAGGTGTCCCTGCCCATGGCAGGGGGTGGAATTAATGATCTTTAAGGTCCTTTCCGATCCAAACCCTTCTATGATTCCATGATTACCTGTATTAACAACCCTGTTCTGGTTTTCCTGGAGCTTTTAATTCAGGAAAACCACTCTTAACTGCATCGTATTCCTGCTCCCCAAAAGTACTGTTTTCACTCACAAATTTCCAATTTAGTTTTTTTTCCAAAGTGATTCTTTATTTCCAGTTAAGGACCTGAGCTTTGTTTTTCCCTCAGGGAAGATCATCCTGTGTTGGGCTTCCATGGTCTGGTTACTGGGGTGGTGTTGGGTCACAGGTTGGACTCTGATCTCAGATCTGGGTCTCTTCCAACCTCAGTGATTCTGTGATTCTGATGTATCTACACAGAGATTTTAGAAATTGAGCCACATATTTTCACTGAGCTGTTACATTTTACTAACTCAAAAAATAACAGTGCACGTACGGTATTCTTAGAGGATTGTGCTTTGAGGAAAAAAACCCCATTATAGTAATTATTATTACCTGTCTGGTGCATTAAAATCCAGAATTTGACAATGGAACCTTGTGAAGGGCGTCATTTTAAAATGAAGTGCCTGTATTAAAAGTAGAAAGGAGAAAAGCCATTGTAATGCACCTGGGTGGCACTGTCAAGATTCCTAAAACGTGACAGCTGAGCAAAGGAAGAGCTCCAAGGTGGCTGTTGCTGCTACAAAACATTTGGCAGCTCCTGGATGTGAAAGAAGTGGCTGCTGAAATGTGCCTTGGCTTCTTGCTGTTCAGCAAATGGGGATCAAAGGAGCTCCTCAGATCCCTGTGTTCTGAACGCTCCAGCTGAATTCCCAGATCCTAGTTTTTCCTCTAAAAAGGAAATGCCTTGGATGTGATGAATCAGGGCTGGGGGAGCCGTAGAAAAAGCACCTTTGTGTTGGTCAAAATTGTCTCTCTCCCTAATGTTTGCTTAGTTTCCCATTTAAAACAGCCCCTCGTTAGTGATCCTTTGCAATACAGTTAAGCCCCAATCTTCGTATTTTTCATTAATTCCATCCGGAGGCGGCGCTTGTGTTTTGAAAAGGGGGAATGAATGTTCACCCCCTCCCCAGCAGCTTTCTGGGCTCTCCCTTTTTTGTTTTCTTTAATTCCGCCAAAGGAAAAACTCCATTGTTTTAGCCTTGTTTTGTGTGTGGATGTCATGTTCCTCTGCTCACACGCTGGCCCTGCTAATACTTCTCTGAGACAAATTGCTGAAAGCATTGGCTGCATTTGAGGTTACAAGAATTCTCTATATATAGTGACAGAATTGATTTTTTTTTTTGGCTCTGTTGCCAGTGGCAACTCATCCTAATCCCAAACTGTACAGTAATGTGATTTATGGGCACTACATTGCTCGCTCCTGAATGTTGTCTGGAATTTTTTTCTCGCTGCGTCGCCACAGGGTCGCTTCTCAGGCGAAGATGTTTCATGGTTTACCATTAAATTTATCGTCCGTAAATTGGATTAGGATGTTAAAAATGATGAATAAAATCTGAGCTCAAAAGCAAACGGGGGGGGGAATTGCTTTGTCATATTCGATAGTTTAAAAAGGAGTTTAAATTCTCACAAATTGGGAGCTTGTGGTGATAAAAATCCCAGCTATCTCCAGTTTGTTTGTGGGTTTGTCCTGTCACGCTGAAGCAATTTGCCTGTGTGTTAATATTTCGGGTTAAATCAAATAAACTTGGCTGAGCACTGTTTTAAAAGCTTGTGTTGGGAGCATCACCAAGATGAACCTTATAAGGAGCACCTAAAATTCCACCCCTGGCCTATCCCAGTTGTGATTGACCTCTTAATGTCCTGCTAAAAGTGGTGACTTCCCAACACATTGTGTGGAGCTGTTGCACATTTTAAGTGCATCAGTTAAACTAGAGGAGCAAACAAAGATAGAAATGGGCTTTTGAGGAAGGGCCACTTGTAAAATTTGAATTTTTGAAGAGCAGGGAGTGGTGATCTTCAAGGTCTTTTCCAGCCTGAGCTGTTCTGTGTGTGAGAACTTCTGAAGTCAAGAAATTCAAGGTTAGACCGGGTTTTGTGTTTCAAAGCAGGATCTCGTTTCTCTGCTCACTGTGGGCGTGGAAATCTTAGTATTTTACTCCTTTGAGTAGGGTTAGAACAGTAGTCCCTAAAATTGCTTGAAAGGACGGCAGGAGGCTGATTTAGAGACTGAAAATTGTGTGTGAAAAGTGGAATAAAACACTTGCAGTGAATCCACCAGGAAAGGCAGGAGATTGGTTTTGACCCAGACATATCAGGCACAACTCTGATTCCTTGATAGGGACAATATTTGCCGTATAATTTGCTGCGTACTGCTTTAAATCATTACGTTCTGCACGTGGTTAGAAACATTTTCAGCTCTAACACTTCTATTGACATTCAGGGGAATTTTCCTCCAGTGTAGTTTATCTTGGTGGAGCAGAAGTGGTGATTGAAAGAGCAAACATTGCAAGGGACAAATTGCAGCAGAGCTGTGGGAGATGAGGAGTTTTAGTCGAGGGAGGAACAAGCTTTTAATTGCAGCACAGAGATACTGAGCTGGATGTGGTTGGTGAGTTCCTGTAAATCCTGTGGGGAGCAAAAGGAGATAGTAGGGCTCCTCAGGGTGGTAGAATGTCCTGGAGGAGCTGAATCAGCACGGTATCAGTGTGTACTTGGCTATAAAAGTGGTGGATGTTGGGGCTCGTGCTTGCTCAGGGAACACTGAAAATAGAGAGATGTGTCGTGGTGAGGAATTTATAGAGGAGAGAAGAGCTCCGGTGTGTTACAGGATGTTTGATCTGCCAGTTCCTCCCTTTCTGCAGGACTTTGTGAGGAAGAGCTGAGTATTTTAAGAGTGAGACTAAAGAGGAGACAGTGCAGAGCATGTGTATGAAAGACAAGTTTAAAAAAAAAAAAGAGTCCACTTTTATTTCTTTTGTATTTCCCAGAGAAGTACACGGAGGTGAGGAGGGAGAGCTGAACTCCTTGACTCAACCAGCAAAGAGTTCTTTGATGTCCCAAATATTTGTGCTTCAGGAGTTGTAAAGATGTCCTTGCTGAGATCAGCCAAACCTCGAGCTGATCCTCCAGCAGGAAGCATCCCTGGCTTCTCGTGCTGCATCCAGGAGCTTCACTGTGGGCAAAAATTCGTCTGGTTTGGAGTTTGTTCTCCTGGGGTTTGTGCTTGCACAGCTGGTGGGATCTTGCAGCCTTGTGTTGGTGTGTTCTTGTTCAAAGTCTTGGCCCTGAGGCCACATCTGTGCTGTGTTGAGATGTTTGTGGTGTCAGGACTCCACGTTGTCCGTGCTTGCCATGGGAGGAAGGCTGGCAACTGGCTTTTGGGAATCCTGTCCGGACTAGTGGGGCTTGGGCTGCTGTGACCACAAATTGACTCCAGGGCCTGGAGGATCCCTGTCAGGAGAGAGCAGAATTGAGCTTGTTCGTGCAGCTGGTGGGCAGAACCTCCTGGGAAGCAGCCAGGAAGGGGGAATATGCTTGGAATATGCTTGGATTGGTGGTTTTAGCCGAGTTTTCCTAAGGAAGACTCCCAGAAAGCTAAGGAGCAAAGCATCCCGTTGTGTGGGGAGCTCAGGAATTTTGACCAGGCTGAGCAAGAAACTGAAGGACACTGGCAAGGTTTGAAAGAGGTGGGAAGTAAAGGAGGAATATGGAAGCTTTGCTTGGGTGCTGAAGGACAATATAATAAAATCATGGAATTGTTTAGGTTGGAAAAGACCTCTAAGATCATTGAGTCCAACCCTAATATCAGTTCCATCTACAGCTGGTCAGAGACATGAGGAGGAGAAAAATGGGGGGATAATGGGTTTGGGAGCAGCAGGACATTTTCCAAGGCAGTGGGGGAGACAGGGAAAGGAGTCCAGTAGTCCCCATTTTTATCTCCCCTCTCAGTCGTTGCAGGGAAAATCTTCATCTAAACTGATGCATTGGAAAGAAGAGCCAAGGTAATGCTGTGATGTGAATTTTGATGAAGATATTTCTGCAGGACTTGGGGGGGGGGGGAATTCTACACATCATCTCCAAGCTGAAGGGAAAGGATGGTTGTTTAATATATGAGATGGCAAGTTAGACTGGAGACCAAAATCCAGGCAGCAGAACTGTGTTCGAACAATGCTACCAAATGTCCAACACAGTGACTTAGTGTAGAGTTTATTTAATGGGTGGGACAAAGTCTTCAGCAGCAAAGGCAATAAATAGTAATAGTGCTGATATTATTGAAACCTGCCGTGGAACTTCTGCTCTTTGATAAGAAGGCTGGGGAATTGCTTGTTTATAAAGGAGTAGCATAAACCTGGCAGGTAACTGTGCATGTAAAACAGTCACCTTTCTAGGAAGAGATCATTTTGTTCAGGTGATGTCAAACCGTTGAACAAAGGAGAGGTTGTTATTTTTAAAACCAAACATCAAAGCTGTGATTTGCTGTAACGTGACTTCTGGTGATTTTTTTTTTTATTGTTGTTGTTTCTTGGAGTGGCTGAAAAGGAATTTAAAGTACTTTGGGGCACTGGAGACTCTGCTCTTAAATTAAATAAAAGTGAGTTTCTCCTTTGGAATTTCTTCAGTTGCCTTTTTGCAAGAGCAAGTCAAGGCTTAGAGAGTCAGCACTGGCTGAAATTTGGGGATGTTTAAATGGAATCCAGCTATCCAGAAAATAATTGGAGGCACCAGGATTCCAGGTCATCTCCTTTAGGTGCATTTATTAAACGAGTGTGAGATTTAGCAGGTGTTAAAAGGTACTTTATTTCTGAACAGTAGCTACAGTGAATGGACACCACGAAGTGAGGTTGGAAAACCAGAGTATTTGTCGGGATAAAAGCTGGGTTGGTCTCTTATGAGTTTTGGATAAGTTATAAATAAAAGGAGCACCCTGAAACTGCAGAAATATCACCAAAACCAGCCAGTGCTGGCTGGGGTATTCGAGTTCCAAATCTTTAAGCTTTGCAGCTCCAGAACTATTCAGGTGGCTCAAGGGGCAGGGAAATATCCTGGGAAGAGGATCACAGACATGATCCAGACATTAATGCTGGTATTATTGCCATTGTTTAAGAGGCCAGAATTCCCTCTGCAAGGCCACTTAACCCACTCCCACCATCCTTTTGTCCTGTTTTGCAGTAGATGTCCCTTGGAAGTGGACCAGGCCTGTGCTGTGGGTGTGAGGGGAAAGAGGGGTCGTTCCTTCTCATGCTTTTCCTTTTTCCCTGCTGATGCCAGGTCAGAACTTTATGGAAAGCTGGAAAAACATGGAGAACTATCCAGTTCTCTGCAGATAATAGTGTGGAATCACCAAGCTGATGGAGATTTTGAGATGCTCCAGGCATGGAATGGTGGGAATGGTTCTCCTGCTGTATCCCAGGCAGCAGTTGATGTGTTGGGAGGAGTTTGGCTTGGAAAAAGGAAAGCCAGTCTTTTGTGTAATGGTGTGAACTCCCCAACCTACAAAAACCTTGGAATTTGAAGCTGTGGGTACTTTGTGATAAGGGGAAAAGGATTTGAGCTAAAAGGAGTAGGTTTAGGTTAGATTTTAGGAGGAGGTTCTTCCCTGGGAGGGTGGTGAGGCCCTGGAATGGATTTCCCAGAGAAGCTGTGGCTGCCCCATCCCTGGAAGTGCCCAAGGCAACCTGCTCTAGTGGAAGGTGTCCTTGCCCATGGCAGAGGGGTGGAACTGGATGATCCTTAATGTCCCTTCCCACCCCAACCATTCTGTGATTTTATAAATCACATTCCAAATTTGAATACGCTGGGTTGTTGTACTCTGGCTGCTGCTCTGCTTTCTGTAGCCTGGGTATGAATAACTTGTATAAAATCAGAGTTTTTCTGGAAAATAATTTACCCTTCAGACCCTCAGAATTTTATGCAGCTCTTTGAAAACATTCAGTCAACAGGAAACCACAAAGAGGAGCCTGATTCAGGCAGTGCCTGAGAGCCTTGTCATGGGGAATAATTTCTCTAGATTAATTACTGCTCCAGGTATGTTGTCTTTGTCTCTGCTGGACACGGGGAGGGAATATTAATCTGCTTAGATGGTGTTCCTGGAGTCCCTCATTAGGAATGGAGCTGCTGCTGTGTTATCTTATCTCAGCGTTTATTGCCAACCCCTGCCCTGAGCGGAGCCACGGGGATGATTTATGTTGCCTCAAGTACTTGTGGATTCAGTTGTGCCTTTGTTAGTGACACACCTGTCCTCAAATTAAAAACAAAGCACTTGTTCCGTTGTGCATTGATCCACTGGGCTGCATTTTTCATCTTACTGGGGAAAGTGGGAGGAGAATCCAGATAAAAGTACTGAATTAAACCAAACAAGAACGTTGGCATGCCTTGAGAAATCCTGTTTTCCTGCAAGGGGGGGGAAACAATTTGACCCCCCTCCCTCCTCCCAAGTGTTTCAGGGTTGCTTCTTTTTTATTTTGTAGTGGCAGCTGGAATTTCAAAGGGTGTTTTAATTCAGTATCTGGTTTATCCCAGTCCATCAGCTCAGCTTTGCCCTGGGACTCCCTCATTCCCCTCTCAGTGAGATGGGGAGGAGAATCGGATGGGTGAGAGTGAGAGAACTTGTGGATTGAGAGAAAAACAGCTGAATAGGTAAAGCAAAGTAAAGAATTCATTCCTCACTTCCCCTGGGCAGGCAGGGGCTCAACCATTCCCAGGAAAACCAGGATCCATCAGGTGTAGTGGAGAAGGATGTTGAGGGGCTGGAGCGTGTCCAGGGAAGGGACCGGAGCTGGGGAAGGGGCTGGAGCAGCTGAGGGAGCTGGGGGGGCTCAACCTGGAGAAAAGGAGACTCAGGGGGGACCTTCTGGCTCTGCAACTCCCTGACAGGAGGGGGGAGCCGGGGGGTGTCCTGCTCCCAGGGAACAAGGGACAGGAGGAGAGGACAGAGCCTCCAACTGTGCCAGGGGAGGGTCAGGTTGGACATCAGGAGGAATTTCTTGCTGGAAAGGGTGATCAGGCCTTGGAAGGGGCTGCCCAGGCAGGTGGTGGAGTCCCCACCCCTGGAGGTGTCCAAGGAAGGCCTGGAGGTGGCACTCAGTGCTCTGGGCTGGGGACAAGGTGGGCATCGGGCATGGGGTGGACTCCATGGGCTGGGAGGGCTTTTCCAACCTCAGTGATCCTAAGATTCTGTGACTTAGGAAAACAAATGCCATCACTCCAAACATTCCCCTTTCCTTCTTCCCCCAGCTTTTATTGCTGAGCATGATGCCACGTGGTCTGGGATGTCCCTGGGTCAGTTGGGCTCAGCTGACCTGGGTGTCTCCACTCTTAACTTCTTGTGCACTCCCAGCCACTCATTGGTGGGAAGTTGCTGCCCAGAGAAGCTGTGGCTACCCCATCCCTGGAAGTGTCCAAGGCCAGGTTGGACAGGGGATTTGGAGCACCCTGGGCTAGTGAAAGGTGTCCCTGCCCATGGCAGGGCATGGAACTATCGATCTTTAAGGTCCCTTCCAACCCAGCCCTGTGGTTCTGTGGTGTGAGGAGCAGAGAAGGCTTTGAGCTGGGCAAGCCCTGCTCAGCAATAACAAACCATCCCTTAGTATCTCTGCTCTGAACTTTGTGTTCCCAGCACAAATCCCAACCCAGCCACTGTGCAGAACATTAACTCCATCCCAGCCAAACCTACACCAAGCTGGGATCAAACGTTCCTGGAAATGCAGGTGCACTGCAGGGTTTGAGCTTATTCACACTCCAGAGGGGCAGTGAGATGGTCCAGTCATCTTTGAAGGCTCATGGTGATCAGGGAACTTCCTGATGGCTGGAGAAAGGTGAATTCCATACCCGTTTCTGCTGGAAGGAGGCTGCCTGGCTTTCCCTTGCTTCTTGGAAATATTACGGAGCAAAAACTCTCAGAAACCATTTTCAAAGCTTCTTTCAAGGCTTCTTTCTCAAGAAGTCATTTACTGGAGGGGCAAGAAGGTGATTCGGAGCAGCCAAGGGTGAATTGGGTCCGATTGCCTTCTGGGAAAACTGGGAATGTGGGCAGGGAGAACATGTTACCTTTGACACAGTGTCCTGGAGCACCTTTATGGCCACGTCAGGGACACGGGGACTGATAAGGGGGCGGAAAATTGGCCGGACTTCCCTGTTGGAAGCGGTGGGGAGCAGCGCTGCAAAGTCCAGCTGGCTCTGGATGTGTCCCTCAGACACCTCTGGGTGTCCCTCAGAGGTCTGTGCTGGATCCATGACTCCAGAAAGGACATGGATCATGAAAAATCAATATATTAACATTAAAATATAAGTTAATGATTTCTAAAACAGTGTTATATTTGTCCAGTTGTACAAATCTCAAGATGAAAGTCACACCTTGCACAGTAAAACCAGTTAAACCCAGTGACACTCCGAAAATCAGAAAGGGAATTAGGTGCTGTATGAAAATTTAACTCCACGCAGAGCTATGCAAAAATGGAAACAGACACCCCGTGGCCATGGTGGGATGGAGCTCTGGGCAGCTTAAGGAGTGTTAAATTTGGGGAGCAGGTTGATGTGCTGGAGGCAGGGCCATGTCCAGGGTGACCTTGGGTGACAGGGGCTGGCACAGCCTCGGGAAGGTCAACAAAGGCAAATGCCAAGTCCTGCCCAGGATCACTCCAGCCTTGAGCCAGGCTAGGCTGGGAATTGCAGTGCCATGGGGGACAGGAATATTGGAAGTGGGTGTTGTTCCCCAGCAGGGTTGGTGCTTGTGCATTGGGATCTGTTTGCCTTGCTTCCAAGAAATAAATTCCATCTCATCACTGGAAAAGGCACCTGAGATCTGCCTGTTCAGGGAGGCAAGAATTGATATTTAAGGCTGGGTTTTAACTTCCCGTGTGCAGATTTTGTTTCAGAGGTAGATTGGGATTTTCGGGGGGGAGGGGGGAGTGTCAACCTGTGTTCCTGAACACGTCTTCCCTGGGACAGAGGTGGCAGTGAGATTTTTCAGGAGTGATTTTTGTCACTGGGACAAAAGGAACCAAACCAGCTGTGGCAATTCCACCTTGATAGTGGCTTTGGAGCTTTGTGGTGTTGCTCCCCTTTTTATTTTCCTTCTATTTTTTCTTAAACCAGAACAGTTTTCATGTTTTTAATGGAAAATTCTGTGTACTTTCACCTCAATGAATAAGGATAGTGTTAGCTTGGACATGATTTCACATTGAGCATTTGTGCTCCAAGTTGTAAAGTCATAATTTTCCACTGGCATATGTTGTAACTGTCAGGAATTATCCTTGAACTGCCTTCTGGGAAGCTAGGAATTTTTGGATATTTCAAAATTCCCTGATTCACCTCTTTGAGTGTTTAAATGTGACTCAATCCACCAACCAGTAGCAACGTGTTTTAGTATTTTACTAAGAATTTTTGATGGGGTGAATTCACTTTTAACCAAATTTTGAAATTGCCTTAATAACTCATGATAGTGAAAGAAGGGAAAATGGTTTATTCCTTTACCTTTTTGGTTTTTTTTTTCCATTCCTTTTCTCATTGTATCAGGGCTTTATGGATCTGCTCCCTGGCTCTGCATCACCTGATGTGGCTTTCACTTGCTGACAGTTCATAAAGCAAAGAGAAAATGCTGTTTTGATTATGAAACAAAGAGAAAATGATGTTTTGATTCAGTAGCCTCTCTGAAAAGGATTTAAAAAAGCCTTTTGGAGAGTCACCATCCCCGTGCAGTGTGTGTGAATATTAATTTTCCCCTGCTCCTTTCATCACCTCTCAGGCACTGAAAGGGTCAACTCAGCTGCTATCAGTTGTGCTGAGCTGGGAAATCCAGGCTTTGTAAAGCTGAGCACTTTGTTTTAGCTGTGCTTTTGTTAGACAGGGCTTGGGGGCTCTCAGGTCAAGGTCAGAAAAAGGTGTGTTCCTTTAGTCCAACCTTCTTTTTGGACGTTTCGGATACTAATTTGTGCTTTTCCTGGTGCTTTGCGTGGTCGTGGAAATCTGAAGGATTTTCTAATGGCATTAAAATTTGCCAAACAATTGCTCTGAAAGTTCATAACCTAAGAAATGTATTAACCCCAACTGCTCGTGCTGGGTGAGTTGGACCAATTTGCCAGTTAATCCTTTGGTTTTTTGGACCTTTATTGTGACCTTGTTCAAATGTGATTCTGGCCTTGTTGAATTTCTCAGCTTTAAATGGAAATACATTCACTGATGCAAATTTAACCCCTTCTTTTATTCAAGAACCCTGACCACAGGGTGTCTGTTTCCATTTTTGCATAGCTCTGCGTGGAGTTAAATTTTCATACAGCACCTAATTCCCTTTCTGATTTTCGGGGTGTCACTGGGTTTAACTGGTTTTACTGTGCAAGGTGTGACTTTCATCTTGAGATTTGTACAACTGGACAAATATAACACTATCGTATATTTTAATATTAATATATTGATTTTTCATGAAGGATGGCCAGCCCAAGACATTCAGGCACTAGTTTCTCCTATTTCTCTGTTGGAAAACTCCTTGAAGTCTCATTGTCCACTGACCTGACTCCTCCTTCACATTGTTATGCTGATTTGCAAGGAAAATAGAAAAAGATCCCTCAATATTTCAGAGCACCTGTTGTATTAAATTGACCTGGGTGATTTAAATACAGTCTTAAAAACTTACCAGTAACAGTTAGAGAACATTTCATTGCCTTATAAACCCAATTGTTTCATGAGATGAATGGATTTGAAATTCCATCTTGAGTGACAGTAAAGAACATCCCAGCTTTGCATGATAAATCAAGATATACAAACATGGAATTTGCTCCCTGATGCATTTATTAGTCAGCCTTTTCTTTTCCCCTGCTCAAAAGAGTTTTCTCCTGGGAAATTTGGCTACTCCAGGCTGTGATTTTTGTTCTGTTTCGTTATATATTTATAGTTGTTGTAGAAGGATTCCTGGATAAATTGTCCCAAGGATGAAGTCAGCTTTATGTTACCTGCACTTAACCATTTTGTTCATTCATCAAAACATAGATCCAACACAAATTTAGGTATACTGTAAATTGAATTATGTGCTGTCTTGCCCACCTGTTCTGTAAACCCCCTACTTAAAATACAAAAATTTAAAATGTAAAATATTTCTGATTGAAGGAGGTGCTGCTGTAAAATCCATTCTCTTTGTACCGGAGCTTGTGGTCGATCCAAGTCCAAGATTTCAGGCAGTTTTGGGAGTAAATTTGATTCTGATTTTGTTTTAGTTCCCTGGTGTAAAACTTTTCCTGGAGAAGGTTTTTAGGGATATCTCAGGCTTTTCCAGCATTGTTATGCCATCAGTTTAAATGGAATTTGATTCAGATGGGGGGGAAGACCTCAGGTAAAATAAATGTTCCGTATCCAGGTTGGGTGTAAACTGAATATCCTGAAAATTTACCTCTGATTACATGTTTTCCACTGCAGTTACCTGGGAATTGGAGAAGAAAGAGTTTCCAGATTTAGGTTCCAAAGGCAGCAGCTTGTTTTCTTTCACCTTTTCAACACTTATGGCACATTTCAGTTGTTCCTTGTAGTTATTTGTGCGGTTCTTTATCATTTTGGTCAAAAACCAAGTTCTTTTAAAAGGATATTTTGGGTTCCGGGTGTTTCCTAAACTGAGATTTGAAACAGGAGATCCTAAAAGAAACTGTTTTATAATATTAGGTGGAATACTTGGAATACTTTACAAAATAGTAATTTTTATTATTATTTAATAATTTATTATTCATATTGAGGTGTTCCATGGGTCAGTCACAGCCCTTGGTACCACTGAGCTACATGGGGGGGGGGGATTTGGGAAGTTTAATCCTTGGAGCTGGAATATGGCCAGATCTTCTGGGAAGAATTTTAAACAATCACAATGCTTTTAGATTTTTGTTTCACATCCTGTTGGGAAAAGTGAGCCTGTAACACCCATCAGAATGTGGATATTCCTCATGGTGAGATGGAGGAGAAAGAACCTGTCCAGAATTCCTTATTAGACGATGTTCCTGAGGATTTTTTTTTTTATTTAATTGATGTGCCACCAGAATTACTGTGTAACTAATTTAAATATAATTAGATTTTCCTTTTGCTCACGGCATAGCCTGAAGCTTGGTAGTTTCTTGTGTAGCTTGGAGAAAATAATTGAAGGAAATTGAATTTGTGGTGGGTTGGTTTAGGTATTAATGGAGTTTGTTTTTTTTTCCCCCCTCTTTCAGAGCCTTCAGTCAGAAAAGAGCTGCAATTGAGAAGGAATATGCACAGGTAGGTTCTGGAAGCATTTTAATGGTTGTGTTGTTTTTCTGTTGGGGTAATTTGTTCATCAGCAAATTTCCACAGTGTTTTAATTTATTTTTTCCATAAGTTAGTTCCTGTGAAAATATTGAAGTTCCTAATCAAATTGGTCTGTGCAGGGCTTGGGCCCATTCTGGGGTTCCATGACAGTTTGACTCAAAATTCTTGGGCCCAGAAGACATTTTTAACATTTTTTTTCCCCAGTTGTTACAAAGTCGGTCAACTCTTGGTGATGTTTTCTCAGAATTCAGTGTGAAACCTGAGTAAAAAAGTAAAATCAGGTCAATTAGAGGGAGAGGAAATGTGTTCTGGCACACTGGCTCCAAAATAAATTTACATTCACATTCCTCAGTGGGAGCAGCTTCTCATTCAGCTGAAATAAAAGCAGATTTGGCCTCCTGCTCGTGATAGGGAGTGGAATGAATTTTGATTTGTTGGGGAGAAAAGAGGCAGGATTGATTTTTTTTTTTTTTTTTCTCTCTGGTTCCAAAATTAAAAAGCATCTAATAAGGGGCAACCGCCTGTTTAATTTACAGGAAAGGCTCTTGGAGCTAAAGATTAAAAAGACATTAATTTATTTTCGAATAGATTAAAGGTGGAATAAAATCTGAGCTCGTGGGGGCTCGATATCCAATAAATACAACTGGAGATGTGCCTGATGGTGGAATTGATGTTGGGGCAGTGACAGGAGGGAAATGGGGGAGCACAGCCTGGCACTGGGCTGGGTCTAAGGGGAGTTTTAGGATGTTAAAAATCCTTTTAGTGCTGCATCACCCACAAAATAACAGAGCAAACACGTTCTGGGAGCTGGATTTTCTGGCAGGAAAAGTGGATTTCTGTGTCTGCCACGGGCAGGTTTTTGGGGCTGGCTTTTCTGCCCCAAACTTGTCTGAAAACGCTTTGTAAATCCAAGTAAATTTGTGCTGAATTTAATCCACTCGCTGACGACGTTCTGTAAGTTATTGGCGCTCCAGTTTTTCTTTGGACATGAATTTACGTTGGAATGTATCCATTCCATTGGCAGGTGAACTTGATTTGATGAAATATAGGGATTTTTCAGTGACAGGATCAATACCTGCCTCCTGAAACAGGGCTCCAAAGCAGGTATTGGGTGATCTTTGCAGTGATGGAGAGAATTTAAATTCACTTTTAATTCATGTCTCAGTGAGACACCGGGAATGTCTTTTACATGCAGAGACACAACAGTCGCTGCATTTAGGGAATAGTCGTGATAAATTGGAAAAATAATTATGTTCTCAGCTTTGGAAGGCTCAGGCTTAACAAGTGAGGCTTTCAGCTCCTTGGATTTAAACCCCCCCCCAGCTTTCCAGCAATGCAGCTGCATCGTTTGAGAGCCACTGAATGGCTGCTGGGATGAATGAAGGCTTGTGGGATCGCTTCCTTGGATCGCTGAGGAGCTCCAGGACAATGTGGGATGGTTCTTCCAGGGCCTCTAAAAGGATTTTTCTGTTCTGGAGGTGGTGGTAATAAAACTGCCCATGAAGCCTTTTTTGGGGAGACGAGTTGTGCTCAAAAGAAGTGGGAAGTGGCTTTCATTGATAATGGGATATTCCTTTAAAACCAGCGATAAAGGGAGCTGGAAATTCTCAGCCAAACCTTTTCACAGATTCTAACCAAATGCCTTTAGGAATTTAGAATATTCTTGGTTTTGGCAGGTTAAAAGGAGTGGAAGGGGTGGACAGGGAAAATAAGTTTCCCAGAACTGCAAGCTTTGCTGTTTTTTCCAACAAAATTGTGTCTTGGTGCCCTGCACGTGGGTGCCAAGTTCCCAAAAACAGAGGGCTTTTGTTGGGAGCAGGAGAACCTGTCCAAAGGCAAGGGAAACACCAGGTCAGTGTTTAGAACTTCCCCCTAATTATATGGGAAGTGCTGGGAATGGATGGGAGAAATTACAGGACCTGTGTTTAAATTTCTCTGTGTCTTATTTGGTCGAGGAGTTCCTTTTACAGAATGTTTTTCACCTTGTTGTACCCATTGCCACCCAAGTTTTTGTTGCTTATTGTCTGTCCCCAGTGGGTTCTTTCCTGGATTTTTGAGGCTGGAATAAATGAGAGGAATATCCAGTGTATCCCTGGGCCTGCAACTCGGCACTTTTCTGGATCAGTTGGGCTTGGCTCTTCCACTTGTATTTTCAGTGCTGCGTTATTTAATACACAAAGGCTCACCTTAATACTCCCAACCAAGAGCTCTCCTTTCCCACTAACAGCATGCCTGCTAATAGCATTTAAATTGCAATTTCATATTGTTATTATGAGCTGTTGTCCGTGATTAATGAACTGGAATCAGAGGCTGAGAATCCTTGTTTGGGTGAAAGAACAGCTTATTGAAGGTGTGCTTTTGCTGCTACCTACCAAAAAAACTGGTTTACTCAGCATGTTAATAAGGAAAATGTTGGGTTTGGGGGATTTTTTTTTTTTGAGATCATAATTCCATCTGCACTGTACATATTATTATTTTATATTTTTTATTGAAGAGACCAGTCTTTTCCTCTTGGTGTTGAGTGCTGGGAACACACAGATGACCTTCCTTGTCATCTTTGCTTGATGTTTCATTATCATTGTTTCGGAGTAAAACGGAGTAAAACCCCTTGGAATTTACAAATAACCTCCTCATTTCCCTGCATGTTAATGAGTTTTTAACTGTAGAACTTCAACTAAAGGCATTGACAGTGTGGAAAAAAGGTGTGAAAGTCCACTCCGTGAGCTGCTGCCTTTGAAATGAGGCTCGTGTAGAAGTTTCTGTTTGGGTTTTTTAAAAAAGGCAATAATTATTAGGATTTTTTTTCCTCCTCTCTGTGTTTTCTGGAGGTTAAATTAGTACTGAGGAGATGTGGGTGCTCAGGAAAAGCAATTATCTTATCTGGGATCAGAGAGAGTGGCCTCGGTGTTGATTGCTGTGGCAGTGAGAAACTTAATACATTTAAAACGTTTTAAAATGGGGAGAAAAGAAAAGGGAGGGGAGTTTCCATCCCCCACATTCCCTGTGTGGGTGCTGGGACTGAAGTACAGCGATGGCAATGATCAGGAAGAGCCTGAAAATAAGATTAAAGTGATGGCAGAGGGTCAGAGCAGAGGGGGAACAAGAGGAAAGGTGGATTTAAGCAGATGTAACATGATCACCTTCACCCATTTGCCTCACTAGCCTTGAAAAACCCACTTATTTCCACCCATCAAAATCTGTACCTGGATATTTTCTATAAAATTGGAACATTCCTGCAGCAATTTTTGTGTGTAGATAACGTGTGTGTATACACTTCATAAAGCACTTATTTCATGAATACATATAACATATAATTTATTTAATGGATCTAACCAACATTTATGGGCTGCAGTGCCCAAATATACTGGTTTTCTAGTGTTAAAAATCAAAAACAGAAGCTGATTATTTCTTTTACCCACACTCTGACAGGATGTTTCACTTCACATCCAGTGGCCTTTTTACCAATTTTGCAGTGGATTAAAATTGTAAGGGTTAAAATAAGAGATTTTTCTCCCCTGTATCTTATTCCCTGGTGCTGTGGCTCATTTTTCTTTCATTAATTGATTTGTCTTTATCCTGTGGAGACTGGAAAGGTGATAGTATTTCCCTAATTAGGCATTAGCAAAATTGGGGGCATTTTAGCCAAATATAAGTCTCTGATAGGACAGAAACAAGACTAAACTCTTGCAAATACACTGATTTATTGCTGCATTAACCACGAAAGCAGGAGGATGGGGGGCACTTGGAACAGGAACAGCTGGGAAACTTGGGAATGGTGCTGGAAGTAGAACCCTCAGCATGGAAAACAGTCCCAGGGGTGGATTCTGAAATCCCATGTGGCTGAAGAACTGCAGCTTGGCAAACACAGCCTGGCAATGGGCTCGGAGGGGAAAAGGTGTCCGGGTGTGTTCCAGGTCTTCCCTCTGTGGCACCTCAGGAAAAATCCTTGAGGTACCTACTCTGAAAACCCAACAAGCAGCTTTTTAGTAGTTACTTCTAATAGGTTTTTTTAATCTTCTTTTTATTTTTTCCCTATTTTTCCCTTTTCTGTTTTTTTCCTCTTTCCCCCATTTTTTGAATTTTTTCCCAATTTTTCCTTTCTTTTTCCTATTTTTTTCAATTTTTCAATTTTACCTTTTTTTTTTTTCCAGTGCCTAAAGGAGACCTGGAAAGGGTCTTGGGACAAGGGCCTGGAGGGACAGGATACTGGGAATGGCTTCCCACTGCCAGAGAGCAGGGTTAGATAGGATATTGGGAAGGAATTCTTCCCTGGGAGGGGGGGAGACCCTGGCACAGGTTGCCCAGAGAAACCGTGGCTGCCCCATCCCTGGAAGTGTCCAAGGCCAGGTTGGAGCAACCTGGGCTAGTGGGAGGTGTCCCTGCCCATGGCAGGGGGTGGAACTGGACAAGCTTTAAGGTCCCTTCCAACCCAAACCATTCCGTGATTCTATGACTCAGTTTAGGATATTTCTTTTGGATAATTGCTGGTGTTCTCTGAATTATTGTTTTGGTTTCACTGAGAGAGGAAAACCTGTGTTTCAACCTGAGTTACGAAGAAGTGTTTAATGAGTAACCACTGCAAGATTTTTTTGTTCCTTGCCCTGTTCCTGAAAAATCTCATCTATTTGGTGTGGAATGTGTGGATGCCTGTGACTTCAGACACACCTGGAGCCTGGACTGTTCTGTTAGTTTGCCTGAAATCTCAGCAGGATAGATTTTTCCGTTTTTTGGGAGAGGATCCATCCCCTTCCTGGTCCCTGCCTGACATCAGATCATGCATATTGATGTCCTGGCTCGGTCCTTTGAGCCCTGATGGGGCATAATCACCACAACTTATTGGCTCCAGAAAGGAAACACCTGCCTGGTGCTACCTTTGGATTCTATTCCCCATTCACAGCACCAGGATACCCATGAGGGGGGGAAGAAAATGAAGTGGAGGGCTCTGTAGCTATTCAGGGCATTCTTTCCAACAAAGCATGGAAATCAGTGGCCGTGAAGGCTACAAAGAGGGATCTGCTCCATCTCATAAATGGTTGGGAACACTATTGTGGATTTTACAATAACTTGTAGAGACAAGTTTGACAAATCAGGTGTTATAATGGGATTATTGGTACCATTCTGCACTTGTCACACTTCAAGCTCGTGGTGCACGTTCCCCTTTTTCCCCCCAAACAAGAAGCTCTTTTGAATTCTCAATATTAAATGTCCCTTTAACATTTAATATAATATACTTTCCATGGAACAAAGGCTGGGGGTCCATGAGCGACATTCCCAACAATATTATCGTTGACCTTCTCTTTTTATGGAGATTTTGCTTTCAGTCCTTCGTGTACTTTTTCATCTCCAAGAAACACATGGCAGCACTTAGAGCAAGGGGGGAAAAGAAGTCAGATATCTGATTTAGGTCTTGTCTCACTGGCTGCTCTGTTAAAAGAAAAATTAAAATGTCCTGTACTGCAATATTAAGTCCATTGAAAAAGAATTTTTAAAGGCAGCCTTTTAAAAATGCCAAGCTATCTGCTCCACTTTTTATGGAATTCTTTCGGTTAAAATAATATTTCCCTAAGAACAGAGGAGGACTGTCAGCTTCTATTTTCAGTGAAAACATCGAGTTCCTTATAAAGGGGTTGCTAAGCTTAGATTTACGCTGTTCCTACAAAGAAAGCCCTTCATGAAGAAACTCCATGTTTTGCTGAACTGATGCAAGCAACTTTCTCTTAGGCTGCTTTTAGCCCTTATTTTTCTTTCCGATTACTGTGCTCCCAAGCATCCACTGCCTGGAATTTGGATCCTTGGAAGTGGTTCTGCCTTCAGATGAAAAGCTTTCTTCTTCAGAGCTGCTCCTTTTTGCTTGGCCTTTCAGTTCCAGTGAAATCAGGATCTCTCAGCCTGTGGAGTTATCCAGGAGTTATCCCTGCTGTAGTTTGTGCGTGTGTTGGGAATTTTTTTGGACTATTTCAGCATTTCATCTCTTCTCTAACACATTCAATCCAAACAGCTGTCCTTCCCAAGAGCTGCTTTTCTCCTCCCCGTGATTTAAGGGGGCAGGAAAGTCACGACTCAAGGCTTTAAAAATAAACCCAGTGGAAACTTGGAGTAGCTGAGTCATAACTCTGAGCCACCAATACCCTGCAGAGTCGTTTCCGCGTCTTTTTGGGGTTCCTTTTTCATGTGTGTCTTTTCTTATGTCTTGTCCTGGGTATCCAAGAGGAAGACTTTTATTTCCTAGTTTTCCATACCTCATATGCATCTCATATTCATCTCGGAGTCCTTTGGGTGGAAGAGAATGCTGGAGGTCACCTCTTCCAACCTCCTGGGCTAACTGGAGTTCAGTGAGGTTGGTGAGGTCCTTGTTCCTTTTAAGCTTGGAAAATCTTAGAGCGTGTTGATTCCCAAACTACATCCCTTGGGAAGAATGTGTTTTCATTCTCATGGATGTTTGACAGCCCAGGTCTTGCCTGAACCACCTCCTTGGCTGTTTGTGCCGCTCTGTTTTCCCAGTTCCCTGGGAATGGCTATGCCTTGTTCTTCTCCTGCCCTTGCTTCCAGCTTTTGGGATGGTACCAGTTCCTCGGGAGCGAGGGAAATGCATCCTGGTTGGCAAACACTGCTGGAGATGGCTCTGATGTGTGTTTGGTGCTGTTTGTTTGGGTTATTTTTAACTCCCCAGAGCTTTTAGGTAAGAATATTTGGCGGATGAGCATCACCCATCATCCCTTCCTCAGATTTTCTAGCAGACCATAAACAACTCAAAATCCATTTGTCTCAACTTTCTTTTGCCTTCTGTTTGCACTTTCTCTAGATCTGCGTTTTTTCTGGAGCCATTACTTCAAAAAAACTTTGTATTCCAGCATAACTCTGCTTCTTTACTAGTAAGCACCTTCTCTGTTACAACCGAAATTAGGAAAACCCAGCAATCACTGCTTTGCCTGAGAATGGTACTGAGATGTAATTTATAAAGAAAACTATGGTTTAAAAAAATAATCCTCACAGTAAAAAAGGTGTGTAGGATTTCATTCTTTGCTTAGTTCAGTTGGTTAATTCAGCTGATTACATTTTCTGCAGTTCACATCGTTCAGCTGGTTTTCAAATGTTGGGCGCACAGAGGGAATTTGTGAGAGTTTTTACTCCTTTCCTCTGCAGGACTTTTAAAAAAAATAAATGTGTGATTGCACCTTCTGCGCAGTAACTACAGTGGTTGGGGTTATGTGTGACTGTATTTTGGATAGTGACATTTCTGAGAAGTTATTCTTCTTTTTCACATTTCTCAGATCATGTTACTTTAATTTTAACTGTTGAAAAGATCTCCACTTATTAAATTTTTTTTTTTAAAAAAAAAAAGGTAAAGCTCGTTTTATTCACTGTTCAGTAATTAAAATTAAAATTAAAATACGTAATTTGTGTGTACACCGTAAAAGTGCTTGAATGTAGTTTTGCAGGAGCAACCTGTCATCCTTTCCATTCTGGATGGAATCCTTTTCCATTCTGATCCCAGGGATCCAGTTTTCGTGCCTGACATCCGGGAGTTTATTGGATGGATATAATGTAAACTGGGCAGAGCTTCTTGGCCGCTGAAGTTGTTTGTCTTAGAGGGTTATTTTAAAGGTTCAGTAGATGTGTTCTAAAAACTAAACTCCCTTCTTCCTCTTTCCAACCTTGGAAGTTTTGCTTTCAGACCTGGATAAACCAGGATGTGTTGACAGCTCGAAGAAGAAAAACCCAACAGAGAATGTTTAAGTCGAATCTGCCACAAATGATTATTCAGTGTCAGACCCTACACACACAAGTTGACTTGTTCACACAGATAAAGGCCTTTTACCAGCTAGTCCTGCCTGCATTCCCAAAAAGGGAGAAAGGAAAGAAGGATGTGATCCAGCAAAGCAGGCAGCTCTATCTACAGCTCACTCCTTCAGTAAATATAGGAGGAAACGGGCAGGATGTTTCTCGCACGTTTTGGGGAAATAAGTCTTGTTCTTCGTGTTCACTGCAGGCTCTGGAGCTGCAGATGTGCAGCAATATATAAGATTTCATTTAAAATCAAAGAGATTTTTCCCATATGTAAAGGAAATGTTGCACAACATGAACAGAAAAGCAGTTTCACATCAGCTTTTAGATGCTGGGAGGTTATTTCTGGTAGTCCACCAAATGACAGCTGTTGCCTCAAACGTTTATTGTTATATTTTTTGGTCTGGGTGGCAGTGAAGCCTCATCTCAACTGGGTCATTCCTTTACACGTTGTTTTGGAAGGAATAACTAACTGAACAGCTTCGTGCTCTAGATGAGGGAGAATGTTGTCCAGCTGGATTCTGGAAAATAAACCAATATATGGATATATTGGCCTGTATCTAATCCATATGGATGATGGGCTCCACTTGTTTACTGGATTGGTGCAGTCGCTGAAATAAAAATTAAACAAACCCCTCTGTGAAAGTGTTGCACCTTATTTCAGTGGTGTTTATTGAGTGTATCAGTTACACCAGTGCACTTGAGGAAGTGGATAATCATTTTTCAAGTTTTTTCTGAGAAAAATCAAATTAGGCTGTGCAATAAGCTTTATACTGGGAGATTTCTATAGATTTAACAATGAATGAACTTCTGTTCTATTGAGGAAACATTTTAAAATGTGATTTGATGAGTAAATTAGTGACACTATAAACCGAAAATCCAATGTAAGTATAGTGCAGGAACAATTCATAATGTTAATTTGCATTTTAATGTAGAAATGTAAAACATTCTTTTCAGTCACTAAAATTGTGTTGAGATTTTCTAATTATTCCTGCTCTCCCTCTCTTACTTTTCAGTATTATTTTGTATTTTTTGCTGGGCGGAAACTGCTCATGAGAGAGACTGCTGCTCATTTCCTGAGCAGTATGCTCAATACACTGATCTTTGCGGTTTAAAAGGTAGTTTGTCATCTTTTTAACAAGAATAAAAGCATATTTCATACTGCTTGCAAACAGAAAGTAATTGAGTAGGAGGAAGCCTACAGATTTGTGAAAAAAATAAAAATAAAAATCCCAGCACTGGTTTTTCTTAGCTCTGATTGTGTCCAAATGTGGCTCAAAGCTTTTTTTTACCTTTACAAGTCATAAAGAGGTAATTAAAAAAAAAAAAAAAAAATAGTAAACGCTGGTCACATTTTTTTTGAGATGTGAAATCTGTGAGCTCCTGGATTTATTCCTGTCCAGGATGCCGAGTACATCTGTGTTGGCTTTTTGATTGTCTGTCCAAATAGGCCAGCCAAAAATTTGCATTTTTCCTATCACATGGGTTTTCTCGTATTTATAGCAGTGCCTTGAAAGATATTTTCTGTCTGGTGCTGGGTTTCTGGTTTTATTTTCTTGATAATTTATGGTTACTTAAAATAGAGCAAAGAATCTCTGTGAACACCCTCAAGTAAATGTGGGTTGGGGTGAGATTTGTGAGTGGGATTATTTTTTCTGCATGTTCATAGAAGTGTCTTCTGGATACAACAAATCTTCTCTACCTTTTTAAGAGAAGTTAACAAAAAGAGAACTGTTATCAGGTGTAACGATGCTAAAATTTTTGAATTTGGTGAAAACTGGGGGTGGGAAGCGAACTTTTGGGTCAATGCACCCATTTTTAGGCCTTTGGTTTTGAAATATGCACACAACAATATTTGGTGAAAATTGAGGGGGGAAAAGTGAACTTTGGTGCTCTTGAGTCCATTTTTAGGCCTTTGGTTTTGAAAACATACTGTAAATAAATACATAACAGTATTTAGTGAAACTTGAACTTTGGGGTTCATGGGCCCGTTTTTAGGCCCTTGGTTTTGAAAACATGCTACAAATATTCACATAACAATATGTGGTGAAAATAGAGGGGGGAAGCAAACGTTTGGGTCAGTGTCCTTGTTTTTAGGCCTTTGGTTTTGCAAGTGTACTGTAAATAAACGCATAACAATATCTAGTGAAAATTGAGGGGGGAAAAGCGATCTTTGGGGTTGATAGGCCCATTTGTAGGCCCTTGGTGTTGAAAACATGCCGTAAATGTGCACATCAGAATATTTGGTGAAAATTGAGGGGGGAAAAGTGGAGTTTTCAGAATGGATGAGCTCATTTGTAGACCTCTGGTCTTGAAAACATGCTGTAAATCAACACAACAACATTTGGTGTAAATTGAAAGGGGAAAAGCAAACTTTTTGGTCAATGTCCTTGTTTTTAGGCCTTTGGTTTTGAAAGCGTGCTGTAAATATACACAGAAGAGTATTTGGTGAAACTTGAGGGGGGAAAATTGAACTTTGAGGTCAGTGCAGATGTTTTTAGGCCTTTGGTTTTGAAAACATACTGTAAATATGCACATAAGAATATTTGGTGAAAATTGACAGGGACAAGTGAATTTTGGGGCTGATGAGTCCATTCTTTGCTCTGTGTGAGTAAACTGAGCTCTTGATTCTTAAAAAAAAAAAACCAAACCCTCTTATTATATGTTTTTGCAAGTTCATATGACTTATCTACATCTTCTGTTTGGGTTTATCCCCCATGTGTCTCCTGCATTAACAAATGAGGCGAAGAGCTTGGAAGGGAGAAATGTTGAAAACATCCTTCCGAATTATTTTTCAGTTCCTAAAATTTGTGTTCTTTTTATAAGCCATGAAGCTGAAGTGAGGCTCGACTTCCAAGCTGAGAGATTAAATGTAGCTAAATTTGAGTTGCAGACTATAGCTAAAAATAAAATACTCTCTGCTTTGCAAAAATGACTTTACACTCAACAGTGGTATTTTCTCCACCAAAACCATCTACACTAAGCAAGCTGTAAAATTCCACCAGCTCCAAGCCTCCCAGTGTTGTGTATAACAGGAATAAACAGGTTTACTCTTTCAGCCACTTTCTACTGTTGTGTTTGACAGAGTTTCTCCCTGATTATTCTCCCAGTTTATCCAGGCTCAGGAGCGTGAAATGTTCGCTGATTCATGGCAGGATTAGGAAATGCTGAGGAAGCACTGCTGGAATTTAGACTTGGTGTGAGCACGAGTGTGGCCTGATGGTATCAGCGTGTGTTCAGCACTGGGGGGTGCAGGAACAGGCCCTGCTGTTATTCAGATTTTCTGATACATTCTGTGGATTTTTGGATGGTTTATGATCTTTCTGATAGTATTTAAAGCTTAAATTGCAAGCGTTCAGCACTTTTTAAAAGCATTTTGCAGTAAAGACAGGAGAACATCTGAGCTGCTGGTTGTGTGTTGTCCCCAGCCCTGTCATGTAATATTGCCTGGTTTTCCTTTACTTGGAGTTAGGATTGAAAACACAGCACCAGCTCTTCTTGGAGTATCACCTGTGTTGGCTCTCTTTATTTTTCTCAGATTCGTGCTGTTAAAATTCACTTTGCATTGCCAGTTTCAGGGGAAAATCATCACAAATTGCTTTGGCTGCTGCAGTTGAGTCTTTTGCAGGTGGTTTTGTGGGTTAGAAATCCCGCTGCACTCAGGTTATCAGAGAGGCAAATCACCACTTTCTATATGATGTCAGGGGTTTAAAACCATGACTGGAGGCTACTGGGATGTTTTTCTACCATTTAAAAAAAGAGCAACCCCAACCTTGGAATGAAAAGAACTGGTGCCTTCCCAGCCAGCCTTTGTTATCCAAGAAACACCTTCCACTGGTGTACCTGTACTGGATGTGTTTAATCAGCCCTCTTTGAGGGCTGCAGGAGATACCCTTTAAATCAAAGATCCTCTTGTTTCTTGTTTTTGATATCAAGCTTCAGCACAGGAATTGACAGATTATCGAGGTGCTGTTATTTAGTATTGTAATACTAAATAATTATTGAGGTGCTCTGGGAGAACTGCCTCTTTCCTGAAGAAAGGAGTTTGGCTTGCCAAATGATAAACTAAAATAAATAGCATTTGCACAGCATTAATAGGCTCCATTGATTTTCTATCTCAACTTTTCCTCTGTTTTACTTCTCTGTGTTTTTAAAACAAACCACTTCCACTGTAAACAAAATAGAAAAGCAGTTTTATATTAAATTCCTTTCCCTGCCTAAGTGGTCGATGGAGCTGGTAACCAAGTTACTAAAGAATCAAAAGCAGGGTGGCTTTTAATTAAATATAATATGGCAAGGTGCCCAGAAATTTCACTGCTGTGGGAGTCGGGAATGACAAACAAAATGAAGAGCTGCCACTGCTGCCTTTCAGAGTGTCTGCAAGATGTATTTGCTTGCATGTGCAGATAAACTCCCAAATACTAATAAAAATGAAACTACACAGAGCAGCTACAGTGCCAAGGTGACCTTGTGCCTGGGTTTTTCATAATCTGGGGATGAGCCGTGATCAAATTTCAGAGAAAGCAAAAGAATGGGATCCAAACTTTGATGAAGAAAAATCCTGCAGGGTTTTAGGGTGGTATTGAAAGGCGAGAAGCAATTTAGTCCCATGAATTGCCCCTCCTTTAAATCATTTTTTTATCATCCCTACTAGTGTGTGGGCTCATTAAATTACTTATCTGATGCTGCTGAGGTGGTTAATGTGTGTATTTCGGTGGTGTCTTTGTTTTTCTGATTCTTGATTTTTCTAAAAGCTTTGCCATTGGTGTTTCAGTTTTGGTCATCCCTGGCTTTTCTTGCCCATATATTGAATATCTCGGGGAGGGAGTAAATGATTTCAGTGAATCCTCTTTTGCTGTATTTAAGTGTACAGGGTTGTGACTTCAGTCCTGCTATGGGTAGATCTTCCCTGCCTTTAACCAGCACTGTATTGGCTTTTAGTATCTAAATCTGGCTTTTTGTCTCTCTTGCCCAAACAAATTAGGCTCTGATTTGGAAAAGAGTGAGATCTCATCTTTCTCAGTGATCATTTTTTCACGTTTCACATACGTTTTCACTCATTTTTGCCACTTTATTATTGCCAGAATGCCTTTCTCGGTTGTCAAAGTACTAATATCCCTCATAGAGCAACAGAAATGAGTTGAACAAAAACTTCCTTTCAGTATTTAGGGCAATACTTGATACAGATTCCTGTGCTTTCCTTCTACACAAGTGTTTTTCTGTCTCATTTGTTAAACTCCTTGTTTGTGAAGCTCTGAAGTACCGAGACCTTGTGTATAAACTCTGATTTTAGTTCACTTCTCTCAATCTCTTGCCTATTTTGCCCTCAGTGATAGTGAATTCCTGCAGCTGCCAGGTCACGCCATACTCCAGTTATCCTGGCTATTGGTGGCTTTATTTGTGTTGCTTCCAGGTAGGAAATCTGTTTCCTTCTGTGTTTGTCCAGCACTATGTAAATTTGCAACAATATCTAAATGTTTTCTAATGACCAGGCCCTGGGGAAGTTAATTAAGTCCCGTCAGAGCAGAGCTTGACGTCTTGTGTTCAAACCCACAGGTTTTCTATAAAGGAGTCAAAATGAAAAACCTGATAAAGAAAGGTTGGAGTGGAGAGATGAGACCAGACTGCAAATTTGGGCTAAAGAAAAGTTGTTCTTTTAAAATCTTTTATTTCTCGGTGCTGATTTCAATATGAATGCAGTTCACTTCGCTTCTGATTCTGTTTCACATCTTTTAGAACCAGATTTTGTTGGCTTTTCTCAGCAGAATTTTGGTGTATTTGCTTAAAACAAGACTTGGGAAAGCCCATCTGCATTCTGCAGGCTCTGTGTCAGCACTCGCTTCTTTTTGGCTCCAGGAATTCCAGTGAAAAGCATTTTCCTCTGCAAAAACTCGGAATTTTAGACACAGTGGGTAAAATACAGTCCTGAATGGAGTTAGTTTTATTTTTTTTCTAAGTGATGTGTTTAATTTTCCTGCTTGATCTCAGTTTTAAAGCTTTAGTCACATCTTTGTGTCTGGGATTAATTTGACTTGGCACAGTGCAGTGTCTCTGTCTCCCAGGAGCAGCTGATTATTTACAATGAATTTTGTTTCCCTCTTCTCCCTGGGACTTGTGGCAAAGATTTTTTTTCTCCTCAACTCTGAATAACAGGCAAAGAGCAAAAATATTTTAAGAATTAATAACTCAGTTACCTGTGACAGCTGGAAACTCAAACATGACTCACCTTGTAATGAGTCCAAAAATCTTTATTTACTAGGACACCTTTGGTTTGCAGGAGAAACCTTTGAATAATGAATGGTGGCACCATCTCTGTAGCTGTACAGAAAATATTAGGCCTGCAGTGAAACAAGGAGTTGACAAACATATGTTAATTATATGCTAAATAATCATATGGGTTTTCTGTGCCAAAGAAGGGAAGCAGCAACTCATGTGATGTGATTTCTGGTCATGGGTATGGGAATTTTGGATGGGAAAAAAGGTCAGAAGACTGAGGGTTGGACTCTATTAAACCTGGATTTTTTCCCCCTTTAGGAAACAGCATTGTCTCTGTCCACTTATTTAAATTCTAAATGCTTTTTGGCCTTCTGTCTACATGTTTCTTTGTATACCTGGAACAAAAGACCAACAATAATTAGTATATAAAATCTCCTTAACGGGAGAGCAGAACTTTTAGTAAAATCCAATTATGTACCATCATATATTAAGCTGGTAGAGATATTTTTATATACCAGAATTAATGCCATGACCTGCAGGCATGCTTTAATTAAAATGGGAAATGTGCATATTATTTTAGCCATTTTACCCGATTATTTTCCTGAGTAAGTCTAAAGTTCAGTTGTAGGATAATCCCCATCCTCCAAAGACGCAGCGAATTGCACCTGACAGTGGACAAGAGTTGGAACTCCAGAGGGAGTTTGCAGTAAATCAGGGTATGTTCCTGAGGCTGTCCAAGGCTTCCTCTCCCACAGAATTCCCTCCAGTGAGTGTTGGCACCAGCAAGGCCCAGAGCAACCAAAAAAGTGTCAAGAATGAAGATCTACAACAAGCACAGATGGAAAGAGCCAGATACAGGAAAGCTAACAAAGGAGTTGGGGGGTGGAATTTTGTCTGAAGTGAATGGTGAAGAGCTGTGGAACAGCATAAAAAATGAGATTATAGGAATGGCTGATCAAGTTTTGGCTTACCAGGCCAAGACAAAGGAGTGGAGGTGGGTGAAGAATGATGAGCTGCTGAGCTG
The DNA here is from genome assembly GCF_003945725.1 of Corapipo altera. Lineage (NCBI taxonomy): Eukaryota > Metazoa > Chordata > Aves > Passeriformes > Pipridae > Corapipo > Corapipo altera. Next base: position 2,475,913 of record NW_020884934.1, on the reverse strand, counting down.
GAAAGGGTTGGAACTTGCGGGGGGGGGGGAAGGAAAAAAAGAGATTCAAGAGATGGCCCAGATAGTTGGTGTTGAAAATGAAAATATAGAAATGCCTGGGTGGGACAAGAACGCTCAGAGAGCGGTGTGTGGAGAAACAGGGAATCAGTTGTATCCCAAGGTGAGGGAAGTGTGAAGTGGAGCTCTGGAATCCAAGCTGTCAGTGCTGAAAGACAAGTGATAATTGAGAACAAGCAAACACACAAAAGAGGGAGTTGAAAGATATTTGGATCTGCAGAATGCCCAGAAGCCAACAGGCTGATCCCAGAGAAGCTTTCTCCGGGAAAGAGGGAGAGAGGATGGTGGAGTTGCTGGGAATGCAAAGGAAAAAGGAAAAACAGGAATTCTGGGTGTCAAAATAACCATGGAGTAATTCCAGTCAGACAGGAGGTGTGATAAGGGCTGTGTACCTGTGATGAACTCATGAGCAAGAGCCTGCACTCCACATGGAATTTATAAATCCTGTGGAAGGAGGAAAAATACCAATAATGTGGAAGGAGGATTTGATTAAATCGCTTGAAACTGCCCAAGGAATTCTTTTGAATGGAAGTTCAGGGCGAAGGCTTTCAGTTGTCAGGATCTCAGGGGAGAGGAGGTGGTGATCAGAACTGGAACCAAACTTCCAGCACCTGGGAAAGCAAAGCATGTGGCCTTTGGAATCCCGGCTCAAGGGTTAGGTGGTGTTGAGGCAAGGCATAAAGAAGCAGAAATAAATAAGTTCTGAAAGGCTATACTTTGAAAAGTAAACAGAATTAAAAACTGCTTCCTGTAGAAATTTTTATCTTTACTAGTTCAGATTCTAGGGCTGGAATAGGGAGAAAACCTGGGAAATGGAGGAAGTGTTGATCTTTAAGTTATAAAATACAGATTATCCTTAACACTGTTCCTCTAAGTTATCCTCACAGACTTTTAGGCTTCCTCTAGCTCTGATTGCCATATCTTTTTGTGGGGAAAGAAGGAAGATTTTTATTTTTGGATCATGTTGGATCATGTTCGTTTGCGTGTTCATTCCCAGTCTTTTTTGAATCCTGGGATTCAGTGGGACAGCAGCAGGAGAGATGAATTATCTACATGAGCACTTAGGTGGAAAACTGATATTTGGGAGAGGTGAAAAGCTTTTGATGTGGAAACGGGATGGGTTTTGAGGAGCTGTGCTTGACGTGTAAGAAACCTTCCAGTAGTTTTTAAGAATCAAATTGAAATCCCTTTATTATTTTGTTATTATTGTGTGTTTTAGGAAAATCTCTTTAAATTAATAATCACTGGAGGACTGAAGTGGAGCAAATCCATTGCCTCAGATTTCATGTTGGTTTTTGGGTTTTTTTAATTACTCTGTGGCTAAGATATAGGATTGGGAAAAAATCCAGGCAAAATCCAAGTTGATGTGCTGCCCGTCTCCTCCTGTCCGAGCATCCCATCCCATCCCTGTCCAGCGCTGTATCCCAGCTGAGAGTTGCCGTCTTTCTTTGTCCCTGGATGGAATACGAGGGAAAAGGCAGGTCGAAGAACACCTTTCCCGGGCTCTGAAGTGCAGCCGTGAGCCCTGGGATATCCACGCTCCCACCTGGAAATCGCGGCACTGTCCCGATCATCCCGGGCGCTTCCCAGCCTGGCCAGGGAATGTGTCGCTATCTCCCGTTCACATTCCCTCCCTTCTTTCTCTCTTGGGTTTGTTTTCCACATGAGTGGGAAACAATTGCTTCTTCCACATGGAGCCCTTCTCCCCATTCCTGGGAAAATAGCAGGGAATGGGGAGCATTTGCATAATCGTCTTTAGGGCTATTGTGGGCGGGCTTTGGATGCCGGCACGGAGCTGCAGACTGGCCACCTGTCCAGAACAAATGAACTTAGCTTTTGTATCACGTTATCTGCTTTGCCACAGGGTTATTTTCGTGTCATGAATAACTCGATTAAAATATTATAAACCCCCATCGTTCAGCAAATGTTTGAAACCCCCCCTTCAACAGCCCACCCCGGCTCAGAGGGGGAGAGAATTTCCTCTTTCTCCTCTGGCCCAACTATATTTTCAGGCTGCCTCTGCCATAGTTTTATAACTGCCTTTGTGAAATTATCCTCATGAATATGAATTAGGGGTGTGGGAAGGGGAGGGGGGGGAACCCAGCCCCAAACCTCCAAATGATTTGCATTCATCCTCGGATAAATGATAAATTAAGTGCTGGCTAATGTTTTCTAATGGTCCATTTCACCTACGGCAAACAATTCAGGGAACAATTGGGTTCGGGGAGGGGGGGGGAAGGAGAGGAGGGTGGGGAAGGGTACTGAGGACACCACCCCTGCCAGGCCTTCAGCCCCACGATTAAACTGCTTCACCATTCCCAGATTTGACTTTTGTGGGTCTCGCCTTTAATTCTTCCTCTCTTGTACCCCTGGGACTGAAGGTGCAGTAAAAACCTCGGTTGAATTTCTGCTTTTAAAGAGGATATGTGGGGTTTTTTGTGTAGGTTTGGGGCTTTTGGTAGCCGAGGTGTGGGAAGGACAAACTCCCAGTGCCACGTTTTTATTGCACGTCAACCTTTGCCCCGAGAGCGTCTCCATGTGCCAAGGCTGAGTTTTGATTGTGAGAAAGCAAAACAAACCCTTCCATAGGGTGGGGTGGTTTTTTTTTTTGGCCACAAATAACACCTAAGTTAGGTTTCCATATTACCCATTTTACTTTCATACTTGGATCTTTTACTGCCGGGATCTTTTGCCTGTGTTAAAAAAAAACTGGCCAAATTTTGGCCGAGTAAATTGTGAATCAGAGGGACGTGGTTTTATTCTTTCCAGGAGCAATTACAAGTAAGAGATTCGTTAAACATTAGAACATTATTGTTTTAACTGGTTTTTGAGCCCTCAGTGCTCGACAGTTCCTTGGAATTCCTGATTTGCTGGTTGGTGGCAGTCGATGAAAGGATGAGAATTTCATTCTCCTACCTTGTTTGGCTTCTCTCTCATTCCTGGTGTACATGTCCCATGGATTGAATGGATCCAGAGCTGCTCCCGTATTTCCCTCAGTCAGCAATCCCTTGGGAATGCTCCTAATGAACGTTGTATGTTACTATTTATGGGTGTCCGGAGCATCAGCTCTGCAGGTGTTGGAATTATTGTGGAATTTGCTCTGGAAACTGCATGGAAGGACTGGTCGATCAGTCCCTCAGGTTTAAAACAAGCCCTGAATATCTGCTGTGGATCTTCTGCCGAGGGAGAACATTAAAATCAGGCAGTTTGCTGGAATGAAAAGGAATTTCATTACAGTGAGAGACGGTTGGCAGGGAAGAGTAAATATTGAACATCTGTAAATTAAGTTTAGAGCCAAGACTTCCTACTTCAGCAGTTTAAAATTTGCACAGAGTGGGAATGGATGATTTGTTTCTGCATTTGATAAAATGATAATGGTGTTACTTACCCAGTTTAAGAAAGAGTGATTTTATTTGATTTGCAACCCCTGCAGTAGTTTGTAAACAGTGAGCCATCAAAGATGTGTTTTCTCTGCCTCAACTGTGTTTAAAAACCAACAAATTAGTGAACAGGAAAATCTGGGTTTGCTGATGAACTGCACATGTTTTTTTAATCTCATGCTGTTTTTTTCCTTTTTTCCCCCTCTCTCTCCCATAATAACTGGGAATTGATTTCCCGTTTTACACTTTCTCCCTCTGAGGGAAGAGTTCCCTGAATGCCATCCCAAGTCTCTGATTTACAGCCGGCGTTTACAGGAGCAGTTCTGCAGCTACGCCTTCCTTCGGAGGGTTTAAAGCCGACTGCAATCCCATTCCTTTCTCCATCCTTTCTGGATGGGGTTTCCTAGGTTTTCCGGCTGTCAGCTTGCTGCTGGAGCTGCGAGGTTTAGGATGTTGTGTGGGGCTGGGAATCTCCCTCTTTGTTTTCCCGTTAGGAGCCTGACCTCTGGTACCTCGCTGGAACAGTAGAGAGGACTCGGCTGAATAATGGGCTGTGCTCAAAGTGCATCCAGCTGGAATTGCGTCCCGGGCTGGGGGCAGGGAGGGCTGGAATCTTTGGATGCCATCATGAAGCAATTAGACAAGCTACTTAATAATTTATAGCTTGCTGTCTTAAGGGTTGGGAGCGTTTGGGCTGAGGAGGGTTTTGTTTAACCTTTCAGGGCTCACTCTGAATATGGAGGTTAGAAATGATTTTCCTTTGAAGGGAATCCAGGAGCAGATGACTTTGTCATCTATTAATTAATGCTTTGTCTTGCTGTCTAAACAGAAGAGTTTGCTCAGATCTCTCTGAGCTTCAGGACAGAAAAGCCTTTGGGAAGCAGGAAACAAACAGGAATATTTTTCTTGCAAATCTTGTCATTGTTAAATTCTTTTTGGTTGAATTTCCTTGTAACTTGGTGACTTTTTATTATTTATTATTTATTATTTATTATTAGATTTATCATTAGATTTATTAAATTTATTTATTCTTAGATTTATTGTTAAAGTTATTATTATACTTATTAAGTATTATAGTTGTGAAATATATAGTTAAATGTATTCAATTTGTTATTAAATTTATCATATAATTATACGTATAGAATATTAACTTGTATGATTTTATGTATATAATTCATAATGGAAATTTTGTCATTAAATATAATATTTAATATAATACAACATTTAAAGTAACTGTAATATTTAATGGGAAAATGTAAATATATGTATCTAAATATATATTTAGATATATCTATTTATATGTGTGTAAATATATATACACACACACACAGAAACTGGGAGGCATTTTGATGATCACATTTAATAACTGTTTCTTTGGCTTATTCCAGTTATTGAAAGGCTGTATTCAAGATTTAGCCCCTGATTTGCTTTCATATTGCTTTGAATTCAGTTCTGAAGAACTGCACAGTTCCCAGAATTACAGTGTGGATTCGTTTTTCCCCCCTTTATTCTTTATTCCCTTTTTACCATCAAACTCATCTCTTTTTCCAAGGACTCCTCCCTTTGGGGGAGCTTCATTGCACAGTCTCTTGCAACAAAAAATGTTAAATTTAATTGTTTTTTTCCTAAAAGCTTGCAACCTTCACGCTTAAATTCTCCCAAAGCTCCTTACTCACACTTTGCTTAATAGAACTCTTTGGATAATACTATTTTTACTTTGAAATCTTCCATTTGTGGTCATTTCAGACATCTCTGATTTATTTTACCAATAAATGAATAACTTTTGGGCTCAGGAGCTTGTCTTGTAACTAATAGTTTGCACACAAATAAAAAGATTAACTTTGCTTTTTTAAGAAGAAGAACCCGAAGAAATTCAATCCAAACAATCATAGTTTGTAGGATTTCAGTCTTGTGGGGTTTTTTTTCTCCTGTTTTTTTGACTTGACCTGGAAGCAGACTCGGGAGTTGGGAAGCACGTGATCCGTTTGCTTTTAACTGGGCATTTGCTCGCTTTCCTTAATTTGTGGCAGAACCTTAAAAACCCTTCTGTCTAAATATCAGAAGAAAACAGGACACTGCACAGCTCTGGTGAAAAATTGGCCACGAGCCATCAAGAAAGCAGAGAAAATTCCCAAACGCGCCGATCCCAAAAGATCGCAAAGGGTTTTTTCGCTTCTCCTGCCTTTGGAATCACCCAAAGCCAGGAACTCTGTGCCTCTCCATGGCTTAATTTTAGTTTTAACTCAGGACAGAACTCAACACAGACTTCACAAGGGCTTCTCAGGTTCTGCCACCAGCTGAGGGAAGGCAGAAGATACCCGGTTAGGAGGACATGGACCATATGCTTCCCAATCCGGAGCTGCCAACCCAACTCCTTCCCTGTTGTGTCCCTGACTCAGAGAGCAGATGGTTCCTTTCCCCCAGCACTGGGCACTTCCTTCTTTCGGTTGTTCTGCTTGTCTGATTATACCAAATCCATGAGGTTTTATATAAATATATATATGTGTGTGTGTATATATAGCTCCTGTGGGTGGACCTATACTTAGCAAAACTTGAGCCTGAATAAATCCATATTTTAAGCACCCGAAGACAATCTTTTTTTCTTTTCCTTCTCCTCCACTCGATTTTCTGCACCTCTTTTTCTGAGCAGAGATTACCTTGCTGATTTTTTTTTTTTCCTGAGCTGTTCCTCTTAAATTCTTTCTTAAATGAGCAGGAAGGAAATATTTTCCTCCTTTTTTTTTTTTTCATATGAACAAAGTCCAACTGAGTCGGACTCGGATGTTCTTGGCAGCTGTTTATAGAGTTGGCTTGTCTTATAACTTCAGAGAAAAATTGCTTTCTAATAGACTGTTTTTCCCTGCTTTGGCACCTGTGTCCTGGGTTGTGGAAGGGGTTTTTTGGCTCCAGATGTTTGAACATGAACACAACCTTTACCATCTCGGCAGGATTGCTGCCAGCTCTTCCTGTGTAAAACAGAGATTTCTTTTTAAAAAATAATACCTCAAAACAGCAAATTTACCCCGTCAAACAGCAGTAAAGAGACTTTAAGATCAGTAATATTTTACTTAAAATTTGATATCATTTGTATGTCTGTGTTTTCTTATATTTTGTCTCTGCTGCTGTTTGATTTATAAAGGGCAGAACAAAACCACAGCAAAGCCCTGGAAATACTTCTAAAGAGCAGCTGCAGGAATGTGGATGTCATCCCAAAAGGTTTTTCCTATAGGATATAGGAGGGCAGATGTTCAGGAATGTGCTTTGCATGAGGGAATGTTGTTGTGAAATTCCATTCTGCTCCCACTCAGGGTTCATTTGAAGCCTTGGGAAGGTGGGAAGTTTTATAGTGGAAAACGAGGGAATTATAAAAGCAGTTATCCCTAAAAATCACTGCTACTTTGGAAAAGCTGGGTGTGAGCTTTGGGGCCACCTTTCTTGTGGAATGCTGGGATCAGCGATCCCCTTGAGACGTGGTTTAATTATTTACAGCAGTTCTGGTGTGGAATGTTCACCTGGGAGCTTCTCACGGCGAAGTTGTGTGGCTCCACAGAACGTGGGCATTGTTTATTTGGGGAGAAAAAATACCCAAAGATTTTTAGGATTTTCAGGGACCTAAAATGGAGTTGTTTTAGTGGCTCCACCAGGGCAGTGCCCATCTCCTGTGCTGGCACTGCTGAGACACCTCCAGCCCTGAGAAATGTTTGGGCTCCTCACAAAAAGGACATTGAGGGGCTAGAGCATGTCCAGGGAAGGGAACGGACCTGGGAAGGGGCTGGAGCTCCAGGAGCAGCTGAGGGAGCTGAGGGGCTCAGCCTGGAGAAAAGGAGGCTCAGGGGGGACCTTCTGGCTCTGCAACTCCCTGACAGGAGGGGGGAACTGGTGGGGGGAGTGTCAGGCTCTGCTCCCAGGAAACAAGGGACAGGAGGAGACAGAATGGCCTCCAGCTGTACCAGGGGAGGGTCAGGCTGGATATTGGGGAAAACTTCATGGAAAGGGTTTTCCAGCCCTCGCACAGCTGCCCAGGGCAGAGGTGGAGTCCCCATCCTGGAGGGATTTAAAATCCATGTGGATGTGGCACTTGGGGACATGGGTGAGTGGTGACCTTGGCAGTGCTGGGGGAGCAGTTGGACTCAATGATCTTAAAAGGTTTTTCCAGCCTAAATAATTCCATGCCAAGGGACAGGGGATGATGAGCACAGCCCCAGTGCCCCTCCAGGCCAGCTGCTGCCATGCCAAGAGGAGCTGCTGTCCCTCCTTGTCACCGTCAGCATGGGAGGAGCAGCAAGCTGGGCCTGCTGAGCTTGATGTTTACATTCATCCCAGGAGGATAAAACCCAATTTTGCATTTAGCCTTGGGAAATCTTGGCTCAGCTCTGTCATCCTGGGGAAGGAACACTGACAATTCCAGGCAAACAGGTGATTTCTCATGCTTTGAACTCGGATGCTACCTTGGCAGCGAGGCTTGAACTGGAGTAGTAGAACATGGGCTGAAGATCCTTGGGAATGTCATTTTTCAGCTCAGTGGGAAGATCAAAGACACTTCTGTTGCTGTTGAAAAATGGCAGAAATTTGAGCTGTCCCGAGTCGTCAGTGGTTATTGCTCTGACTGATGCTTAATAAAGGCTGGAGTTTGGAGCTGTGGGAAGGAAACAATAATGGGAATTTATTCTTGTTGGGAATTTCTTCCAAAATCTCTTGCCTGCGTAGGTGGAAGGTGAGGTTTTGTTTCATTCTTAAAGGCCCATGATTATCAGCTCACATCAACTTGATGATCAGCTGTCAAGAGACTGGGAAAAAACCTTTCCATGGCCACGTTTCTCTTGAAATTCTTGAGCTTACCAGTTGCTGCTGTATTTCCCTGCAGGACACAACCCTACCAGTTTTTATGTCCTCCTATGAATGTGTATTACTCAAAAAAAAACCCCAGTTAAATGGGATTACTCTTATCCAGAAATTTATTTTTTAAAAATTACTTATTCTTCTTTTTCTCCACTGCTGGCTGAGTTCATCAGTCCTTTTTCCTGCAGCAAGTTCCCAACCTGCAGAAGAAAGTGTCTCTGGTGTCTGCTGACCCCAAATTCTCATCTGGCTGATCAATCCAGCTGTTTTATTTAGGAAGTTCAAGCCTTTGTTTTTCCATAACTGGATCATGATGCCAAAACTCCTTGGCAGGTGTTGCTTTTTCTTTCTGATTTCCAGGGAGGCTTGGGTTGTTTGTTCAGCTGACAGAGTTGTCCAGCCAAGGTGAATCAGCTTCATTTGGTTTTTAGAAAATTGCAGATCTTAGGGCTCTTTGTCTTCCGGTGAGAACCCGGGAAATACTCCCCAAACCTAAAAGGGCTCTGGCATCAAGAAAGTTTCTTGTGGAAAATGGCGTTTAATAGGTTAAATCCCTCCTCGTGGGGTGGGGGGACCAGTGGTATTTGCACTGTGTGACTGCAGCATTTGGGATTCTCTTTTCCATGCAAATATCTGTTTTCTGAGATATTAGAGGACAAGGTGCTCCTACGTAAGTTATAAATATAAAACTGTAGAAACAGGTTCTCTGTGCACAAGCTTTATTATCACCACGTTCTGTTAGAGGGGTTAAGATTTCAGCTGGGCTAAAAGTAGATTTTAGGGGTTAGTGTTGAGCAGAATTGACAAGAAATATTAATGTTTAAAATTATTTAATTAATAAGTAGACATTTCTGAATAGTGATAATGATTTGGTCGTGTAAACTTTACCAGACAGCCCAAATACCAAAACATACCCAATTCATTCAAAAGATGGCATCGTGTTTTCAGGCAGATTTTCATGTTTTCCACACAATTCAACTAATGCCAAAAGCTGCCTTAATTGCCAGTTCCATATTCTGAAGATATCACGAGCTCTGAAACTAATTACCAGATGCAGAATTAATTTTAGAACTGTGATAAACTTCAGAGCAGGAACAGTCCCATTGTTACAAACTGATCAATGAATAGGAAGTGAAGCACAACCAATTTCTTAGTGATCTGCCAGCTGTTATAGGGTGGAAAACCACCCAGCTTTGTGCTCCATAAAGCACCAGGGCTTTGGAATCATGTGAACCTTTAATTAAGAAGTTCCCACAGAATAGGAAATGCTGACCTGGAGGATGCTTCCAGGAATAACACGGAGCAGCTTCAGTGGTTCGGGAAAACAAGTTCAGAAGGGTGTTTTTCCAAATGCTGAATATTTAAAAAATTAACCCTCCTGAATGGCATTATTTTAAAAAAAAAACCCCTACACATGTTATGGTTTATTAGCGTAAGTCAGTGCAGAGTCCCCCCAGAGAGGATGAGCAGTCCCAGGCTCTGGGCCTGAATTACTGGGCTTAAATACAGTTTTAGTATCTGAAACGAGACAGGTGGGTCACTTCTCAGGCCTGGTTTTAGTCAGACTTTCCTCTCTGCTCCCCTTTGAGCTCTTTTAACACTTCAGTGCTCTTTGAACCAGCTCAGGGTGATTTAAAGCAGAGCTGTTAAGGAGTGTACACAGAGTCTTAATTTGTTACCTTAAACTCAACTAACCTGAGTTAAAGAGATGCCAGGTCTGTATTTCTGCATCCCAGCTCATCCATAACTCCCAAATTTTGTATTCCTCACTATTCCTGATTGCTCGGAAATCCTTTTGCCAAAGCCTGTGGAATTCACTGTGCCGCGAGTTCTCGAGGGATGGTTCACCTGTGGTGGGAGGGGCTTTCACGAGGGAAAACAGGAGCTTTAGGGTGGCAAACAGGAGCTTTAGGGTGGAAATTTCATCTCTTGGGCTGGGCTGGGATTATTTGTCTGCGGTTTTGTAGAAACTACCCCAACCTTCCCAATCCAGGAGGAGCTGGGCAGCTTCGTGAGGCACTTTGGTGGCTGAGGTGCTGTTGCTGCTATTGGTGGTGAAGCCTCTTGGTTTTGATTTGCTTCTGAATTTAGAGAAATAAGTCATGAAATCGCAGGGTCTTTCAGGTTGGAAAAGACTTCAGGGATCATCGAGTCCACCCTGTGCCCCATCCCCACCTTGTCCCCCAGCCCAGAGCACTGAGTGCCACCTCCAGTCCTTCCTTGGACACCTCCAGGGATGGGGACTCCCCCACCTCCCTGAGCAGCCCATTCCAGTGTTTAACAACCCTTTCTATGAAGAAATTGTCCCTAATATGCAATCCAAACCTCCCTTTTATTCTGTGTTTCACCATAATTCACCAGAGTTTTTGTTTTAGAACCTTGTACTCAAGTGGCAGTAAAATTGGCCTGTGGAATTTTCCTTCACTGAACTTCCTCAGTTAACACCCTAATTTTGATATTAGATGTGTTTTTCAAGTTTTCTTAAAATCCCTTTTCCTGCAGGCTCTGTGGACCTGTAATTTTGAAGAGCTTGTTTTTATTATGGTTTAGTCTGGCTTTGTGGATGACTGATCCAGTACATCATTTTAACATCGTATTCTCAGATAATTTCCAGCCTGTCTTTTAAATTTACATTGTTTTTGTATCTCTACACTTTCATGTAATTCTGTATGAAAATACATACATTTTGTAATGTCATATTTTAATCTGGCCCAGTCTGGCCTATTTGCTGCATTTTTAGCATCCCAGTGTTTTCATTTTTGTCCAGTTCTATTTCTTAATTTTTCTAGACATCTGCATGAACTGAGCATCTTTTCACTTCCCACAAAATCACTTCAGGATTGACTCAACCATTAAATCACTTCAAAAGCCCTTTTGAACTTCTATTTTACACTAGTTTGAAAGCAGAAGTTTTGAATTTCAGGTTCCTTTCCAAATCAGGCTTAAGAGTCAGGATAAGCCAGTGATGTGGCTTAACGAGTCTCCTCCAAAAATGCTTTGGTTAGATTATAAATACATCTTTTTTTTTTCTTTTTTTTTTTTTTTTTGTGAGTAAAGAAAACATTTCCCTTTTTAGAAGGAAAAGAATAGCAAGTTGAAGCCGTGGAGAGCAGGAGAGCTGTGTTGATGGGTTATCAAATGAATCATCAAATTTGGGAGGGTACAAAGCTACTTGAACCTTTTTGTGACTTCATTTAACAAGTGTCTTGACTCAGAAAGTGGTTCCTGTGGTGGGGTAGAAAGTGCTTCATGTGAAGGTCTTTGCCTGGTGCACTGAAAGGTTTATAAAGGTTTTTCTCTTCCAAATTGTTCCACAGAAAGGTTTTGCTCTTCCAAATTCTTCCCCAAGGCCAGTGGCTTAGTTCACATGGATTTTTAATCCTTCCATAAAAAGTTTTTTCTCTTCCAAATTCTTTTACAGAAAGGTTTTTCTCTTCCAAATTTTTCCATATCAAGGGTTTTCTCTTCCAGATTCTTCCACAGAAAGGTTTTTCTCTTGCAAATTCTTCCCCAAGGCCAGTGGATTAGTTCACATGGATTTTTAATCTGTGGTTCACACTTTGCCTGTGAGGTCCTGTTCTGATCCTCCTGTTCTGTGCAGCAGTGGTTGGACAGTTCTCCAACCAACACATACTGTGGAAGGTGAGATTTCTGCCCTGGTTTCCTCAGCCCCCCAAGGTGTGAATTCCAGGAAAGGTGGGATTTAATGCTACACAAAAGTGGGATGTGCTGGGTTCACTCAGCAAAACTTAACTCATTGGGACAGTTATGGACAAAATGAGAGTTTGAGAAGCTACACTTCTTCTTTTCTGGTCCTAATGGGTGAGAAGATGCTGGTGAGGAGGTGGTGGGTGTCTGCCACCTCCTCCTTCCCTGGCAGTGTTTGCTCAGAGAAGGTTTGTGCAGACAGTTCCTTTGAGACAGAGGAAGGATTTTGTTCCCTTTGTGGCCTTTGTTTCCCAGCAGGTCTGACTGGAGGGTCTGGTAGTTCCTCTTTGGAGTGTGAATGGCAGAGCTTCTTGTTTGCCACCACCTCCCCAGTGTGGGATTTGGGTGGTGTTTGGCACTGGGAAAGGTGCTGAAAAGCTTGACTTTAAATCAGGGCTCAAAATCAGACCTGGGAATTGAGAAAAACAGAGATTTAGTCATGACTTCATTCTCCTCAGTCTTTTAATGCCAGTTTTAGATAGTCTATGCTTCAAAGCTTAGAGGAAAGGGATTTTTCCAAATGGTGTTTTGTACCTTCTGGCTTCCCAATTATCAGAGAATGTCATGGAATGGTTTAGGTTGGAAGGGGCCTTAAAACCCATCCAGTCCCACCCCTGCCATGGGCAGGAACACCTTCCACTAGCCCAGCTTGCTCCAGCCTGGCCTTGGACACTTCTAGGGATGGGGCAGCCACAGCTTCTCTGGGCAACTTGTGCCAGTGTTTTACCACCTGCATCCTAAAAAACTTATTTAATCTAAATTGACCCTCTTTTAATTTAGTCGAACCTCATGAGTTGTGGTTTAAAGATGGAGCTACTTGTATATTGAAGACTAAAACCAATCTTCAGCAGTTTTCCACATTTCCCACTCAAAGACAGGGTGATTTTGCTCAGACTTCTTCCCTTGGTGCCTTGGAAAGCTGGGAAGTGTATTTTTTCTTGACATATTCAGAGGTTGTGGAGCTAAAAATCGCTGTGCCCACAAGAAGAGAGACCCTAAAACTTCAAGCTGCCTAAAACACACATTGAAATAATCCCTGGGCAGTTCAGTAAGAACATCAACACAGACATTTTTGAACAAGTAATTCAGCAAAAGGCCTGAAAAATAACCTGGAATGTGTCCAAGAGGCAGCAAGTCTTTAGTGTAGCAATTTAAAATCTGTAATTTTGAAAGAAGGGCTGAGGGAGGAAGAGTTAAGTTCTGTCTCCTTCAGGTTACTTTAAATTCCTAGAAAAGCAACAATAAATAAAAAAGTGCTAAGACAAACCACTTAACACCAAGTTTAGTGTAATTTTTTAGCTTCTCTTTTTGCTTTTTCAGGTTAAAATTAAAACTGAGACATTTCGGTTCGGATGCTGAGGCAAATGTTTGCGTTAAACACTAAAAACACTTGTAAATTATGTTTCTCTGCTGTCTAACATCCTGCTAAAAATATTTATATAGTAATAAGTGGTATTATGGACATTAAAAAGAGTTGGACATTGAGATAACACTCCAGGAGCTTTCCCAAATGGTTTCACTGGGGTAGGATCGTTCCTGGACTGTCGTTCCTTTGGCCTTTCCTTTCTGTAGGGTATTTCAGATATTTCCACCAGTGGAACAAGCAAATCTTGGGGATTTATTTTATTTTTTAAATCCCCTTTAGGGACTAAATATAGAAAGAAATACCAAACTCGAGGAGCAAGTCGTTCTGGAGAGAATTAAGATGCTGCCAGTGAAGGAACAGTTCTAACTTAAATTAATGAGAAGAGCTTTGACATTTAATGAATTTGGACAATTAAGGTGATATTTAACTGCTGTAAATGATTTTTTTCAGCTTTCCACTTTGTTTTCTTGTCATGCTTTAAATATCAGGGGGAAAAAAGGGGGATGACACAGCTTGAAAAGAAGTAGTGAATGAAAGAATGAAATTCCAGATTTTCTGGAAGTGGAATCATCTCATGGTAGGACGGAAGATCCCATATCCAGGAAGGAGAAGCAGCATGATTAGCAATGCAGCTTTACAGGGGATTTCCACATGTTTCTAGGGACTTTTCCAATTGATGCTGCAGGACCAGGGAAACCTTTTCAGCTCTCATTGAACCCTGGTAAAGGCAGTGCAGACAAACAGTCCTGGAATCGTTTTGATCCTTTTGGAAAGCACCAGGACCCGCTGGAGAAGTCCCTGTGCTGCTGTTGTGTGGGTTGTTTGCCTTTCCATTTGTGCTGCAGCAGCTCTTTAGTCCCAGTGTTGTTGCCTGAAGCCCTCTGAGCAAAATAATTGTGTTTTGTCCACAGCTTGTCGTGGAAATGGGACCACGTCACATCCTGTGGGATCCCTGCCTGGAGCCCGTGCTGAGCAGGGCTCATTCCCATTAAATCATGGCATTTTAGTCAATCCAGCTCTAGTGAATAAAAGATCACTTAAAATGATCATAACTATCTCAGAATTTAATCCTGAGACTCAATTGTATTCAGGAGCTGGAGTCCTCTCACCACTCGGGTTTTCTGCTCCCTTCTCCCTGTCAAAATGCTGAGAAGAGATTGGCAAAAAAGCATAAAGTATGTTCCAAGTTACTCTTCTTGTGAGGGAAAAACATCCATGGGATCCATAAAGTTGTCTGCTGAATTTTGGGTCTGTGTTTGAGTGAGTCAGGCTCCCTGAGCTTGCTGAAGTCAGGTCAGATCTGACTGATTTAAGAGAAGCAGCTGAGACCATCAGGGAAGTAAAAACCAAAAAAAGTGAAAGTAAACCAAAGCAAAACTCTGTTTTACATAAGCAATGTAAATTTTATATATATATATAATATAAATAAGAATTGATATATAATGAAACTATTACTTTTCCTTGCTGCTCATGGAGAGCCTTAATTTGCAAGTGTTGAATAGTACAACTGGTGTCTGCACTTCCATGGCATCAGTGTAAGCAGGAACAACCTCATTCCTCCCAGAGAAATCAAGTCAAGAGAGAGATATTAAACCCTTGTGGGGTGTTTGCCTGCCAGAATAGGACTTGGAAAACAAAGTAATCCCCTTTAGAAAACAAAATCATGGCAGAAAGCTGCTGGGAGAAAGGGAAGGGATCAAAGTGATGCAAGAGATTGGAAACACCAAAATGAAAAGGAGCGCTGAATTTGTCTGGGTGATAATCCCAAAACTCAGGGTTGCATCAGCCAGTCCCTGTCAGGATTTCTTCAATCAGTAATAGGTTTGGGGGGACCTGGTTGTCATCAGCACCTCGGAATTATTACAGATAAAAACCTTAGGGCTGCTTTGAAAGGCATTAATATGTCTTTTGAAAAGCTGTCTATTTTCTCTGACTGATCTTTTCATTTGGGACATCTTTCTTTTCTATCAGGAATTGGTTTTGTTAGGATTACAGCAAATATATATTTTTTTTGCCTGCCCCAATATCTGTCCAGCTGACTTTATTAGAAAACCCCAAGCCATAGACTGGAGGGAAGGTCTGGCAATAGGGAACAGCAAGTGAGAGCTGCAGCTCTGGGAAACTGGAATTGGAGTGAAACTGGGCTGGTTTTCCATGGTCTGAGTTTAGCAGAATTTCATTGGAAGTGTGGATTCCTTGGGTGATTGATGGACACGATTCCATGTCCCATACCTCCATTTGCTGAGCAGGTATGCAAACAGTTGGAATGTCCAGAAATGTGGGCATATTAATGGCTTTTCAGCACAGTGATACCATGGGTGGAGAGGGACCTTAAAACTCATCCAGTGCCAGCCCCTGCCATGGGCAGGGAAACCTTCCACTAGCCCAGCTTGCTCCAGCCTGGCCTTGGACACTTCCAGGGATGGGGCAGCCACAGCTTCTCTGGGAAATCCAATCCAGGGCCTCCCCACCCTCCCAGGGAAGAATTCCTTCCCAATATCCCATCTCTCCCTGCCCTCTGGCAGTGGGAAGCCATTCCCTGTGTCCTGTCCCTCCATCCCTTGTCCCAAGTCCCTCTCCAGCTCTTTGGGAGCCCCTTCAGCTCCTCAAATGTCTCTGTGGAGACTCCGGGGGAACATTCTGTGTGGACTGATGTTCCTTCCTCTCCACAAATTCAATTTTGTGTTTAAATCCCCTTATCTCAAGCCTGTTAAATGTGATCATTGTGCACCTTCATGGAAGGAAGGAGCAAAAATAGCTTTATTTATCCCTCTTCTACCTTTTTTTTTTTTTTTGCATCTTTAATTTTGGCACAGCTTGTCCTCAGCTGCCAGTGAGCTTTTTTTGGTGTTTGTGGATGTTTGTTCAGCATCTTGAAACAGTGGAGTCAAATGCAGAAGGGATGGAAACATGAAAATAGCAGCAGGTGGAGGTATCTAATAAAGCTCTGAGTCTCAACACAAATTGCTCTGCCAGAGTTAAAGGAAATGTTATTTTTCCTTTTATCAGGTTTTTTTTTTAACAGCTGCCTAATGCAATTTGTGCATCTTTTTGAAAAAATGACCAAAAGAAAAGGAAACGCAAGAAATTGTAGTGACAGGCGTAGATTTAACCGTGAAAAAAAAATTGCTGACTGTGTGACCAATATGTTCAGATATTTCATGTTCCATGAGGAGATGGAACTTGAAAATGACCCTTAACTGAGGGAGAAAGAGCAGTGGAAATCGGGGAAGGTAACTTGGGAAGACGTGGAAACTTGGAATGGGAAGTAAGAGCTCCCAGCAATTGGTCCTGTTGGGGTAAAACCCATCTTTAATACCAAAGTTGGGTCCCCAGAGCGGTTCAGAGCAGCTGGAGCTGGACTCTTTGGGGAAAGACTTTTCCCAAATATCCAAACCTAAACCTCCCCTGGCATAACTTGAGGCTGTCCTTTCCCAGTTTTCCAGCCACTCTACCCCAAACCTGGAGCATTCCATGGAGTTGTGGTGACCCAACAGTCGGGAATCCTGCTCAGTGTCCGTAAACCCACTGCTGAATTCCAGGAGTTCCACAATGTGCATCATATTTTCCCACTGAAGGCACCCAATTCCAAGGAGTAAATGGGATTAGGAGCCTGTGCCAGCAGTTCCCCCTCCCTGTGTGCTTACAGGTTAAATTTCGCTGCTTTCTGACATTGAACACAAAAAGGTTGTTATTGGTTTTCTGAGGCCCCACGGAGTGAAAGGCAGAGACTGAAGGGCACAATTAACATTAATAATTAAAGATGAAGTGCATTTGTCAGCCTCTTGTCTACTGGAATTCTCTGAGGAATGGACTGATCCCGTGAGCAACAGCCTGGGATGATCCAAGCTGGGAATTTGAGGTGGGGCTCATCAAAGATAAGGAGATTTCATCTCTTCTGAGAACCCCTCATAAAATAAAAATTGGGATTCTTTTAGCTGGGACAAATCGAGCCCTTTGCCTTGCAATATTCCTGCCTCTGATCCTGCCCTTGTTTTTACTGGAGCTGTGGATTGATGGCTTCCTCAGATGTCACATTTTCATTTGTCTGACACGAGAGCGAAAATGGTATTTTAATTATTTCTGATTTTTACTTTTTTTTTTTTCTTTTAACAGAGCATCCAGAAGCTGGCCAGTCAGTACTTAAAGAAGGACTGGCTTGGGTTAAAAGCTGATGAACGAAGTGATTATAGGTAATTTACCAGTTGGATGTCCCAATTTGTGGCATTATTTTACTTAACAATGAACCACCACTTCTCTGGAGTTAAAGTGATTTTTTTTTTCCCCTTTGTAGCAGAGCATTGCTTTGTTTTCCATTGAAATCCTGAGATCAGACTGAAATAAATGTTTATATGACTTGAATGTTTAGGAAGATGGGAGAAACAAAACAGCATGAAAGGACAACAAAGTTGTAATTGTGCATCTGTTCGGGTGTCAGTGCTTGTGCCTGAATATAGATTTTAGCAAATAACTTTAAGGTTAGGGGAATAAATGTGGATTTCTTCAGAGGAAAAGGCAGGAACAGGTTTAAATTTAGGAGGCTGGTTGTGAAAATCACATTTAACAGGAGGGAGGAGGCAAAGCAAGAGATGGTTGTTTACAAAACTTCCTCTCGGTGGAAACCCGCCGTGACTCAGGTGCTGAAAGCCTTGGAGTGGCACCTCCTAAAGATGTGGGAGAGCTTTGCAGATGCTTTATTTTAATGTCTTCTTTGTATTCTGACAAGTTTTAAGTTCAACCAGGGAGAAATCGTTGAGAGATTTGTGTTTGGGCCTTTCAGCAGCCTCACGCCACTTGTGCATCTGAGAAGAAATAAACTGAATTATGAGTTTAAAGAGTACATGAAACACTCCCATAACACCCACCCACCTTTCCAGGTCCACCCACAGCGCCCAGAGATCTTCTCCAAACCCCTCCCTCCCTATCTGGGAGCTCTGGAGACTCCAGGAATCCTTCCTTCTGCCAACTCCAGAGGAGATCCCATCACCTTCTTCCACCTCCTCCTCCTGAGCTTTTGAGGTGGATTATTGGGGCCCTGATGGTCAGGTGTCAAAAATCACGAATTCCATGATTTTACCAACATCACCAACATCTGGGTTCTGGAGAGTCTGTCCCATGGAAGCAACAGGTTCAACCAGAAATGTTTGGCAAGAAGTGAAATCATGAAAGCAGAACAGGAGGGAAACGTTTTATTTTTGGGGCAACGTCAGTTAAATTTCTTGTGAAAAGTGAGGATATTTGCTAGAGCAGCATAAAGAATTGTGCTTATATTTTCTAGTTTTTAAAGCAAAATGCTGCTGTTGTGTAAACCAACCCAAGACTTGGTGACCCTTGTGGGTCCTTCCAGCTCGGGAGATCCCATGAATCCATATTTTCCTCCCTGAGCTCCCTTTCTTCCTTCCCACGACCTGTCTGTGTTCCATTATTCCAGGAGCATGTATTCCGTGTGGAAATCCCTTTTGGAAGGCACCATGCAGGTGGCCCAGTCCCGGCTCAATATCTGTGAGAACTATAAAAACCTAATTTCAGAGCCAGCCAGGAGCGTCCGGTGCTTCAAGGAACAGCAGCTGAAAAAGGTATTTGTGCTCAAGAAATCCTTGAAATGGTGTCATTTTTATTTGAGAAAAATGATTATGAGAAATCTTTTAGTATTTTAAATACTAAAATAATGTATGTGCTTCTCAGTCTCTTGTAAAAATAAATATTCAGCTTGTTGGAGAGGGATCAAAATGAGTTAATTTTAAGTATCCCAAGTTAAAACTACTTGGAAACGAGGGTTTTAAAAATGCGAGACAGTTGGTCAAATATATCTCTGCAAATCTCCCCTTGTGCTGTGGAACTTATATTAAATTGGGTTTGCAGTGGCAATTCCAAGTGGGTTTTGCCAGGATAAATTCTGATTTTAAGTAAAGTTGTCTCTCACACCTGAAGGAACGACTTGAGCAGTCTGAAAGGTGGGGGGATTGCACAGCCACCTCCTGTCAGGGGATCCCAAGGAAATATTCCAAAAGCTGCTTCAATTAAACTGTTCATCCCTGCAGAGAAAACAGTGTTCAAATAAGCTGAATATTCATTTAATTGCTTGTTGCATTTCAAAGCCATTTCTGAGGGTGGGGAGGCCCTGGTTGCCCGGAGAACTGTGGCTGCCCCATCCCTGGAAGGGTTTTTTTGAGGAAAAATTAACTTTATTAACTTTATTAACATTGTTTCCTTGTCCTGTGGAATTTTATTTTCCTGTGAAGTTTTCCAAACAATGCTGGAGCAATTTCATAGCGTCTTAATTGGGTAAATAATCTTATTTTATTCTTCTGCAGGTGCTGTTAGTTCAGTGTTTCTGAGTCAGCAGTAAAAGTGGGACCTTAAAATTTATATAAATCATAGAAGTTCCCTTTTTCCTGCACTTTTAAATCAGCAGAACAAGTTATTACAATTGTCTGGTTCAAAGTATTCCACAATTTCCCTACAACATGGAATAACTATCCACTTGGTGGCATTAATTTCCCTCCACAACCAGTTTATTTTTTATACAATTTAGCCTTTGCTTTGAATTTCCAAACAGATAAATAATGGATAGGTTAATAATTAATTACATATATAATAATTATTAATTCATAATTATTAATTAATAACAATTAATGATAAATAGTTAAATAATTAATAATTACCCTGATCTCCATCCAGACAAAAGCTTTTCCAAATTAATATTCCAAGTCAGTAAAACACTTGTGAGGTTACACTAAAATGACATCCAGTCTCCTGACAGTTTTTTTATTCCCCAGGGATGCAAAAGCAAGATTGTTTTACGCTTCTTAAACGATTTTAACAACTGGGGTTATTTGATATTTTAATTTTTGATGCCACCAGGAGACTTCAGGGATCCAGATCCCCACTGATGTGCCAAAACCCCTTCTCACAGGCTCTTAGGTCTCTGTCAGCTGAACAATAGATACAGATTTTTCTACCCTTCATTTCTCAGTTGTGCACACAAAGGATTAATGAATTAATAATTACATGGATTAATAATTTTATGCATTAACAATGCCGTGCATTAATAATTAGTGTAATGAAGAAGATTAGCTGTTTGGGGGGAGATGTTCACTAAGAGGACAACCTGACTTGTTGGAAAGCTCTCAACATCCTTATTTTTAAAAAAAGAGCTCTTCAAATAATATATATAATAATATAAAAATAATGTAATAATACTCTAAAATTAATTACACTATAAAATTAATAATCCTTGCCACTGTGTTTTATGTGGCAACTTTTCTCTCATGTTTTAAATTTTATAGAAGGAAAGATTAATCAGGTTTTTTTTATCACCTCCAGCAGGTTGCCTTTGGATTTTTCCCAGTTGTATCCCAATTATTTCAAGTCATTACCTCATCCAAAGCTTTCAGAGCTTGAATTTGTGGGTTATCATTGATTTTGAACACTTGAAAGAAAGGAAGAAAGTGGGTTTATGTTCTGATCAGCTTGAAAAGAGGGGAATAATTGACTTGGAAACGGTTTTAATCCTGAAAAGTAGTAAAATAAGGACGATGGTGTTATTTGGACGGCAAAAAAATGGAATTTCTCTCCTGGCTGCTTTTTTTCAGTGCGTGGAGCAGCTGACAAGGATCCAAACTGAACTCCAGGAGACAGTGAAAGATTTAGCTAAAGGCAAAAAGAAATATTTTGAGACTGAACAGATGGCTCAGGCCGTGCGGGACAAAGCTGATATTGAGGCCAAGTATGTTTTTCTAATAACATATGTAGAAATAATTGCAGGTTTAAAAAGCCCAGTTCCATTAGTTTTTACACTTGAAATTTGCTTTTCAGTGAGCTTCCTGCCAGGTTTTTTTCCAGAGTAAATACAGGGAAAAATAGGGTTTGTTTTCTTTTCATGAATTTATCTGTAATTATATGTCATTTATTATATTCAGTATAAATCGTTTGCATATAATAATTTTATAGAGATATAAAAATATAATATATATTCTTTTGTATATTTATATGTTCTTTTATATATTTTATATATATTCTTTTATATATTTTATATATATTCTTTTATAGATTTTATATATATTCCTTTATAGATTTATATATTCTTTCATAGATTTTTTTTATATATTCTTTTATAGATTTTTATATATTCTTTCATAGATTTTTTTATATTCTTTTATAGATTTCTCTGTATTATTATAATATTATATATAATCATCTATATGTCCTACAATATACTATATATATTATAATATAGATTATGTGTAATATTGTAATATTGTATTAGGTATAATTATTGATATTTATGATAGAATATATAATAGATTATATAAAATATAACCTATTATACATTTATACTATATTATATGATATGTATATTATCTATAATAATATTTTATTTATATAAAATATATAAAAGAATATATAAAATATATTAAAAGAGTATATATATAAGCATATATATAAGAAATATATATATATGCATATATATATATATACATACACACACATTTTTGTAGCCATTTAAGCACACCCTGATATGAAATTAGAACTTTGGGTTGGTTTCTTTAGGAAGAGAGTTAAACTAACTCTTCTAATTCCACATTTTTAAAGGACACTGCGCCAGTGCCTTTTTAAAAATCCTCCGGATTTCATTTTCTCTCCACACATCTCAGATCTGGGATCAGCCCATTTGGAAGGGGAGAGAACGGGACATTAGTTTTATTTTCAAGCTCAATTTTTGAGGTTTTTCCGTTCCTTG
Source organism: Corapipo altera (assembly GCF_003945725.1). NCBI lineage: Eukaryota > Metazoa > Chordata > Aves > Passeriformes > Pipridae > Corapipo > Corapipo altera. Next base: position 2,453,820 of record NW_020884934.1, on the reverse strand, counting down.
ACATCCTCAAGAGGTTGATTTCCTTATTTCCAGGAAAGCAACTCCCACATGTTTTCAGTTTGGAGCTTGGCCTCACCCTTGTTATAATTTTTTAAAAAATTTGTGTTTTTAGAAGTTATTCAGAATTGCTCTCAGGGAATGAAATTTGGAGATTTTTTTCTCTGTTTCTGAGGGTTGGTTGATGAAAAGAACTTCAGTAAAATTTCCTGTAATACTTGAAGAAAGTAAAGGAACACAAACCAACCAACCAAAAAAACCAAGCTTGGGAATTTTGGAATGGATTCATTCTGAAGTGTTATTCGGATTAACAGACCTATTTACTTGATTTTGTTTTCTTATTTGCTTTTTAAACCACCCTCCTTGAAACAGCAGAGAAAGCCCTTCTCTAATTTATGCTTCGTGGATTCAGATATAAAAATCAGACCAATTTTGTTTTCAAAAATCCATGTTTGGACCTGGACACTCTTCCAGCTTCCTGGAATATAATTGCTGTTGATTTTGCATTAATATTCCTCTCATAGTTCAAATTGAAGCACTTTATGTCTGGAGAACTGCCTCCAAATCCATCAGCCCCTCCAGCGACTCCAGTTGCAGCCACCACCCAATTTCCCTTTTGGGATGAATTGAAATTTGGTTCCCAAATCAGGGGAACCTGTGCAAGGTATCCCAGAGGGTACAGTGAATAGCTCAGCATATTTTCTTAGGTTTTCCTTCATCCTTAAGCTTTGTTCAGACCCACACAAATAAAAATTCAGGTGTAAACAGTTATTTCAATTAAAATTTTGGAGCACAGTGCAGCGACTTGTTTTTCCTGTGCTTGGGAGAAATGGTCCAAGACAATAATTCCTTCTTTTAATTCCTCTTCCAGGTCCAAACTTAGTCTTTTCCAGTCAAGAATAAGCTTGCAGAAGGCAAGTGTGAAGGTGAGTAGAAGAAAAACTTGTGTTTTGCTGCTGATTTTATGAGGCAAATGCGCCAAATTATCTTGAATTATGGGTATTTTGGAAGGGAAATTGGTGGAATAAGAGATGAGCTAAGAGCACATTTTGGGCAGAGCACAAAAATATGATTGGATTTGCAATTAAATTTTTTTTCTTATTAGAGTTAAAACTGTTCTTTGAGGACCATACTTGCAGTTGCATGAGGGAAAAATACATCAGAAATCCCTTTGTATATCTATATTATACATATAATAACGTGATGTGATATAAATGAAAACTGTGCAGCTGTTAATCCCTTTATATATCTATATTATACATATAATATATAATGTGATATGATATAAATGGTATAAAGGAAACTGTGCAGCTGTTAATCCCTTTATATATCTATATTATACATATAATATATATTGTGATATGATATAAATGGTGTAAAGAAAACTGTGCAGCTGTTAATCCCCTCAAGTTTTTTATTACATTAATACAACTATATGCAGTTAATTAATTTATATTGGCATGTTTTGTCATTTAACTTCTCACCTCTACCTGTCTTCTCGTTTCCCTTTCCTGGTGCAGTTAAAAGCCCGTCGATCCGAGTGTAATTCCAAGGCCATCCATGCCAGGAACGATTATCTCCTCACTTTAGCAGCTGCCAATGCACACCAAGATCGTTACTATCAAACAGATTTAGTGAACATTATGAAGGTAAGGAAAGGAATTCAGGGATGGGAGCTGGGAATGGGAAAATCTGGGAAGCAAAGGACAAAATCTCGGCTCGGTTTGCAGCAGCCACGTTGATTTTTCCAAGGAGAAGGAAGATAGAGACTGAAATAATGTCCAGTATTGGTACCACTTAAGCCCCCAAAACAAAGCTGTCAACTTGATTTTTTAATCCATTTGTTTTCTGAAAAACTCACTTGGATAAAGGAATTAAAAAAAAACAAACCCTCACGTGGATAAAACTCACTTGGATAAAGGAATTTGGTAAAGTAAGACCTGTGTTTTCCTCTTGGGCTGGGGATTATTTTATCCCCTAATCCTATGTTTGTGTCTCCTCAGAACACTTTAGGGTGGGATTAATGAACTAAAATTATTAAATATCCTGGTTTCCCACTTGATTTTAGGGAAGAGCAGGTGAACATTCCTGTGGCGTTTGGCCAAGTCAAGCCAAGAGCAGCCACTTGAAGTCATAGGAAATGGCACACTTAGAAAGTTCAAATCTGATTGCTCACTGTGTGGGTTTTTTGTAAATCTCATCCCAGAATTGTTTAAATGCACATTATTCCTGTCTCTCAGAATGAAGAGGATCACAGAGAAATGGTAAAATCAGCTCACTCCCACTTTGTGGAGTTGCATTTCGCACATTGACATTTTCCATCTTTAATAATTTGCCCTTTAGAAACTCCTTCCAAGTGGTGCAATCAGAGCTGGCAGCTGAAAAGTCTGTTGTTTGCATTTGAAATTACAACAAATCACTGCATTATCGGCCTCCCTTTGCATCCTCTGGGGGGGAAAATATCAATATATTGATGTGAAAATATCCCATCTGACCCCTGCCCTCTGGCACTTGGTGGCACTTGGTCAGAGGTGGCAGTTTGAGTGATTTGTCTCGAAGGTTTTTGTTGCTTTTGGAAGGTCAGAGGTTGGTTCCAGCATCCTGTGCCAGCTGGATTAACACAGACAGGTAGTGTTTGACATCCCTTGGCTGGACAAATGTGGCTTATAAGCACTAAAATCCAATAAAAGTTTGTTCAAGCATTAGAAGAAAGGAGGCTGGGGATGTTTTGCAGTGACAGTGTTGGTTTAGGGTGGCACGAGGTATTTGCAGAAGTGTTGTTGGGCTGAGGACACCTTGGGTTGCTCCCAAGAGGAAGCTGCTGCCAGGTTTGTTCCTTGGATCCGGCTCTGGAATGCTGCTCCTGGGACAAATAAATCACAGACTCATGTCATGGCCTCATTTCATTTTCTGTAACGGGCACAAATGGCCATTTTCACTGGCAGGATTCCTGGTGACACACAGCTCCTGCTGATTTTCAGCAGTTTAGGATATGCTGCTTTATTTTTCGTGCAGAAAAGAAAGAGTGATTTGCTCTACCGTGTTTGTAAGCACAAAAGCCATCCCAAATCAAACAGGGATGCCTGGGAAAAAAACACAAAATACTTCCAGCATTTTTAACAGAACTGAGAATTGTTTCTATCCTATTTTACCTATAATTACAATTATCCTATTGGTAATTACTGTTTTACCAGTTCTATCTTAATTTTTCCAGTTACACCACTGTGAGTTCCTCTCACGAACCACGTTAAGAAATGACTTTCTAAAGCAGCTCAGAATGAGGAAACATTGATGTGGGGGAAAAAAAACCCAACAACAAACAAACCAGGTGTCCTGGACACTTGAAATAGTTCTGAGATTATGTAAAGAGAGAAAAAAAACAAAGAACCAAAACTGAGGTTTCAAACTGTGCCCTTTTGTAGGTGACAGGAGGGACAGCTCATGGCAGGTGGGTGGACACGAGTCAGGAGCTCAGGACTCTGCCAAGGTCTTTGACACAGTGTAAAAATGTTTTAATGAAGTATTTTATGTCATTTCTCTGATAAGTTTTCAAAATCTGAATGCTCGTTTTTCAAAGTTGAAATCTCTTAAAGAAAAATCTGCCTTGGGGTGTGAAAAGGACTTTGTGGAGCTGAGTAATTCGTGGAGCTCCGTGCCAAACATACAGTCAGCTTTGGAGCTAAAAAACTCCTTCACCATCCTGAATGATGTTGTAGGGGATAATTATGTCATTACAAAATTTAAAACAAAAAAAGACAAAAAAAGCCCCAAACAAACAAAAAAGAAACCCCAGCAAACTATTGGCAAACTTCTGTGATCTTAATTTTATGGAATCCCAGAATGGTTTGCATTGGGAGGGACCTTAAAGATCATCCACAAAACCCTGCCATGGGTAGGGACACCTTCCACTAGCCCAGGTTACTCCAGCCTGGCCTTGAACACTTCCAGGGATGGCATAACCTGTGCCAGAGTTTGGGAACTGTTCATTTTTCCTACCTGCTGACAAATTCTCTATAAAGCAGTAGCAGCAGGTGTTTCTAAATAATAATTCTGCTTTTTTTAAACCCGTTCTTTCATCTCCTGCCTCGTGTAGTCCTTGAGGGCTGCATTGGAAGAACAGTGTCAAGAGCTGGTGTGCTTTGTCTTTGTGGTTTCATGAGGGGTTTTTTATATTGTCTCAGTCACCTTTACTGCTTTTTTCTGTACTTTCCAGCTTGCTCGACACGAGGAAGTGCAATTGTATAATTTGGCTCTTGTTTTTGATCCGAGAGTGATGACAGGGCAGGTTGAAATAGAAACTGGGTGTTACATCATTTCCCTGCAGCAGCTCTTTGCTCCCATGTGGGTGGGACAAGTTCCACCATTGCTCTCTTAGTTCCACAGGTCGGGGTGTAAAATTCCACGGGAATTGTGGCCTTTCCACATCCTTGCCTGCTTTTAAGGATTCTGATGGAGGCTTGGACATTCCCAGGGATGGGGCAGCCGTGCCCACCCTCACAGGCTGGAGGAGGCTGAGCCAGGCTCAGGGGTTTGTGGGATGTGGTGGCAAAAGGAAGGTGGAGAAGTTGAAACTTCCTGGTTAAATAGAACAAATCCTTCCTGATAAAATATAAGAAATCCTGGTTAAATATAAGAAATCCTGGTTAAATATAAGAAACCCTGGTTAGATATAAGAAATCCTGGTTAGATATAAGAAATCCTGGTTAGAT